>NC_052150.1:4366268-4668511 GCF_902713615.1 Scyliorhinus canicula
CCGATACAAAATCCTATTGAAGCCAAACGCCATCCCTGTGGTTCACGCACCCCGTCGGGTGCCGGCGCCCCTCAAGGACCACCTCAAGCAGCAGCTGCAAAACCTCCAGGACCAGGGCGTCATTTCGAAGGTCACGGAACCCACGGACTGGGTTAGCTCCATGGTTTGCGTCAAGAAGCCGTCAGGGGAACTTCGAATCTGTATTGACCCCAAAGATTTGAGCCATAACATCATGAGGATTCACTACCCAATACCTAAATGAGAAGAGCTAACCAGCGAGATGGCTCATGCCAAATTCTTCACGAAGCTGGATGCCTCCAAGGGGTTTTGGCAAATACAGCTGGATGCGTCCAGTCAAAAGCTGTGCACATTCAATACCCCGTTCGGTCGCTACTGTTCCAACCGAATGCCCTTTGGCATCATCTCCGCCTCAGAGGTGTTCCACCGCATAATGGAACAAATGATGGAGGGCATCGAGGGGGTGCGAATGTATGTCGACGATGTCATTGTCTGGTCCACAGCTCCTCAAGAACACATCAATCGCCTCAAGCGGGTGTTCCACAGGATCCACGTGCATGGCCTCCGACTCAACAGAGCCAAATGCTCGTTCGGTCAATCAGAAATCAAATGCCTTGGCGACCACATTTTGCAGCACGGCGTGCAGCCAGATGCAGACAAGGTTGCGGCGATCAATGCCATGAAGACCCCGGAGGACAAGAAGGCAGTCCTACGGTTTCTAGGGATAGTCAACTTCCTTGGGACGTTTATCCCCAACCTGGCTTCACACACCGCAGCCCTCCGCCATCTCGTAAAAAAAACGACAGACTTCCAATGTCTACCCGCTCATAAGCAAGAGTGGCGTGAGCTCAGGGCGAAACTCACCAAGGCCCCGGTGCTGGCGTTTTTCGACCCCGCCAAGGAAAGGAAAATATCCAGCGACGCGAGCCAGGCTGGCATTGGGGCAGTGCTTCTCCAACGGGATGACTCCTCCTCCTGGGCCCCAGTTGCGTATGCCTCCAGAGCCATGACACCCACTGAGCAACAATACGCTCAGATTGTAAAAGAATGCCTGGGCCACCTCACAGAGATCGATAATTCCATGATTATGTGTATGGCCTCCCCAAATTCACAGTCGAGACGGACCACAGGCCATTGGTTCACATCATCCAAAAATACCTCAATGACATGACGCCACGGTTACTTTACATCCTCCTCAAACTCCGCCACTACGATTCCGACCTGGTGTACACCCTGGCCAAAGAGCTCATTGTTGCCGATGCAATCTCCAGATCTATCACCACACCGTGTGAACAGACTGACTTTGTCTGTCAAATAGACGCGCAGGTGCAATTCCGTGCCTCCAACTTTCCGGCAACTGATGAGAGGGTCGTGCAGATTCGCGAGGAGACGGCCAGGGATCCTCTGCTCCAGCGGGTCATGCAACACCTCGCGACTGGTTGGCAAAAGGGGCAGTGTCCCCAGTTTTATAATGTCAAGGACGATGTAACGGTGATAGACGGCATCCTTATGAAGCTTGACAGAAGTGTGATCCCACAGAGCATGCGAGATTCGGTCCTTGGCCAAATCCACGAGGGTCACCTGGGGGTCGGAAAGTGTCGCCGTCGAGCCCGAGAGGCAGTATATTGGCCAGGCATCCGCCAGGATTTCGCCAACATGGTCCTAAATTGCCCGACATGTCAAAGATTCCAGCCGGCTCAGCCTAAAGAGACTCTACAGCCGCATGAAATGGTGACCTCCCCATGGTCCAAGGTTGGTGTTGACCTGTTCCATGCCAAGGGGCGTGACTATGTTTTCCTAGTGGACTACTTTTCCAACTACCCCGAGGTGGTCAAACTGGCTGACCTCACGTCAGCGACGGTAATCAAGGCATGCAAGGAAACCTTTGCCCGACATGGGATCCCATTCACAGTGATGAGTGACTACGGCCCCTGCTTCTTCAGCCAGGAGTGGTCATATTTTGCCCGGCTGTACAAGTTTCGGCACGTCACATCCAGCCCCCACTACTCCCAGTCGAAAGGGAAGTCCGAAAAAGGGGTCCACATCGTTAAAAGACTATTGTGCAAAGCTGCTGACTCGGGTTCTGATTTCAACCTGGTGCTGTTGGCCTATAGGGCGACCCACTGGGCTGTTCCCAGCGCAGCTCCTCATGAACCGCACACTGCGAACGACGGTGCTGGCTATCCACATTCCGGACCTTGACAACTTCCCGGTCATACAGAGGATGCAGCAGTCTCGGGCCCAATGTAAGTCGGCGTACGACGCCCATGCCACAGATCTCCCCGAGCTGATCCCTGCTGACCGAGTTAGTGTTCAACTGCCTGACGGTGGCTGGTCCGCCACAGCCGTGGTGGTCAATCAAGTGGACCTGAGACCGTTCCTCGTTCGCACGCCTGATGGCTCCTTTCTTCGGCGTAACAGGTGGGCACTGCGTAGACTTCAACGCCTGCCACCCGACCGTGATGCCCCGCCTCACACACTGCTTCCTCAGGACGCGTCCTTGACATTATAAAACTGGGGACACTGCCCCTTTTGCCAACCAGTTATTCTACCGACCTCTACGACAACCGCATTGGAGGCAATTCCGCCCATTCAGGTGTAGGCGGCCCCTGAGGCGGTCAACCAGAATTTGTCGCTCGCCACAAAGACTGAATTTATAGACTGAATGTTGCATTACCTTGTTCTCTCATCGTTCACACATCTGCACATATCGTTTTTTTATCTCATGTGTTATCTGCCTCTATCTGCACTAGACACCTTCCCATGTATATAAATTAGCATATTCTGTATATAGTCAGGTTCCTGTACACACACTCATTATTTATTGACCTGAACACATATTTTTAAAAAAGGGGGGGAGATGTCATAATATACGTCCATGTATGTGATAGAGTGCAGACAGGCAGTGATTGACACACAGGATGACCAGTGAGCACACAGAACACAGCAGCCAATCACCAGACAGGACACGACCACTATAAAGCCAGAGGGCACTAGTTTTCCCACTCTCTCGGGATCCAGCCTCTGAGACAGTCAGAGCCTGTGAGCAGCAACTAGAACAAACACCATGTGGTAGTCAGATAGTCTGGTCAGCTTAGCCTCAGGTCTCCAGTCAAGTCGGCATAGTGTCAACCCACAGTTAAGTATGTATTATAGTTAGTTGTTCAATAAAATCGTGTTGCATCTTTTCAAGCGTTGGAAGCCTGTCTCTCTCTCTACTGCACCAAACGCAGTCCACGTAGACCCAGCTTACCCAACACATCAGTGGACAGGTGCAGGGCTCAATCAGGTGAAGGCAAGGCCATCAATGGTGGAGTGATTAAAATTGGGGAGGCCAGAATTGGAGGCAGACAGAGCTGGAGACGATTACAGACATAGAAACGGTGAGGCAATGGGGAGATTGGAAACGAGGGTGGAACATTGTGAAATCAGCGCGTTGCTTGATGCGTTAACGGGGAAGTAAACCATTGAAACCCTGGCTACAATGGGATAATGCTCACATAAAGAACAGTGCGATGCAGAAAGCTGAGCTCATGAACCATCATTTCAATCCAAGAATCCTGATAACATTGTGGATCCGCAAGAATGAAAATGAAATTAGTTCCAAAAATATTGAATTGGAGAATGTATTTCTCCACCTGCTGCTCATTGTTCTCAAAGCAAATTGAGCCTATTCATCCCTTTATGCTCCTGCAGCGAGCACAGTTTAAAGATGGAGAAATGCCAACACAGACGGAACGGTAATAAAGTGGAGTGTGATATTCCACATGGAAGAACGCTATCACGTGCTACCTACACAGTATTGCATGTTCACTCATGCGTTAGCCACAGCAAGTGTATTTTATAATTCCATCTTGCATTTAACCATGTCTTGTGTGATCAATATTAAATTTAATGCCCCCCCCCTCCACCCTCAAGAGTATTTGCCAAGACATAATCAACCTTAACTTTCTTGTCTTTGATGGTTTTCAAATGGCTATTAAATGGTGACTCGAACGATGTGTGAGCCATCAGGGAAAAAAGCATTTTTGCCAATATAAAACGGTAGAAATATGTTTGCGCTGCAAGATATGGTCACAGGGCAAAGAAAAAGTAAGCTTGGTGAGTTAAAGATGCATTGAGACATTTAGTCAGTTTTTTGACCAATTTAGGAAACGACAAAGAAAGAAACATTAGCATCTTTTAGCGTAAATTCAAGGGATCAACACCTGCTTTTGGTTGATGCCAGAGACTCTGTCATAATATACACACAGGTATATGATGGTGCACAGACAGACACTGATTGACACACAGGATGACGAGTGAACACACAGAACATGGCAGCCAATCACCAGACAGGACACAGCCACTATAAAGCCAGAGGGCACTAGTTTTCCCGCTCTCTCGGGATGCAGCCTCTGAGACAGCCAGAGCCCATGAGCAGCAACATGAACATCCACCATGTGGTAGTAAGATAGTCTGGTCAGGTTAGCCCCAGGTCTCCAATCAACTCAACATAGTGTCAACCCACAGTTCAAGTATGTTTAACAGTTCATAGTTCAATAAAATATAGTTGCATTTCTACAAGTGTTGGATGCCTGTCTCTCTCTCACTGCTATGGTAAACGCAATCCTCGCAGACCCAGCATACCCAACACATCAGACACCTCAACAATTCACAATATTTTCCTGATACTGTTTGAACCTGATTGGACACGTCTTATCCTCTTGATAATGGTCAATTTGACCCTTATTTTTTTTCTTCGCTACCACAGCGTAAAGTAGATTTAGTTTGGCATCCGAACGAGCTGAGCAATATTTCGATGGGAATGGTACAAAAAGAGTAAATGGAAGGACAACTGGATCAGGGAACAGTCTCATTCTTATGCAATTGGCAACTTGCACGTTATTAGGCAGAAGGTGCAGTTGAAATATTTAATTACAAATTGGAAAAAGCAATCAAGTGACAAGAGTCACTTTTCGTGAAGCAGTCTTGATAGGTGTGGACAGTGAAGTGATTTTATTTGCAAGACTAAGCAGGCCAACCTTTGATCTCCATTTTGCAGAAACAGGATTCAGAATTTATAAATACTAGGAGGCTACAAGTAAATACATGTGGTTGGATGCTTATTACAAGCACTCTGAAGGAAGATACTGTTTCCATCCAAATCAGGAACAGGAGAGGGTCATTCAGCCCTTTCAGCCAACTCTGCTAACCATTGCTAATCTAATTATTGCCTCAACTCCACACTCTGCCCACCTCTTTGACTCCCTGGTTAGTCAATAATCCAATGACCTCTTCCTTACAAATAATCAATGACCCTGCCTCCACTACTCTTTGAGGAAGAGAGTTCCAAAGACTCGCAACCCTCAAATCAAATTATTCTCCTTGTCCTTGTCTCTGTTTTAAATGGGACACCCCTTTATTTAAAATCTGCCCCCCCAGTTCTAGTCTCTCCCACAGGGGAAACATCCATTTAACATCCACCTTGACAAAGTCCCATCAGAGTCAGATATGTTTGAATCAGATACTGAATAAGATATAAGGGACCCGGGTTCAACTCCAACCTTGGTTGACAGTGTGGAGTTTGCACTTTCTCCCCGTGACTATGTGGGTTTCCTCCGGGTGCTCCGGTTTCCCCACAGTCAAGTTGCAATGTGCAAGTTGTGTGGATTGGCCATGATAAATTGCCCCTTAGGGTCCAAAGGTTAAGTGGAGTTATGGGGGAGTAGGCCTAGTTTGGGTGCTCGTCGGAGGGTCTGTGCAGACTCAATAGGCTGAATGGTGTTGTAGGGATTCCATGGATTCTTCTAAACACCAATGGGTACAGAACCAGACTGTCCAACCATTCCTCATAAGATAATGCCACCTTCCCAGGGATCAGTCATGTGAACCCTCTCTGAACTTCTTATTTCAGAGGTGGCCATTTAAGAGTCAACCATATTGCTGTGGGTCAGGAGTCATATGTAGACCAGACCAGGTAAGGAAGGCATATTTTCTCCCTAAAGGACATTAGTGAACCAGATGGGTTTTTACGACAATTGGCAATGGACAGGGGCTTCATTGTCATCATGAGATTTTAAATTCCAGACATTTTATTGAGTTTAAATGTCATCACCTGTCGAGGTGAGTTTCGAACCCAGGACCCCAGATCATTATTCTAGGTCTCTGGTTTACTAATCCAGTGACAATACCGTTATGCCACCGCTCCCCATCTCCTGCAAGTGAGGTCTAAGCATCGCCCCTTGACATTCAATGACATTACCATCACTGAATCCCCCACAATCAACATCCTGGGGATTACCATTGATCAAAAACTGAACTGGACTAGCCACATTAATAGTATGGCTACCAGGGCAGGTCAGAGGCTAGGAATCCTACGGCGAGTAACTCACCTCCTGACCCCTCAAAGCTTGTCCACCATCTACAAGGCACAAGTCAGGAGTGTAATGCAACATTCTCCACCTTCCTGAATGAGTGTAGCTCCAACAATACTCAAAAACTTAGACCATCCAGGACAAAGCAGCCCGCTTGATTGCTCCTCCTTCCACAAACATTCAAACCCTCCACCACCACCGCTGAACAGTGGCAGCCGTATGTACCATCTACAAGATGCACTTATTTTTCTGTTATCATTGGCAGGAGACCCATCAAGCCTGGGCCGTAATACCCTCGCCATGATTTCCCTTCTCAACTTTTAGATCTAATAAATTTTTCACCTCGCTGATGGTTACAAATGTTTTAACTTCCTTCCGCCCTTTCACTTCCTGATTCACACTTATTTCTGGAAGGTCATATGTCCCCTCTACAGTGAAGAGAGATACAACTCTACTTTATGTATAATCAAGTCTGGGGAAAGAAACATTGTTTGTGATCTTGCTCGAAACCTGTTGGTCTGTATTTCACTGTCAGGGGTGAAGCAAGGGATGACCTCAAAGAAAGCTTCCCACAAAGTTGATTTATATTTTTCCTTTCCCAACATAAGTTTCAATGTGCCACCAATTCAAAGAGACCTCAAGGCAATTTCAAGCAGGGTGAGCTGCCAATCACATTGAAGTATTCTCATAGACAGCAACACAGGATGTTAAATGCATTGATTATTTTCACGTGCAATTTTGTTTTCCGAAGAGTGAAATAAATGATTGGGAAATAGACACAGGATTAAGCTAAAAGCTGAAATGTCATAAACAAACTTGTAAAAGACTTTTTTTTAATTCATACTGGAGAAGTTTGACATTCCATAAAGAATAAAATTAGGGCTAGTGAAGGTTTTAAACAGCAATTATAAATATATTTTGAAAAGTGCAACATGGTGCAACATTTTCAAAGATCCCCACTGTAAGACTAATGGAATGAGAGTGGATGTTCTTTTCAGTTAAATGATTTCTAGTTGATTGCAATCTAGCGGAACCTCAACGGTGCGCCCACTCAAGAAATGTAGAGAATCACTGGCAGCAGCCATTGAACTTTCACGTTTAACCGCACACGTGTGTGAATTCCTGCAGTTGTTGTCAGTTTCAGTAAAGTAATGATGGCAAACACTGACAGTTTCACCATTACTAATTATCATTGCAAAACCCCAGCACAAGTTCTTTAGCTCGACATTAACCTTTATGGTACCTCTCTCAAAATGAGGTAACTTGTTGAGTGTCTGTTGTCTGTACATCATTGGCTGCAAAACCGTTTGGGACAGTCAAGATTTCAATTGTTTGTTCCTATAACATACCTGTTGTTGGACTTTGATTCACTCTGCACATTGATTCATTATCAGCCCAGAGACACATCTTCAGCTAATTAAGCACCAAATATGAGAGTTTAAAAAAACCATCATGGGTTGATGTGGATGCAGGAAAGACAGACAAGATTATCAGTTAAATACAGAAAAAAATGTACAACTAGAATCAAAGATGTTACAAGGACAAAGGAATAAAAGTTAAAATAATGATTTTATTTACAGGGCAATGGGGAAAGTGTTGAAGAGTGGGATTAGTTTTTCAAAGGGCTATCATGGGCACAATTGCCTATTTCTCTACTGTTAGGATTCCACAAAAAGGGTGGAAAAGACACCAAGAAGGTAAAGATAAATGAATAGCAACCAGGGATTTTGAATAAAGTATGTTTTAATAGTTCTATATAAATATTAATAAAGCTATATCTGAACAACCACCATGCTGAATTATTTGTTGAATGTGTCATATGACACATCCCCTCGTTCTTTCCTCTTCACTTCAATACGTAAAGCCACTGAATCTTTTTTGTAGCCATGCATATGCATTACAAAAGAGGCAACTGGTGAGCATCCTGCACATATCTTCCAGGTTGCTGTCGAGCTGGGTGCATGGCTTACAAGAGTATTGGTTAGAAGGGTGGGGGCATGGTGTATCAGCCACGTTGCACCTGAACGGCAGCACAGACGGTACATGCCAGGAGATCGCTCTTCCGGGATCCACTCGGCTCGCCAAGCCTCACGAGATCTAATGCGATCACGTGAGATGTCACAATCTGAATCCCGCCCATTGTGGGTGGGATCGGTATTTGGCAAATGTGGGCAGCACGGTGGTGCCGTGGTTGGCACTACTGCCTCACGGCGCCAAGGACCCGGGTTCGATCCCGGCTCTGTGTCACTGTCCGTGGACTTTGCACATTTTCCCATGTCTGCATGGGTCTCACCCCAACAAACCAAAGATGTGCAGGGTAGACGGTTTGGCCACACTCTCACGGTAGCATGGTGGTTAGCATCAATGCTTCACAGCTCCAGGGTCCCAGGTTCGATTCCCGGCTGGGTCACTGTCTGTGTGGAGTCTGCACGTCCTCCCCGTGTGTGCGTGGGTTTCCTCCGGGTGCTCCGGTTTCCTCCCACAGTCCAAAGATGTGCGGGTTAGGTGGATTGGCCATACTAAATTGCCCGTAGTGTAATGTTAATGGGGTGATTGTTGGGTTACGGGTTACATGGGTTTAAGTAGGGTGATCATTGCTCGGCACAACATCGAGGGCCGAAGGGCCTGTTCTGTGCTGTACTGTTCTATGTTCTATAAATTGCCCTTTAATTGGAAAAGCTAAAAATGACGTATTTGGCAAATCTGCATATTCAGCTCGTCTCACTCTAATATAGGGCAGCATGGTGGCGCAGTGGGTTAGCCCTGCAGCCTCACAGCGCTGAAGTCCCAGGTTCAATCCCAGCTCTGGGTCACTATCCGTGTGGAGTTTGCACATACTCCCCGTGTTTGCGTGGGTTTCGCCCCCACAACCCAAAAATGTGAAGGGTAGGTGGATTGGCCACGCTAAATTGACCCTCAATTGGAAAAAATTAATTGGGTACTCTAAATTTTTTTTTTTTTAAAGTCTCACTCCAATATGCACTCACCTAATCTACTGAAGCCGTGGAGTCTAACCACTTTGCCTCGGTGTCCTCAGGCGAGCGCTATTCAGTGCTGTTCCTCCACAAACAGGAACCAGTCGGAATGGTACTGGGGTGGGGGGGGGGGAGGATATCCCAGGTGTTGCCCTCTGGGCAGGGTGGCACCATGGCACTGCTGATGCCACTTGGGCACATTGGTAATGCCAGCCTGACATCATGGCAGTGCCCCTGGGTGCCAGCCTGGCACTACCAAGCTGCCAGGTAGGACATGTTCTCACATTGCGGAGGTGGGGAGTGGGGGGGGGGGGGCGGGGTGTGCACTGCCTGTTTGAGGTGGGATGTAGGGGTGCGGAGGCCCAAGGACCCACTTATAGCCCCCACCCCCACCCCCGAGAACCCATTTATAGGTGAGTTGGGGTTCAGGGGTCATGCTGGGGGGTGTCAAGAGATTGGATCACCATTTAAAAGTGGTGTCCCGATCTTTTCCTGCATTGAGGTGTTCCGGGGAGCAGACCTCCTCAGTGCAGGAAACAGGACTAAGTGCAGCCTCGGAAGGGCATTCCCCACTGAGGCACCGGATTGCAACGAAATCCCAATAGATAGTGTGCTCTTTCTCGGCACTGCAAGCACCAGGGAACACCTGGCTAAATGCACTTATCTCACCACTCTGGTCAAATTTGGTTAGATTCTCTCTTCGTGGTCTAAAGCAGTTAGTTGGTGCAAACCTCCATTTCCTCCCTCTGTCTCCTCACATCTTTACCCTTTCCTCTCTCCCCATCCCTCTCCCCTCGTCCACAAGGGTAGCACAGTAACACAGTGGTTAGCACAGTTGCTTCACAGCTACAGTCCAGGTTCGATTCCCGGCTTGGGTCACTGTCCATGCGGAGTCTGCACATTCTCCCTGTGTGTGCGTGGGTTTCCTCCGGGTGCTCCGGTTTCCTCCCACAGTCCAAAGATTAGCAAGTTAGGTGGATTGACGAAGCTAAAATTGCCGCTAGTGTCCAAAAAAGCTGAGGTCGGTTTACGGGGATGGGGTGGTGGTATGGCTTAGGTAGGGTTCTCTTTCCAAGGGCCGGTACAGACTCGATGGGCCGAATGACCTCCTTCTGCACTGCAAATTCTATGATTCCAGCCGTACCTTTTGCCCTGATGTTCTGGGCTTTTCTATCATTGAGGATGGGGATACTTGTGGAGTCTCCTTCTCCAGTGAGTTGTTTAATTGTCCACTACTCTTCACAACTGGAAGTGGCAGAACTGCAGAGTTTGGTTCGGGTCCATTGGTTGTGGAATCGCTTAGCTCTCTCTATTATTTGCTGCTTGTTTGGCACACAAATAGTCCTGTGTTTTAGCTTCACCAGGCTGACACCTCATTTTTAGGTACGCCTGATGTTGCTCCTGGCGTGCTCTCCTGCACTCTCCACTAAACCAGTTAAATAACCTGCAATTAATTGTATAGATTTGGTGTAGGTGCTGGGACTGTCAGGGTTCAGTGACCATGATATGTCTACACTGTCTGTAGCCCTCAACATTGTAGGGGTGTGAACTGCGAACCTTGGGCAGGATTCTCTCACCCCGGGGCCGGGTCAGATCATCGTCGCGACAGGAGGGAGTTGCGCCACGTCACCCCGACGCCGGGACGCGATTCTCGGTACCAGTCGCGGGCCGCTCTATGGGGCCCCCCCGGCAATTCTCTGCCCAGGATGGGCCGAGCAGCCGTACCAAAAAACCCCCGAGTCCTGCTGGCGCTGTTCTAACCTGGTCTTATCCGGCGGGACCTCGGTGTGGAAGAATCCGGGGGCGGCCTGTGAGGGTGGGGGAGGGGGGTCCAACCCTGGGGGGGGCGGGGGGGGGGGGGAGCTCCGCTGTGGCTTGGCCTGCGATCGGGGCCCACCAATCGGTGAGCCAGCTTCTCGGGCTGGGGGCCTCCTTTATTCCGCGGCGGTCCCTGTAGCCCTCCGCCATGTTGCGTCGGGGCCGGCGCGGCGAAGAGAGACACCGCGCATGCGCGGAAATCACGCCAGACCTGCCGCACATGCGCAGACCAGTGACGGCCTTCAAATGCCGGGATCGGCAGCTGGAGCGGCGTGGGTCACTCCAGTGCCGTGCTGGCCCCCTGTAGGGGCCAGAATTGCTGATCCTGAGGCCATTTTGACGCCACGGGAAACGCAACGGCTTTTACGACGGCGTCAACACTTAGCCTCAGGATCAGAGAATCCCGCCCCTTGTCGTTTCTCTGATTAATCAGTTTCAGTTTTGTTGGTTTACCCAAGGGCTTCACTCTCCTTGTGCATTTTGATCTCAACTCCCTCCAATACATCAATATTCCTTTGGATGGTAGGCACCTAAAACCACACAAAATATTCCAAAGATAACTCTTGCAAAAAGCTGCAGGAAGTTCAAAAGACTTGTTTTAATTCGCAATCAAATCTCCTTGAGCTCTATCCTCGAATTTGATTAGACTTGTCAGTAACTCATTGAATCACTTCCTGTGATTGATCAGCAATCATAGTCAATACCTTTCATTTTCTAGCATTGCTAATGGAAACCCTCTCAACAAGTGCACAAAGTTCATGTATTCTGTTCCATTTTTCATTACAGTGCACCACCAACATTAAAATCCATCTGTTATTTCTTAAGTTACACACTTAATTAGTTCAGAGCCCTATAAAATTCTAACAACCTCCTTTATAGTCATCATCTGGCTATGCAACATTGTGCTATCAAACATTTTAACTGTTTGTCTCTAAACCATCCCCAAATAAAGTGACAACAGTGTTCCTGTACATACCTCACAATATTCAATAGGATATAGGGTACAAAAACAACCCATTGGGCCTTTTTGAAAAGTATTTTTATTGGAATTTTAACACTTGGGCCGCGATTCCCCAGACAGTACCCCCGGGCTCATTGCTTGTGAGCAAAGATAACTACTCACCTCCTCGGCTCCCACAGAAGCCCTTCCACCAGGTTCACATTTTTCACAAGGAGTATTAATCGGCGACACCGTGAGCACTTGCTGGGAAGGCCGCTGAATGACAGGAGGTCGTTGGATATGGTGTGGCTCTCGTTAATTGTACAGAAAAAGGGCTGAAGTATGATCATTTGGTATTTCACCACACTAGGTTACGTGGGGTGATGGCATTATGGGGATAGGGTGGGAGAATTCAGCTCGGTTAGGATGCTCCTTCAGAGGGTCAGTACAGACTCGATGGGCCAAATGGCCTCCTTCTGCACTGTAGGGATTCTATGAATAAGGGCGTTACATTGGGGGTTTTCCAATCCTTTGGGACTTTTCCAGACTTTTCCAAGCAATAAGTAATGTTCCTATTTTTCCTAACAAAAGGTGTTACCTCACACCTATATGTGTTAAACTTCATTGCCAACTTTAGAATTTAGAACAGTACAGCACAGAACAGGCCCTTCGGCCCTCGATGTTGTGCCGAGCAATGATCACCCTACTGAAGCCAACGTATCCACCCTATACCTGAACCTGGGACCCTGGAGCTGTGAAGCATTTATGCTAACTACCATGCTACCGTGCTGCCCTCTTTGGCAATTCTCTAAGTTTATTGATGTCTTACTGTAATTTGTTGAAGTTCTCCTCAGTATTTACTATTTCATTCATCCGCAAATTTAGAAATTGCGTGTTTGATTCTAAAGTCCAAATTGTTCATGTAAATTGTGACCAGCTGTGATCCCAACATTGATCCTTGTGGTGCATCACCTCCTACCTTCTCTAACTCTGAATAACGACCCTTTATTCCCACTCTCTGCTTTCTGTCTTGAAGCTAGTTAGCTATCCATTCTGCCACTTCTCCCCCGATTCCACATTCTTAGACAAGACCTAGGAGCAGAATTAGGCCATTCGGCCCATCGAGTCTGCTCCACCATTCTGTCATGGCTGACTTTTCTCATCCCCATTCTCCTGCCTGATCTCCTTATTAATCAAGAACCTATCTATCTCTTCATTCATCAAAAAGAAGTCTCTATATTCAGACCTTTAGAAAATCCATATAAATTACATCTGGCTATGCTGATAAATTTAAATGAGAAAAATTGAGAGGAGGCTTGGGTGGAGCAGAAACATCAGCATGGACTGGCTGGGCCCAATGGCCTTTTTCTGCACCATAGAATCATAGAATCTCTACTGTATAGAAGGAAGCCACTCGGCCCATCATGCCTGCACCAAACTTGGAAAGAGCACCCTATCTATCCCCGTGACCCAATAACCCCACTGAACCTTTTGGACACGAAGGGACAATTTAGCCTGGCTAATCCACCTAACCTGCACATCTTTGGACTGTGGAAGGAAACTGGAGCACCCGAAGGAAACCCACGTAGTCACGGGGAGAAAGTGCAACGTCCGCAAATGAATCCGGGTCACGGGTGCTGTGAGGCATCAGTGCTAACCACTGCGCCACCGTACCGCCCAATGTTTTGTATGTATGCCTGTGTCATCATTGTTTACTCTCGCTGTTACATCATCATAAAATTCAAGAAGTTTGGCCAAGCACGATTTTCCCTTTTGAAATCCATGTCAACTATTCATTTTTACCTTTCCTAGATGTTCTTGTATTCTCTCCTTCAATAAAGATGCCATTATTTTTCCTACCATTGACGTTAAGCTGTCTCGTCTATAATTCCCTGGACATGTTCTGTTCTTTTCTTAAATATAAGAATTACATTAATTATCTGGGACTACACCTTGTTCTAACAAATTATTGGAAATGAATTGTAATACCTCAGCTAGCTAATCCCCAGAATCTTTTAAAATACATAGATGATATCCACCCGGAACAGGGTCTTATTTTCTTTGAATTTGTTTAGTTTGTTTAATACATTAATTTTTAAAAATATTATCTCACTGCTCACTTCATCATTCAATGTCAAGTCGACCCATTCCATCTCCCTGGTCATAATAAAAAGAAATAATCATTTACTATTACAGGGCTGCATAGCACAGGGCTAAATCGCTGGCTTTGAAAGCAGACCAAGCAGGCCAGCAGCACGGTTTGATTCCCGTAATAGCCTTCCCGAACAGGCGCCGGAATGTGGCGACTAGGGGCTTTTCACAGTAACTTCATTTGAAGCCTACTCGTGACAATAAGCAATTTTATTTTTCTGTCATCTTTCCATCGTTACCTGTGGCATTTTCCTGACTAGTCCTTAATGGTCTAGTCCCATCCCAGTTTTCCTTTTTTTAAAAATTGATGTCTGTAAAATATTTTACTGTTTTATGTTCCTTGATAATTGAATTTCATAGTTCCTCTTTGCCTCTCCTAATTGTTCTTTTTAAACTTATTGCCTAATCTCTTTGTATTCTCTCTAACCTCTGCTGCCTATGGATCTCACATGTGTCTTGTTCCCCAATCTCAATTCCTTCCCGTCGCCCATGTTCATTTACAGAATCCCACTCGTGCGTATTTTGTTCCTTCCATTTAGACCGTTTAAAACTCTGCGCTCTGTTGAACCTTCTTTTTTATGTTTCCAACTGTTGTTCCACTAACACGTCATTTTCCAATAAAGTTGCACATTTTGTTGTCCCCAGTGACTATCCTCATCCACTCAGAAGTCAGCTCGTCTTCAATCTGTTAACTTAGTTTTTGACATATTAATGTTATTCTCGATCATCGTCTGAAAATGCATCATAGGAAGTATTTCTTGTCTGGATGCTGCCTCACATCCACTTCTCTTATTTGCTCTGGCTCATTCTACATTATCAATTCCAACAGCGAATATCGCTTGTTGCGCTTTTCACATCCTGGGTTCGAAAGGAGTCCTGTACACATTGTAGGAACTCTATTCTCCTTTACCTTCTTCCTCTGTCCAATTAATATCAGGGTAGCTGAAATCACCCATCACTATTATTCTCTTTTTTAACTTTAAATTCCCTAATTTGTCTGCCCACTCCTTCCTCCAGATCCCTTCCACTTACAGATTTAGGTGGTCTGCAGACCACACAAATTAGTCAAATGGATCCTTCGTTATTTCTTATCTCTATCTATCTGGATTATGTTCTTATCTTTCTAATACCTGTGTCCTTTTTTTCCTATTACCGGTGTGTTATCCCCCGGTACAACTGCTCCACCTCCCTGTTTTTGCTCTCTATCTTTTCGGAATATCTTACACCTTGCAACATTTAATTTTGAGTCCTAGTTTTTCTGTAACCATGTCTCAGTAATGCTAACCATATTGGACCATAAGACAGAGGGGCAGAATTAGGCCATTTGGCCTATCGAGTCTGCTCCGCCATTCAATCACGGCTGATATTTTTCTCATCCCCATTCTCCTGCCTTCTCCCCATAACCCCTGATCCCCTTAAATTGGACACTTTAAATTAAGAATTGGACATCTTCAATCAAAGCCACAGTAAGCCCACAGGCAGGGGAGATGGGAATTAGAACAACCAAGTTCGAATACACCAAGCAGGGACAGACAGTCAGGGAAAGTCTGGGTCTGTCCTGTAAACAGGACATCAGGAGATAATCGGTCCCATTAAAATGGATCGATTGCGGTGGATTGCTCAGATTAAGCTAGACTTTCTGCCACCTAGATTTTCCCGCTGTTACCATATATGGAGTAAGGTTACATACAGACAATATACCTGTAGGTGAACCCGAGGGTGGGTTGCTGGTGTCCTGCAGAGTTGCAATCAGCACCTCGATTGGGTGCTGCGACCCCGCCACAGGATCACATGGGCGGAGGGCCAGAGAAATTTCAGTGCAAAGATGAGAATAAGAATTGAACACCAGGAATCTCCAGAGTGAAGGCTCGACTCAGAGGCAATGGAGAAGATTGGACAGTGGACCAGAGGACAGATAGGAGAGGGGAGCAAGACCTGGGTAAAATATTTGATTAATAAACTGGTCAAAGTGTCTGAAGTTTTACAGACAACTCTGGCAATATCTATCCATAATTAGAAAGTCCCTTGTTATTACCATCTATTCAGCTCTCTCTCTCTCTCCCCCCCCCCCCCCCCCCCCCCCCCCCCCCCCGTCGGACAGCATACTGAGCCATGGTGATTGATCGGCATAGTGGCTGCCCTCCCTACATTTTTCATCCATGTCCTCACAGGTAGTAAGTATGTCAAACTTATTGGACAACACCAGTGTCTGTGGGATCTTCTTCTAAACCTCTCCCAAATCCCCAGGACCTGACTCAGTCGCCCCCTTACTTTTCTGAATCATTGATTTTTCCTGGGGGTGTGATTGCATCTTGGACAAAACTGACCCGAAATGTATGTGTCAGAGTCTCTGTAAATCTCACTCCAGCTCAGTGACTCAGAGAGATTCAAGATGGAGACACTTCCCACACATGTGTTTGCTTGGATCAGTCCACAGATTCCTACATTCTGCCATCCAGACACATCTCAGGAGGTGTCAGTTGGCACCCAACCTTGGATTATGCATTGATCATCATCTTCAAGCCCTGTAGGCCAATTCCCAATTCAGCTGGTAAATATACCATTACTTCCATGGTCTTTAGCCCCCCTCAGAACATTTAGCGGAGGAACGTCATCAAATAAGTTTTTGAAAATTCAAAATATGTCAGTGGCTCTCCCACAATCGATTGGATTTGTTTATTGTCACGTGTACCGAGATCTTTTTCTATGAGTAGCTCAACAGATCATTAAGTAGATGGGAAGAAAAGGGAATAAAAGAAAATATATAATAGGGCAACACAAGATATACAATGTAACTAAATAAGCATTGGCATGGTTGAAGCATACAGGGGTGTAGTGTTAATGAGGTCAGTCAATAAGAGGGTCATTTAGGAGTCTGGTGACAGTGGGGAAGAAGCTGTTTTTGAGTCTGTTTGTGCATGTTCTCAGACTTCTGTATCTCCTGCCCAATGGAAGAAGTTGGAAGAGTATGGTTTCCTGAAGCATTCTCAGTGGCTTAACCTGAATTATAGCACATAATATTAACCAGCCAGCCTTTCCTCTTCACAGATGCTGACTGACCTGCAGTGCGTTCCCAACATTTTCTTACATCCAGAGTTCACGGGCTGGATTTTACGATTTTACCGGCATGGGAACAGTAGTTTTTTATGCCAGAACAAATGGTGTAAAACGGCCAATGATACCCCGTTTTGCTGGGGGCTAGCAGGAAGATAGCGTAGAGCACCCAGCTCCAGCTGCCGATATGGCCCGGAGAATTGCCAGGCCCATGGCCGCACATGTGCACGGCGGCGGCCTGCAATGGCCATACCGTGCAACATGGTAGAGGCCACTCGCGGACCCGGCCCGCCAGATACTCCCCCCTTCAGCTGACTCGCGCACCCCAGACCGGCCCACCACAGTGCCCCCAGCCCCTGAAGTCCCCCCGTGCCTGCACATCGGCCCTCCCCCAACTATATCCGCAGCCGTCACATCGAGTTCCCGCACGGCTGAGACCACACGTGTCCCGCGCCATCAGGAACTCGCCCGTCGGGGATGGAGCATCAGGGGGCGGGCCTCATACAATGCCCTGAGCCTTTCGATACAGCGCGCGCCATACTTGCAGAGTACGCCTCTTTGGATGGGGCGGAGCATTGCGAAAGCGGCGCCGCCCCAATTTGGTCAGGAACTTTGATTCTCCGGCTGATCGCCGAACACGATTTTGGTGGCGGCGACCGTAGAATCCAGCCCCACAGCTATTCCAGTCTTTCAATTTGGTCATATCATGATGCTGAGTACGGATGATGGGCCCCTTTACTCTATAGAAAGGCATTCACCATAGCCACATAATCCTCTCATGGGCAGCACGGTAGCACAGTGGTTAGCACTGTTGCCTCACAGCTCCAGGGTCCCAGGTTCAATTCCCCGCTGGGTCACTGTCTGTGCAGAGTCCGCACGTTCTCCCCGTGTCTGTGTGGGTTTCCTCCGGGTGCTCCGGTTTCCTCCTACAGTCCAAAGACGTGCAGGTTAGATGGATTGGTCAAGCTAAATTGCCCTTAGTGTCCAAAAAAAAGGTTAGGAGGGGTTATTGGTTTACGGGAATAGGGTGGAATTGAGGGCTTAAGTGGGTCGGTGCAGACTCGATTGGCCGAATGGCCTCCTTCTGCACTGTATGTTCTATGTTCTATGTACTTTCCTCTGCAGGCAGTAGTTTGACTGGTCTATCATTTTCACATGAACATCTCATTGAATATTGAGGTTTACTACTCTGTAGTTTTTATCCATCTTCATTGGTTTAAGCTGAACTGGCAAAATTGCCAGACAAGATTACAGATGCGTCAGTTTTGTCTTCTGATTTTTATTGGGTTCTTGCCCTGTAAGGGAACTAACCACAAAACAAATTCAAGATTCGGGCAGTGTTGTACTTTATTTCTGCTTTATTGTTGTTTTGTTAAGAAATGGGAGAAGCAGGGCAGTCGAGGTGAGCATGACAGCAAAACAAAACACAATGTTCTGTCTCTTTATGGCTCTACTATGTCCAGAAGCTTCATTTTAAAAAAAAGAAAACCAAAAACAGCCTTCATTGGGGAAATGCGACATCCATTTTTGACAAGTTCACTGCTTTGATTGGAGAGAATATACAAGGCAAACCTTTGCACTTGGCTGGGTGGGAATAGTGATTTGTATTGTAAAGGGAGAGAGTTTAATGATCAATCACTTGCATTGCTTCCTTTGTCATAATGCAGTACTTGGCTGTCTCCCAGACATTGTTAAAGTGAGAGTTTACTGTATTATAAATAATGAAAGGTACTTGGGAGAGAGTCAAAGGAGCTGTCCTGTCAACATTGAGCTGTTACCAATAGGACTACTACAATAGCAATTCATCTGGTAGCATTGCCTTCTAATTTTTCTAAGTGTTCAGTTCACCTTAAGATGGAAAATTACAAAAAGCAATGAACGACTGGTGACTCCAAACTAGTGCCAACATTTCTGAAGTAAGACAGCTGTAATACTTCCTTCACGGTATTACCATATTCACCTGGCACCAGTCCACAGGTGGGGCATATGTAGTAGATTCACTGGCACATCTGGCATTGCAGCTGGGTGACCAGGGAGGGTATTAGCACCAGCTTATTTTGACGGCCTGGATATATTATAATAGATCTCTTTTGTGGGCTCCAAGGCCATCAAATGGAATGCCTGCAGGTAACGATCAACTTCTGTTCTTTGCCAAATAAAGGCCATTGGACCTATGGGTATGGCAACCTCTTGTTTAACTCTTTGAGGGCCAAATTGGCATTCGACTAGAAATTAATATGTCAGATATTTTCAATACTTTAATGATGTTCCAAAAATACAGGTATTTCTAGATTATTCCTTTGGTTTGGTAGATTTGGATCATTCTACTTTAATAAAACAATAAAAGTCACAGGAGGTCCTCAGTCTTTTGTGGGGGATGAACATGTGGCTGATTTGGCAAGTTGGAAAGGCATGATTCAGGTTACTAACTGCTGTCATTCAACCTCCCTGTTCAGAAGCCTTTATAAATGGCCTTTACATCATCCAAACTCCTCAATTGAGTAATAGCCATGAAGCTCCCTCCCAAATGGTCTTATTTCTCACAACTATTTTCCCAACAGATATTCGCCAGCTGGAAAGAAGTGTCTGAGTAATCGCTTCGCTAAACCGAGGCACGTTGAACAGACCAAAGATCACTAAGGTAGCACACCACCTCTTTATTTTCTCTAAAGGTTAATAAAAGAGAAGAGCTGAAGGTTTTATCAGAATTTTGATTTCCAAAACATCACGTTAAAAAGGCAAGCACATCAGCAAGTTGTAATCCATTCACATTATCAGTATTCCAGCACCATGCGTTTCTCACATCAGTTGGCAAGTAGTTGTGCCAGTGTTGCAATGCAAAACATTTGCAGATCAGAAACAAATACACAGATAGCATGTTTCTAATTACCACACATGCAAATGCTTCTTCAACAGTTTTCAAAGTGCTAAGCCCAATTCAACAGGAAACAATAGCCATGTACTGTACGAACTGGCACTGTTCAGAGAGCTCTCAGAAACCAGCAGCTGAACAGAAGAGAAAAGAATGTTTGATTGGTCAACAGCAGAAACATTGATCCCCCCCCCCCCCCCCCCCCCCCCCCACTTATTATCAAATAATACCCGGTTTACCAGAGCAGAAAATGATCACCTCCTCTTTCTACCTTCACCCAACATCTGATTGACAAGGACAAAATAGCGGTGGTCCATTGCAGAGCAAATGCAAAACACCAAGGGTAGAATACAACAAAGCAAATGTCAACTCAAGCCTTTATAGTCTAACAGTACTTCTACACAGAACCTCTGAAATGCAGGCATCCGGGAGAGAGGCACTTACCTTAATTGAAACTCTCCGTTGATGGAGCTCCACTCGAATACAATCAGCAGTGTTTCTATCAGTCGAATCCCTCAATATTCGGTCTGGTCTTCACATAAACTTCACTGTGTTTAAAGTAGAAAAGAGGATTCCTTTGAGATCTCAGGGCAGATATGCATGAACCATGTTTCATTCAGATGTTTGCATGTACATTTAGCACTCAGAATCCGACGACTGTTCCGATGCGTTCTTGTCTGTTCCCCTGAGCAGTGGGATGTTCATTGACCTGATTAATAAATTAAAAAACAATGGTGCGGAGGGCTCCTTGGCCATTGTGGATATTTCTGTGAAAAGGCTGGGTCATTTGGGAATCCTGTCTGTTCCAGGCTGATGGTTTAGCAAATGTCGCAGCGGGTGTGTAGAAAAGATGTTTAGTTAAAGTGAGCACGAATCAGAAAGGATTTGTCTTAATACACTGCACGCTCCTGATATCACCGGAAATATTTTGCAGCTATTGGCTGTGATTATTGCTGTGTTCGATAATAGCCTGCATCCCTCTTGCTTCTGAGATGCACCAAAGAATTTATGTATTAATAAAGCTTTCAGTTGCTGCTGCAAACAGAGTTATTGCACGCAATTCATGGTCTTTAAAATTTATTGGAGGGTGGGAGAATAGAAAACATTGAAAGAGCCAAAGGAGAATTAACAAAATGTTTCCGCCTTGCAGCTAGTATAATAGCTTAGCAGACACATGTAAAAGTATATATACTCACAGACTGGAAAAGCACAAACAATCCATTTCTCTGACCACTGATGTTATACCATGCACACAGTCCTTCAATGGAAATATTTTAAAGATACGTCAAGCTCAATTTATTCAACAGAATCTGCTGCTACCTCTGCGGCAGCCATTTAACAGAGTTTAGCAGCATTTTCCTGTTTTTGCTCCAACACATTCTGGACACACAGTTTTCCAGGAGTCACTTTAGATAACATGCTGGAATGAATCACAAGCAACTTTCGCACCCTCCTGTGAACATCACACAGCCTGCTGCCAGTTTATCAAGGGCCACAGCAGCTTAATCTGCACGAAAATATACTTTTGCTTCTGTCAATCCTCTTTTTATCAGCAGTAGCTTAATGAAGAGAAAGTTACTTCTGCTGTTTGTGCGCTGCAGAGAAGCAACTAACCACGGGAAGCACGTCTCCAGCTTCCCGGCTGACACACATTCTGGATATCATTAGGGTTATTACTGGATAACGGGGAATGTTTTTAGACACTCATCTTGATTTTACATGGTGGTGTAAATTCTTCGAGTTCAGCCTAAAAGTTATGATATGATCAGAGTCCTCTCCAATCCGGGATTACTCCTTACCATCTGTAACTTTCTAAAATAAATTTAGAGTACCCAATTCATTTTTTACAATTAAGGGGCAATTTAGCGTGGCCAATCTACCTAACCTCCACATCTTTGGGCTGTGGGGAGGAAACCCATTCAAACACAGGGAGAACATACAAACTCCACACAACAGTGACCCAGAGCCGGGATCGAACCTGGTGGTAACTGATGTGTTGGGTAAACTGGGTCTACGAGGACTGCGTTTACCGCAGCAGTGAGTGAGACAGGCTTCCAACACTTGAAGAAATGCAACTCGATTTTATTGAACTCTTAACTATCATACATACTTTAACTGTGGGTTGACACTATGCTGACTTGACTGGAGACCTGAGGCTAACCTGACCAGACTATCTTACTACCACATGCTGTTTGTTCTAGTTGCTGCTCACAGGCTCTGACTGTCTCAGAGGCTGGATCCCGAGAGAGCGGGAAAACTGGTGCCCTCTGGCTTTATGGGGGTCGTGCCCTGTCTGGTGATTGGCTGCTGTGTTCTGTGTGTTCACTGGTAATCCTGAGTGTCAATCACTGCCTGTCTGCACTCCATCATATACCTGTGTGTATATTATGACACTGACCACTGCACCACCGTGCTGCCTACGATCTGTAACTTAACGATGATGAATAAGAGTACTTTCTGCAGACAGACTCGATACGTTAATTCTGTTTCTCTTTCTCTCTCCGCAGATGCTGCCGGACCTGTTGACTTTTTCCAGCATTTTCTCTTTTAGTTTCAGATTTCCAGCCTCCGCAGTATTTTGCTTTTACAATATTTTGAATTGCCTCCACACTGTTAGCATTTTAAAAAAATGTCATTTATGAAAAAGTAAATGAAAGTAAAATGAGCATGCAGGGGAAGACCCCAAACGACGGTGCCAGATTTTTTACAAGGAAGAACAGTTGAATTTTTTGTGTCATTCTTGTACCTTCACAAGTGAAGACAGAAGTGAACTGTTGGTATCTTAGCAGACGAGAGATTCTGAATATGAATGACATTCCTTTGTCCACATTTCAAGACAGGTATTAACCTATTTATTTTAAATTAATTTATCTCTCCACTAAATAGTGAAAAGAGGGCTATCACATAAAGCCAATAAACATTCAACTGTTCAGATCAGCAATAATACTTTCCAGGGAAATGATTTCAAAGAAAATAGGATTCAGTCACACATCAACTTATGTCTAATTATTTTCCTTGACCTAATTTTAAAAGCAAACAACTCATGTAAAAAAAAGGAACTGCATATTTTGATTTCTTTTTTGATTTCTAATCACTCATTTAACTTAATAGGATGGTGAAAGAATGAAAGAATGAAGAACAATACAGCACAGGAACAGGCCCTTCAGCCCTCCAAGCCTGTACTGGTCATAATACCAATCTTTGCCAAAACCCTCAGCACTTCCTTGTGCCGTACACCTCTATACCCATCCTATCCATGTGTTTGTCAAGACTCCTTTTGAACGGCGTCAATGTATCTGCTTCCACAACCTCCCCTGGTAACGCGTTCCAGGCACTCACCACCCTCTGTGTAAAAAAACTGCCTCGCACATCTTCCTCTAAACTTTGCCCCACGGACCTTAAACCTATGCCCTCTGGTGACTGACTCTTCCACCCTGGGAAAGAGTGTCTGCCCATCCACTCTCTCCATGACCCTCATAATCTTGTAGACCTCTATCAGGTCGCCCCTCAACCTCCATCTTTCTAATGAAAACAGTCTGAGTCTATTCAGCTTCTCCACATAGCTAACACTCTCCAGACCAGGAAACATCCTGGTAAACCTCCTCTGTACTCTCTCCAAAGCCTCCACATCCTTTTGGTAAAGTGGTGACCAGAATTGTGCACAATATTCTAAGTGCGGCCTTCCCAAGTTTCTATACAACTGTAGCATGACTTGCCAGTTTTTATACTCGATGTCCCTTACAATGAAGGCAAGCATTCTGTATGCTATCTTGACTACCTTGTCCAATTGTGTTGCCACCTTCAAAGATCTGTGGACCTGCACACCCAAATCTCTCCGACTTTCTATATTCCTAAGAGTTTTACCATTCATGGTATATTTCCCCTCTATGTTAGACCTACCAAAATGCATAACCTTACATTTATCCAAATTAAACTCCATTTGCCATTTCTCTGCCCATGTCTCCAACCTATCTATGTCCTGCTGTATCTTCTGAAAATCCTCAATACTCAGTGCCACTCCACCAACCTTGGTGTCATCTGCAACTTACTAATCAGATCGGCTATATTTTCCTCCAAATTGTTTATGTACTTTACAAACAACAGAGGCCCAAACACAGATCCCTTTGGAACACTAGTCACAACCTCCCATTCAGAAAAACACCCTTTTACTGCTACCCTTTGTCTTCTGTGACCGAGCCAGTTCTGTATCTATCTTGCCACCTCACTTCTGATTCCGTGTGACTTCACCTTTGTGCCAGTCTAAATGAGGCACCTTGTCAAAGGTTTTACTGAAGACCATGTAAACAACATCCACCATCCTCACCTCATCAATCATCTTTGTCATCTCCTCAAAAAACTCAATCAAGTTAGTGAGGCACGACCTCCCCCTTCACAACACCACTTTGTCTAAAGCTTATGAGTCCATTTGTTTCCAAATGGGTATAAATCCTGTCCTTGAGAATTTTCTCCAATAATTTACCTGCTACTGACTCTGGGATGTCACCTGTAGCCAATGAGGATACAAGGATGTCAGTCAAGGCCCCTGCAATTTCCTCCCTTGCTTCCCTCAGTATTCTGGGGTAAATCCCATCTGGAAACCTATTGACCTTATTAGCTTTTAAAATGCCCAATACCTCCTCCTTTTCGATGTTAACATGATCCAAACTGTCCACACACCTTACCCAAGAATCATCTTCCACATAAGTCTTTGGTGAACACTGATGCATAGTACTCATTTATCTCACCCATTTCCTTAGGCTCAATATGTAGATTTCCCCCATGATAATAAATAATAATAATAATATTTGTCACAAGCAGGCTTACATTAATACTGCAATGAAGTTACTGTGAAAAGCCCCTAGTCACCACATTCCGGTGCCTGTTCGGGTACACAGAGGTAGAATGTCCAAATTACCTAACAGCACGTCTTTCAGGACTTGTGGGAGGAAACCGGAGCACCCAGAGGAAACCCACATAGACACGGGGAAAACGTGTAGAATCCGCACAGATAGTAACCCAAGCCAGGAATCGAACCTGGGACCTTGGCGCTGTCAAGCCATAGTTCTAACCACTATGCTACCATGCCTCACACTGTCCTTAAGTGGTCCAATCCTTTCCCTGGACCCCCTCTTGCTTTTTATATATAAATAAAAAGCTTTGGATATTCACCTTAATCCTACTTGCCAAGGATGTTTCATGACCCCCTCCTTGCCCCCTAATTTCCCGCTTCAGTACCTTTATCTTCCTATTTTCTTTATACTTCTCAAGGGTTTCGACTGTCCTCACCCTTCTAGACCATACAAAAGTCTCCTTTTTCTTTTTGATCAAGGTTCACAATATCCCTTGTTATCCAAGGCTCCCTAAACTTCCCATACTTATCCTTCATTCTCTCAGGAATGTGACTTTCCTGAATCCTAATCAGCTGTCACTTAAAAGACTCCCACATGTCCAATGTTGATTTATCATCCAACAGCCGTACCCAATTGAAATTCTTCAATTCCTGTCTAATATTATCGTAATTTGCCTTTCCCCAGTTTGGCACCTTATCTCTAGGGTTAACCTCATCCCTGTCCAAAAGTACCGTAAAACTTAGGGAATTGTGGTCACTACTCCCAAAATGTTCCCCTACTGAAACCTCAGCCACCTGTCCAGGCTCATTCCCCAATACCAGGTCCAGTACTGCCCCTTCCCTAGTTGGACTGTATACATATTGCATCAATAAGCCTTCCTGGATACACCTTACAAACTTTGCCCCATCCAAGCCCCCAGCACTAAGTGAGTCCCAGTCAATATCAGGGAAATTAAAATCCCCTACCACAACAACCCTGTTACTGTCCAAAATCTCTCTACCTATCTGCTCCTCTATCTCTCGCTGGCATTTGGGCGGCCTGTAATAAACGGCCAACATTGTGATTGTCCCCTTCCTGTTCATGAGATTTACCCAGAATGCCTCATTGTATGAGCCCTCCAAGGTGCCCTCCCGCAGTACGGCGATAATATTCTCCTTAATCAGTAATGCTACTCTCCCACCCCTTTTACATCCCCCTCTAACTCTCCTGAAGCAGCTATATCCTCCAACGTTCAGTTGGCAATCCTGCCCTTCCTTTAACCATGTTCCTGTGATAGCCACAACTTCGTAATTCCAAGTATGAATAAATGCTCTAAGCTCATCTGCCTTACCCGCGATACTTCTGGCATTGAAACAAATACACGTCAAACCACTGCGTTTGAGCATATTTTTGATTGGATTATAGAAATAGGTCCAAGTTAAAACAAGCTATGTCATTTACCCCAACCAATCTGTCGTCAATGCAAGTAATTGTTTTTACATTTACCAACCCTGTTCCCATATTCTTCAAACCCTTTGACCTGCTTCCACTGATCTAACTTAACTTGCGTTGAAATAATTCAGGTTTACTTCTCAATAAACAGAAGCTGTGTTCTTTTCCCATGTCCAAGGAGTCTAATCATTGGCCGGAATTTTCCGGTTGTTGCGATTTACTTTTCCCGCTGGCAGCGTATCCACTTCCGTAGGGTTCCCGGCGACGTGGGATGGCTACAGTTGTCCAGCGGCAGGAAGATTGAATCCGGCCGCCAGCGGATGGCGCACTGCCGAGGAACATGCAGCTGGGGGAATCGCAGAATTCCACCCATTGTTTTTAGTGTGTTATTAGAAATTACATTTATGTATCAACATTAACGCATCAAAGTGCCCCAAGGGGTCTCAAAAAAGGCAGAATCGGAGCTTGGATCTGATTCTTAAAAATAAAAAATGTGGAGTACCCAATTAATTTTTTTTCAATTAAGTGGTAATTTTGCGTGGCCAATCCACCTCGCCTGTACAACTTTGGGTTGTGGGGGTGAAAGCCATGCAGACACGGGGAGAATGTGCAAACTCCACACGGACAGTGACCCAGAGCCGGAACAATGACCTAGAGCCGGAATCGAACCTGGGAACTCGGCACCGTGAGGCAACAATGCAAACACACTGCGCCACCGTGCTGCCCCTGGACCTGATTTTAATGTGCGGACAGGAAAAGGGATGCACGGCCCCAGGAACAGATGGTGAATCCATGGAGTCCTGAAAAATAGAGGCTTTGTCAACCTTAACAGCCAAGCCCATCTTAATTGACGCTGCCATAATCCGGAGGAAGGGGAGGGGTTTAGCAAGTGTCTGAGCAGAAGTAAAGCAGCAGGAAGTCATGGCAAGGGACCCATGGATACAGTTCACAACTGTTAGTGGGAGGGGGAGTCAAGGATTCTCAAAGTAATCCGGGATGGTGGGAGAGGCGTCTGGCCACAATGAGGCACCCATTAAAGGAAACCCAAGACTTCATTCGTTCCCGCTTCTCCTGCCCTTGCAGAGGAAATCTTCAAAATCGGAAATTACCCGTTAGACCTTTTTTGGCTCATGGAGCACCGCCAGGCAGGTATGGAAATTGTCTTTGCTTTCTAAACCCCTCTCGTGCTCAGGCCACCGGGTATTACTACAGCAAGGTCCTAATGAGTTACATATTCAACAGAGCCAGTTATAATTGGGACACGGAGTGAAGGGAGCAGGATGAAAGGAGTTAGGGAACAGGCCAGGCTTTAACTGCTCCCCTCCGCCTACCTCACCCACTGACTGCTGGGAAGACAAGAGGTTAAAATCAGGGTCAGTGAGTCAGAAAAGGGAAAAAGGTTAAAGTGGTGCCTGAAAGTTGCAATCTTTGTTACTATCATAGCAGGTCTCAGATGAGGATGTTCATATTCTGGATTTATGGAAAATGTTGGAAGAAGTCTATTGGGTAAACTTTATCTTTTATTGAACATTATATTAACTATGTACAATGCAGCCTTAGCACAAGGCATTACATAGAACTATCTCTCAGCGTACACTGTTGTCATGTGATTTTACATAACTGATAATTTAGTCTATTTAGTCTATATATCTAAATATTTAGCATTAACCATTTATACTATGTCTCTCCCAAGTCTCTGCCTCTATTTACATCATTCTACATCATTCCCCAAAGACTCTGGGCGGGATTCTCCATTGCCCGACACTGATATCGTAATCGGCAATCGGGCGGAGAATGGGCTCTGACGCCCAGACCAGGGCCGGCGGCGGTTTGATACCAGGCTCCACTCCCTCTGAAGTGGTGTCATTGTACCGCACGCCATTGCAATGGCTTTGGCGTGTCATTGGAAGGCCCTCCCGCGATGCTCCGCGCCCGATGGTCCGGGTGCCTGACCGCACGGGACTCGTGTGGTCTCAGCGGTCGGGAAACCAGCGTGGCGGCTGTAACTGTGTCCAGCGCTGCCACACTCTTCCAGGATCCGTGACGCTGGCCCGAGGGGCGGGGGGTGTTCCACAAGGGGTGGGGGGACTGGTGGGGGTGGTCAGGGCCTGGCAGATCGGGTCTGCACCCGGCCGGCACCATGTTGTACGGCGTGGCCAGTGCAGATTGTTGCCGTGCGCATGTGTGGCCAGGGACCCGACCCTCCTCCAGCTGTTTATGGTATGGGAGCTTCACCCAGAGCCGCTGCAAACTCCTCACCAATGTGGAATCATTGAAGGTTCAGCGCTAATTTTGGCGTCGTAAAGCACCCACAAATTCTCTCTTAGAGCCGGCACTTAGCCGCTGAAATGGAGGATTCAGTCGTTTGTCTTCATCCCGCGTTCGCAGAGATAAATGTGCTGGTTTCACAGTCTGCCTGACCTTGTTCTCTCTCTCAGAGTTCATATAGGGTTCAAATCCTCCCTCTTGTCCATTGGACACTGTGGTGTAGTATGTGAACCATCAGTGACCATTGGCTCTCTGTTCGGTTGTCTTCTTGATCACATGGGTAGTCAGTCACTCAAGGTGGGATCTTGTTGATTTAAGTGCACTTCTGCTTTTTCTTACTGTTCCATTTTCAGTCTCTCCAAGGTCAGATCACGGACTCTGCGTTCTTTCCAACATTTATTCTTCATGTTTCTGGTGATAAATCCAGACTTTGTTGGAGCTCTGGTAAATCATGCAATTTATGGCACTGATTGCAGTTTCAGCAAATTTGCACGGCACTCATTCTCCTTCTCCCTTACTCTCTCTGTACCTGCTGTTTTTAGACAGGGCACGAATGTGTGTGAAAGAACAGGAAGTTGATTCCACAGTATTCTTCCCAGTAGAAGTTCTGACGGAGCTAAGCTATTCTGAAGTGGTGTGGAACGGTAGCTTAACAATGCTGCGTTGATCATTTGGAATGACAAGTAAGGCAAACATTCATTTTATTGATTTGGAGGTCAGACCATGGAGCCATTTAACTTCAAACGATTTGGAGTAATAGTTAATAACTAGGAGAAATGTCTTTCCTTTGAGTTCGAAAAGGCCCATTTTGAGATGTTCCCATGGCCTACGTGGGAACGAGGGCATCAGCAGTGGTCCTCATTGCTCTTCGAGATGGACTGCACAGGTGATGTAGCTCAAAGTCCTGGGTTGGATGTGAAGTTTGGGCCTGAGTTAATCTAACATTAGGCCGGAATGGCAAGACTGCACACAGTTGCGTTCGACTGTATCCGAAGAAGAGGAATGGAACACGTAATGAAGGTACAAAACTTTGGCCGAGTGCTCAAAGGGTTTTGCTGTACCAATGAATAGCTGGAGGAGGTTTTTGTTCATCCACTAGATGCCAGAAAGGCAAATAGATTGAGCAATGGCAATAATGGAACTGAAGGGATGATTTTTGAATATGTATGAAAGCACATCCCATGCAGAACGTAGATTAGGGCAGCGTAAAGCATCTTGGGATTTACCAATAATGAGCATATGCTTATCAGAAGAGAAGCCATTGCAGGAGAACTGCTCAGGAATTTAGACAGGAATGGAACTCTAAAAAGGCCATTGCCATGGAGACAAGCCACAAAGCAGAGGCAATCTAAGAAGTAGCTTATCAAAGACCACAGTTGGGCTGAGGTAGATGAGCAAATATAACGTACTGTGGAGAAACATACATAATGTCACTGATGGGGTGGCACGGTGTCACAGTGGTTAGCACTGCTGCCTCACAGCAGGACCCGGGTTCGGTCCTGGCCCCACGTCACTGTCCATGTGGAGTTTGCACATTCTCCCTGCGTCTACATGGGTTTCACCCCCACAACCCAAAGATGTGCAGGCTAGGTGGATTGGCTAAAATGCTCCTTAATTGAAAAAAAATACATGGGTACTATTTAAAAACAAAATGTCAGTGATGACTTTGACCACTGAGGAAAGATCTTCAGGAAAGGAAGGGCGACAATCAAACGTCCCAGTCACGCTTCAAAACCTAAACGCTATGTAATCAGACAATAAAATAAAAATAAGGAGCAAATAATCAACAGTGCAGAAGACACGATTTGCTCCACATGTTACAACAACATTTTAAGGATTTTGTTGCGTGGAGAATGAGTTTTGATTCTCATAGTGATGCCCAAAATCTGTTCATGATGGATTGAGCCGTTCTTTCCTTGCTCAATAATCAAGTCAAAGAGTGGACCATGTCTGAGGAACACTCCCAGTGAGAGCAATCCCAAACAATCTGACGCAGCGAGAAAATAAGTCAACAAATTCCACCCGTTATGTTACGCCCCCGTAAACACCACGGGGGACTGTTGATTGATCGGCTTGTGGCATTCGTGGAGGACAAGTTCCTGTACTGAGCGGGCGGAGGATTGTCCAATAGTGGCTCGATAGCGGGACTTTAAATATTGTAACCCGGTACGGGACCGGCGTTCCCGATGGTCCCGCGCTGGGATGCTTTTGTTGTACGCCATGGCTGAAGTTCCTTTAGCCTGGCCTCCGCTGGAGTTATTATATCTTGGAAAAAGTAAACCTCGGCCCAGAATTTCCTCAGAACTCAATTCACTCACTCACTCCACGGTCAGAACCTCAGGTTTGCATCTCAATATTTATCAGACACAGGAATATTAAGGTCGAAATAATCTAAGCTGAAAACTTTCATAGACTCATTCCAGATCCTGGGACCCGAGAGATGCTGTCGGCAAAACTTTCCACAACATTGGAGTATGTCAAACAGCCGAGGTTGACAGTCTCAAATCTTAAAGCTACATTTATTGACAGCAAGCAAAACCACCAAGATTCTGCTCTGTCAATTTATTATCGCATTATTAGTGCCCCTGTCTGAGGATTTTAAATCATTTCTGGCACCCTGGTTATCAAGACTCAATGCCTCGTGAAACTAGCACTGATAATAACACATGGGCTGTGGATAACATATATAGTTGACGATGACATTTTTAAAAAAAGTATGTGCTTCTAAACAGTTGGGCTATCTCAAACCAAAAACATTATTTTCCAGACAAATAAGCCACGCATAGTACCATAAATAAAATACCTGATTAACTCACTTGAGAGGAGCATAATACAGGAACATTCTCCAATCTGTGATGCTGGTAAACATGCAACCCATTGAATGGGCTCTGTTTTCTTGCCATTACTCTGTGGACAACTTTCCTGTCTCCCTCCAGTCCCCTGGGTTACTCTATACGTCTACATTGCTAATAGCACAGCTGTGCATCTCAATATGGCTGTCAATATGTCTAAATATTTGTTTGAAAGCTATTCTCTGCAGGAACAATGGAATGGTGGGAGGATCTTGCCTGTCAATGTGGCATTTCCATTGTTTCAGTTGTAGTAAGGGTCTGATAATGCCAATCCAGTGACATTTCCTCCAAAATGTGACAGCTGCTTCCTGCCTCTCGACCATCGACATGAAGGACCTTTGTTAGTACAATGGTCCAATCAGTCATGAACAAATTTTAAGCATCAATATGAGAATGAGAATGTTTAACATGTGGAGCAATCAGCGTCTTCTGTACAGCTGGTTATATTGTTCGATTACCGTAAGTTTTTACTCCAATTGCATAGGGCATTGGTGAGGCCACACCTGGAGTATTGTGTGCAGTCTTGGTGTCCTTATCTGAGGAAGGGTATTCTTGTCATGGAGGGAGTGCAGTGAAGGTTTACCAGGCTGATTCTTGAGATGGCTAGACTAGGGCAGCACGGTGGCACAGTGGTTAGCATTGCTTCCTACGGCGCTGAGGACCTGGGTTCGAATCCCGGCCCTGGGTCACTGTCTGTGTGGAATTTGCACATTCTCCCCGTGTCTGCGTTGGGTTTCGCCCCCACAACCCAAAGATGTGCAGGTTAGGTGGATTGGCCATGCTAAATTGCCCCTTAATTGGAAAAAATAATTGGGTACTCTAAATTAAAAAAAAAAGAGATGGCTAGACTGTCATATGCGGAGACTAAGTCGGTTAGGATTATATTCATTGGAGTTTAGAAGAGTGAGAGGGGATCTCATAGAAACTTACAACATTCTAACAGGATTAGACAGGGTAGATTCAGAAAGAATGTTCCTGATGGTGGGGGAGTCCAGAAATAGGGGTCGTGGTTTGAGGGTAAGGGGTAAACCTTTTATGACTGAGGTGAGGAGATATTTCTTCACCCAGAGAATGGTGAATCTGTGGAATTCACTACCACAAAAATGGTTGAGACCAAAACGTTGTGCAATTTCAAGAAGAAATTAGAGAGAGCTCTTGGGCTTTAAGCATCAAGGGGTGGGGGGCGGAGACAGGTTCAGGGTATTGAACTTGATGATCAGCCATGATCATAATGAATGGTGCAGCAGGCTCGAAGGGCCGAATGGCCTCCTCCTGCTTCTATTTTCTATGTTTCTATTTTCTAGTTCAGAAACATTGCTGGAATTTTAGAAAAAGAAGGCTCACTTTTCACTCATCCTTTCCTGAAGATCCTGTTCCACGAAACCGACAGTTCTAGAGGCAACATCTGGTCGAAAGGCAACAACAAATCTAGAAACACCAATTATTCTGGCATTAACAGGTATATTAGCCATCAATGGTTCTATTGACACCTGCAATTCTATAGGCACCAATAGATCTATCGTCATCAATGGATCTATAAACACCAACAAGTTTATGGGCCCCAGCATTTCCATTAACACCAACAGTTCTAGAGGTACCCATTTTTATTAAAGTACCAACAGTTTCAAAATCACTGACAGTTCTGTAGTCATCAACAGGTCCTTTGGAACTCACCATTCTATGGGCTCTAACAATTCCATAGGCACCAAGGATTCTAAAGGCACCTTTAGGAATCTCTCTGCTACTCACCGATGGATCACACTTCATGAGTGATTCTAGAAAGGTGTTTATTATTGAGGAAGGGAGCCATTATTGCAGCCAAGTCTAATCTCAGATTCAGCTAACCTTTCTAGGTGTTTGCTTTCCAACTGAAATCATTGAATAGTGAATAGGGACAAGAATGTTGACCATTTGTTTTCCTTTCCCCATGTTGAGGTGATGTGACCATCAATTCACTCGAGACATGATAGGAAGTAAACAGTGGTTTTGATAGACTTACAACTGAGCCTGCCTGCGACCAGAAGAACTGAGGGCAGGCTCACAAGGCTGCAGCACTTTATACTTCCGGTAGTGGGAGGGGCCATGGGCGGAGCCGAGGATGGAGTTTTGTACAAGCTCCTCATCTCCCCCTGTGGGCAGAGCCGCGCAATGGCTCACAGACAGAGCCCACAAGGACACAATACTATACAGTGTGAATTACATGAAGTACATTCACCACACTCAGTTGCAGCTATTTTGGTGCAGAGCAGAGATTAAACTAGTGTTTCCTCCAGGTCAGTAACTCACCATCACGCTGTGCATTCATCGCCTGAGGCATTGAAGTAAGAGATTACTGCCTCACATTCAAATTGGAATTTGCCTTGAGGTGTTGTGTTCCCAGATCAGAATAATAATTAGCTGTGAGCATTGAAAAAAAACAATGTAATGAAAGTAATTCACTGCTCTTTAAATTTATGGGCATCTTATTTTCAACATCAATGGGTCATTTAGTCTTGACTAATCCTCACTCCCTATCTTAGTCTTACATTAATCAGCTAAACCTGATTCCTAGCAGGTCGCCATCATTAGGTTAATCATTGATCATTCTCATGGTGACATGGTTGAGGTGGAAAAATTGATACAGGGAGCTGCAAACAGCTATTGAAAGGTTACTTATGAACCTTTAATATTTTATCGGAGAGCAAGCTGGAAAATGCCATAAAATTCACCTTTGGTGAATGAAATGAAATGAAAATCGCTTATTGTCACGAGTAGGCTTCAATGAAGTTACTGTGAAAAGCCCCTAGTCGCCACATTCCGGCGCCTGTCCGGGGAGGCTGGTACGGGAATGGAAGCCACTGTCAAAGGGAGTATGGATAAGGCTATGCTTTGCCACAAACCAGTTTGTTGATGTTACGACACAGTTTGTGATGTCTTATCAGTGCCTGTAATTACTGCTGGAAATGGATTGGAGGAGGGGGGGGGGGGGGGGGGGGGGGGGGGGGGGAAGAACTGTGATGAGGACCATAAACTCACGGCCCAGTTTTCTAATTTGAAGAAGACATGTCTGTGTCCTTTCATTTAGGGCACCAAAAGTGATGTCTGTTCTGACCAAACTGCTTATAGGGCGGCACGGCAGCACAGTGGTCAGCACCGTTGCTTCACCACGCAGGGTCCCAGGTTCGATTCCCGGCTTGGGTCACTGTCTGTGTGGAATCAGCACGTTCTCCCCGTGTCTGCGTGTGTTTCCTCCGTGCGATCCGGTTTCCTCCCACAAGTCCCAAAAGACGTGCTGTGAGGTGAATTGGGCATTCTGAATTCTCCCTCAGTGTACCCGAACAGGCGCCGGAATGTGGCAGCTAGGGGATTTTCACAGTAACTTCATTGCAGCGTTAATGTAAGCTTATTTGTGACAATAAAGATCATTATTATTATCACAGGGACTGATCTGTAACCTGGAAACCAGGAGATCTGTGAACAAAGTGTCCACATAGCACTCCTCTGTCCCGTATTTGCTTTAGAATGGTGGCGAAATAGCTGACAGTGGAATGGTGGAGCAAAGCATTAAGCATTTGTCATCTAAAATGACTGGCACTAACATTCAAGCACGTTAGCTAACGGTGGTTCCCACCATTTTGTGGAGCAAGGTGGAGAGTCTACACCAAGATGACATCCAAACTACAAATTTAAAAAGAAAATGCTTTACTCACAAAAACTGCCATGAGTTGCAAACAGGTGTAAAGCTTCAATAATTGTATTTCCTCGCATTTTTACCTCGTGTTCCAAATCTATTTAATTTCTGTACTTTCTCTGGCGCTTGTACGCCTGAACCGTTCATTTCTCTGCTGGTCCACTATTGTTTCCAAGTCAACCACATCTCCCGATTAGAATTTTCTTTGCAACTGCAAATTCCTACTGCTTTACATTTCTCGGCGTCTAAACCTGAAATCAATTGTTTGAAAACACCTCCGTGTGTTTCCAGTAATGCATCAAGTGTGACACTGAGATGGGAAGGAAACATTTGGAAAGTGCGGAAAGAACATCTGGAGGAGAGGGATTTATCCGGCCAATGTCCCATCAGTTAATTTCAGTTCCTCCACTTAAATAAATTCCTTGTTTGTGCAAAAAAACCCTATAAATTTTCTTTGATGTTGCGCATGTGTTCTATATTTAGGACATGCATCAATAAGTAATCTCATTTCAGTTGGTTTTGTGGATATAACTGAGAGAAATATTCAAAAGGGACATTAAGATGATGCATTTAGTTTTCAGCAGATACAGTTCCGAATGTTCAGGTCATAAAGCCTCTCATAAACAACAGGTATACAAGGCAATGGTGGGTTTCTTTGCACTAGTGATTGATTTTTTTTCTTCCTCTGCTTTTTCACCAAATCTAGTAGTCTATTGTCCATCACTGCCCTGGTAGTGAATGACACGTGTATGAACAGAGACATAGATTAGCATAGAATTTACAGTGCAGAAGCAGGCCATTCGGCCCATCCAGTCTGCACCGGCTCTTGGAAAGAGCATCCTAACCAAGGTCAACACCTCCACCCTATCCCCATAACCCAGTAACCCTACCCAACACTAAGGGCAATTTTGGTCACTAAGGGCAATTTATCATGGCCAATTCACCTAACCTGCACATCTTTGGACTGTGGGAGGAAACCGGAGCACCCGGAGGAAACCCACGCACACACGTGGAGGATGTGCAGACTCCGCACAGACAGTGACCCACGCCGGGAATCGAACCTGGGACCCTGGAGCTGTGAAGCAATTGTGCTATCCACAATGCTACCATGCTGCTGGATCTATTACAAGGTAGGGTATGCTTGACTGACCTCTGTTTCTCAGTCACACTGGCAAAGTCTCTTCCAAGGAGGAGCCTGCAGTTCGTATCAAGTGTCCTCGTGGCAAATCACGAGCAATATCGGCAGAGCTGCGACTCCGATTACAACAGCCCCACTGTGCTGCGTTGTCTTGACAATACACACTGAAGCAAGATTTATCATAAACTGCGTACAATATTACCTTACTTTATTGTCGACAGCTGTAGATTTTATGTCCATATCAACTTACTGATTAACACCACTACTGTTAAAAAGTAATGCCAATCGGTATCATTAAAATGGTCTAATTACCTTGGTAATATTCTAGCTGTGGAGTTATGCGTGTATCTGATTCATATAGGGATATAATCCTGTTCCATTTGAAGCAAACTGTGAGTGACGAGCGAGCATACATTATATTGATTTCATGCCCCATCAACAGAGAGCCAACTTTATACATCTGAAAGCACCTCTTATATCAGAATACATTTTCTCCTTTAGTTGTGGTTTATTACTCTGCTCCGATGCACTGGTGAGGTTAGATCTAAAATCTGTTTCAATGTCTAAGTATATCCTGTTGAAGTACTAAGCACAGCATTCGGTATATCTATTTGGAGACACAACAAATATCTGCTTTCAGGTGGAGAGTAGGTTTGTGGACCTGGGAGAATGGAATATATTTGGTAACGAGTGCTTTAACGTATAAAGCAGCGGTACCAGGCGGAGGGTAGTGTTTCATTTTCCTCCCTCTTGCTAGACATTGTCAGCCAAATAATGCCTAAGTATTTTGTTGAACTTTTAACCATTTCTGCTGTCTCAGCATGCAAGACTTCAATTTTGTGTCTTTTCAACGTACAAAAGACTGGTGGCTCTTTGATAAGACTTTGAATGCTTAATGGGATACCATGTGATTAAATATTGCTTTCCTGAAACACTAGTTGAACTGGCAAATTGAAAAGGTGTTAGATGAATATCCTGTTTCATTTTAATTAATACATGTAGGTGTACCCTCTGGGAATCCTGGAGAATTTGATGAAAATCTACTGTAGTTTCAAAAAGAATCAGTTAACAACAAATGATTTGTTCAGCTGCAGCGTAGTTACTTCAGAGAACCTTACACAAATATTGAACTCAAAACCACTCAAAATTTGGGAAATATCTGTCCAGATCAGATGCGTTCAACTACAGATGATTGTTTGTTTTGATTTCAGCAGTTCTTTGTTTGAAAAAAATAATGAACTATTCAATATTTCCACAATACTACCAGGATCACCACACTTTTTTAAAAATAAATTTAGATTAGCCAATTATTTTTTCCAATTAAGGGGCAATTTAGCGTGGCCAATCCACCTACTCTGCACATTTTTGGGTTGTGGGGGCGAAACCCACGGAGACACGGGGAGAATGTGCAAACTCCACACGGACAGTGACCCAGAGCCGGGATCGAACCTGGGACCTCAGCGCCGTGAGGCAGTTGTGCTAACCACTAGGCCACCGTGCTGCCCAGGATCACCACACTTGAAAAAAACATTAAGATTAATGAAGTTGCTGAGAAGAATTGTACCAGAAATTGTCATGATTGGAGGTGAATGCTGTGAATTAAATTACCGCAATATGGTGAGGCAAAAGCAAAATACTGCCGATGCTGGAAATCTGAACTAATGCTGTAAATAGAACATAGAACATACAGTGCAGAAGGAGGCCATTCGGCCCATAGAGTCGGCACCGACCCACTTAAGCCCTCACTTCCACCCTATCCCCGTAACCCAATGACCCATCCGAACCTTTTTTGGTCACTAAGGGCAATTTATCATGGCCAATCCAGCTAACCTGCACATCTTTGGACTATGGGAGGAAACTGGAGCACCGGGAGGAAGCCCACGCACACACAGAGAGAACGGGCCGACTCCGCACAGACAGTGACCCAGCCAGGAATCGAACCTGGGACCCTGGAGCTGTGAAGCAACTGTGCTAATCACTTGTGCTCCTGTGCTGCCCAAATACGTCAGGAACCATCGCTAGTGAGAGAGACGCAGAGAGTCACACACCTGATATGTTGGCCAGGATTTTCATCCTTCAGGCAGCTAGGGGGAGGTGGGAAAATTCCGGGCTCGGTCACCTGCCTTGGGAGAAAGCACCTGCCAACCATGGAATCTTCATCTCTGCGGACAGGTGTGGGGCTGGATTGGGTCAGCTGAAGTCAGGGAAGGAGTGTAGAGGCAGCCATGGGGCTACTGGGTGTAGAGGCTTTGTAAAGAGCCCACCATGGTGCTGTCAGCCTTTGTTCCAGTTAAACAAAAAGAGCAAAGGTCCTCCATCCCTCACTGTTCACGTTTCCTTCTGCCTCCAACGCCCCCCCCTCCATTCCCTATTCATATCACCTCATGTATCCCACCCACCTGCTCAAGTCCTCATGCCAGATTCTGTCCTTCCACCCAACTCTATGCCTCCTCATGCCCCCATGCCAAACTCTGTCAAATACCATGCCTACTGATCCACTGGATACTTTCAAGAATCAAAAAATAACACAATGCAATGTTGAATGGTGCTCGGGTAGTCAGGGCAGTGGGGAGGGAGGGGCATGGTTGGAGGCTCCTGTTGGGGTTGTGGAGGTTATTACTGTAGTTAGCTAGGAGTTAGAATTGGTTTGAATTCTACCTTTTCCTGGGTAACTATTCTAGTGAGATGGTTGGAACTATGGTTGGACTGCGATTTCATTTGGAGTTTCAGATGGTTCCTGTGGCAGGATAATTGCCGCACAATCCTTAAGTGAAGCCATAGGACAGCTCTTGGCTATGATGCCCAGAAGTTTTAAACTGAATGCAGCCTGGCAATAAGTCCAGATGTTTGATTGTTGGAGATCAAATGAAAGCTTAGATTGTTGTACTGGGAAGACGGTGTAAGGCATTTACATTTGCAGACATTAGCAGCAGCATACATTTTAACTGTGGAGATTGGGTCCCAGAAAAGTGGTGAGAAGTTCAGGTTGTAAATAGTTGTGCTACAAACTGTCCATTTACTTCTACGATGCAAGATAATCATGGTAAAGAATAGGTATCAGCATTTCTACCTGGATGTAAGGTTCATGTGTTCTACATTGCCTTGGGAAAATGATGCGGAAGCCACTTTTACAGTCAGGTTACCAGCGAGAAGAGGCAGTTTGGTTTTACAAGCTGCCATAGCCAGGCATGGGAGGGAGATCGCCTCCAGGCGAACAGATGATACTAACGCTTCTGAGAAATTTGTCCTCTTGTAGCCACAGGGAGGAATCATTCGGAAAGGATTTACTGCTGATAGTGGATTTCGGAACCTCTTTGACAAATAAGGGAAATGCCTGAAGAATGTCACTACTGAGTGAGACAGGGACCCGGGAACCCACTGGAAGCAACTAGGGGCTGTTTGCTGTAAGGACTGTAATTCTGTGGAGGGAGTATTATGTGATAAGTATAAATGGGAGATGCTCCTTTCTGCAATTTAATGTATAAGTTGTCTTGCTAAAGAAAATAAGGTTTGCTCATTGGCGCAATTTTAGTCATTTGTTAAAATAAAAGATTTAACTTATGAAATCTTGTCATGTCATTGTTTCAATAATTAACAGAAATGTCATTTTGTTTTAAAGTTGTCGGTCTCCATGGGGATTGTGGCAATCTGGAAAACAATGTAGAACCAAATATATGCATTTGTTCAAATAAACCTTTATGGTTGACCTCATATACGGATATAATTCTTATTTAATATGGATTTTAAGTTAAATATTCTCTGACTAGCTTTGTTAAAAGTTAAATTCTGTTGACCAATTGCACACACCCAATCACTGACTAATCAATAATCGGCATCAGTATCATATTGACGTTTTCTTATAACTAATTAATATTAGTCATGTCTAGTGGTAGGAAGTGTCATGTGAGAGTACCTTTAAGAAATGGATGTTTAAGCAATGCACCTTTGAGAAATAGAGCAGCTCATATTACTGAAGCGATGTCAGAGGGTGGGGGAGCTGAGCTCAGCTCACTTCTGCTTTTTGGGAGTTTTAGTTTCAGTTTTTGAGGAAAAGAGCTTGGGTGTGTCTGTGTTTGCAGTGAGCTGGATCTGCTGTGATCTCTGCCATGAAAGACTATCTCTGAATCATTTGGGTGATTTAAACTCATAATAGTAATGTCTTTAACCTGATGTGTTTCTGTTTAAAGGTGTTATGTCTCTTGGATGTTTAAAGGAACAACTGAAGGATTATTTAGTGTTGTATTATTTTTGGGGCTATCTTTGAAGTAAGGGGTGTTGAGTGATCCAGTGTTTATGTAAAAAGGTTAAGTTGAATTCATGGAATAAACATTGTTTTGTGGTTAAAAACCCACGTGTCCATAATTGTAATACCACACCTGGAGAACAGGCTGTGTGCTTCAAAAGCAACAATACATTAAAGGGGAAGGTTGGTTGAACTCCATGATACATTTTGGGGTTCTGAAAACGCCGCTCCCATAACAGAAGTTAATCTTGAAAAACATCTCAAATTTTATCATTTTAGACAACTGTGAAAAGCTCTGAAGATTGACTGTTTTTACCAAAAAAAAACTTAGTTGTATCTCAGTCAACTTAATTTGACAAAACTTTGACAAAGAGTCATCCAGACTCAAAACGTTAGCTCCGTTCTCTCTCCACAGATGCTGTCAGACCCGCTGAGATTGTCCAGTATTTTCTATTTCTGTTTCAGACTCCAGCATCCGCAGTAATTTGCTTTTGACTTTAAAAGACTGATGGTGACAAATGTTTTCCTTATGAAACAAACTAAATTTAATGTTGTTTTGATCCCTGTATAAAAAGTTATTTTTGGCCACATATCTTAGGCTTTCAAAAAAGGAATGTAAAAAGATACAATCGTCAATCCTGAATTGACGAGTATGCATATTTATTCCAACCCCTCAATTTATTGGGAATGACTAAATGGAGCCTCAGATTTACAATCAACTGAATTGCAGATATATAACTACGCTGGCCCATAGAGTTTGCTCCTTATGTAATAAAAAAGTTAATGGCACTCACAATTATTTATGTGCAAATGTCAGAGCAATTGCAGGCGAGAAGCAGATGTTTGATTAAGCATGAGACTTTCAAATTTACTGTCTGAATTGCAATCTTCCACTGTTAGCTTCCCAAGAGTGACATCTTGCTCACCATTGACATGTGTTGAACAGTGTGAAATGGCTGTATTTCTGCATTAAGTGAAAACCAAATTCACCATGACAAGTTACATCTTGTCCGTTTTAGTCTAAGGATCCTTTTGATTATATGACAACTGTTCATTACTGTTAGTCAACCTCTTTGGCACTGAAAACGACCTATTACAAGAAAGGAGGTTTTAATTGTGAAGTTTTAATTCCTCCAGGTTTTAATTGTGAAATTTTAAATTTGGACCATTATGTTACTTTAGTGTCTCTATTTTCTCTCTATCTTAATCAAATGTTTCTTTCCCTTTCACCCGGAAAAGATTTGAGCCAAACCGACCCACTCATAGACGCAGATTCAACAGGAGGCCATGAACTCATTTGTCAGGGAAAGGAACCTTTGCCATGGTTATTTCTCTGGCGCTGTCAATTTCACAGTTCTTGGCACTGAATGGTTAAGGAGATGGGCAGCAGCATGCCCCGCACACTCTCTTCACATCATCTCGACAACTTGCCAGCAAAAACAAAAAATTAAAAATGTGAATGTTGTCTATCTCATGGCGGAGAGTGTGAGACGCCCGGCTGCAGCAAATCAGGAGGGGAAAAAAAAGGAAAGGAGGAAGGGAAGAAAGGAAGGGAGAAAGAATGATAAAAATATGGAAAGATAAGAAGGAAGGATAGATTTACAATTAAACTGTGATTTTTCCCTATCACCGGGCACCTCGGGCGGGATTATCCGACCTCACCCGTCGGGTCGGAGAATCGCCGGGGGGCGGTGTGAATCTCGTCCTGCCGCTCCGACGCCAGCTGCCGAATTCTCTGGCGCTGCCTTTTGTGTGTGAGTGGGGGGGGGGGGGGAGCGGGGGGAGTTTGCGCCGCGCTGGTTGGGGGCCGTTGGCAGCTCCCCCCCCCCCGGCAATTCTGCGGCCTCCAATGGGCCGAGTGGGTACCCGTTTCCGTCCAGTTCCGCCGGCATGGATTAGACATGGCCCATACTGGCGGGACCTGGCTCTGAGCGCGGCTAGCAGAGCCCTCGTGGGGGGAGGGGGGGGCGCAGAGGCATGCGGCAGAACACGCTGGCGTCCTGCGCATGCGCCAACTTGTGCTGGCCGGCGGAGGCCGTTCAGCACCGATTGATGTGGTGCCAACCCCTCCAGCGCCGGCCTAGCCCCCAGAAGTGTGGAGGATTCCGCAACTTCCAGGAGGCCTGATGCCAGAGTGGTTCACGCCGCTCGTTGGCGCCGGTACGACCGCCCCGCCGATTGCAGGAGAATCCCTGCCCTCATTGTGTTTTACAGCCAATCAAATGCTTTTTGAAGTGTGGTTATTGTTGTAATGTAGGAAACCTGGTAGTTCATTTGTGCACAGCAAGATACCATCAATAGCAATGTGACCATAAAGAATCAGCTTAGTTGCAACATTAATTGAGAACTGAACTTAATGCCATGGGATCAGTTCCAGCCACCTGAGCAGACAGACAGGACTTGAGTTAATGCCTCACCTGAAAGGAGGCACCTTTAGAATCCATAGTATCCCTACAATGCAGAACAAGGCCATTTGGCCCAACGAGACTCTGGAAGAGCCTACTCCCCTACCCTACCCGCGTAACCCTGTCCATTGAGCATGGCCAATCCATCTGAATCCCACATCTTTGGACTGTGGGAGGAAACCGGAGCACCAGGAGGAAACCCATGTAGACACGGGGAGAACGTGCAAACTCCACACAGACAGTCACCCAAGGTGGGAATCAAACCCAGGTCCCTGCTATTGCGAGACAGCAGTGCTAACCACTGTGTCACTATGCTGCCAAGCTGAGTCCAAAAAGCAGCACTCCCACAGTACAGCACTGGAGTACCAGCCCTGAATTTTGTGCTGAAGTCCTGGAGTGGCCCAATACTAAGCCCAAATAATTGATATATCATATCCCATACAGCAAATGGATACAACGCTCAATATGTCTTCTGATAAAGTTCTTCAGGGAATTTTAATAGATCCATTGATGTATTTGACTGAAATAAAATTAAGTGGAGACATAAAAGTCATTGGTTTGCTCTTTTGTAAGAGATCAATATTTGTTACTTTTTTTTACCATGGATGCATACGACAGAAGGTGCACTCAGGATTTCCATGACTTATAGCAGTAATTACAAAGCCTGCATAAGTAATTGAATTTTCTGAAATATAGCCCACAGAGGGAAAAGCCCAAGTCAGATCCCGAGAGAACTCTTTACTTGAGAAATGCATCACTTGATCAAAAAAAAATACATATAAGGTTGAGAACTGAAATGTTAACGCACTCAAAAACTTGACCTAAATAAAATCCCTTTGCAAACATGGAGATAACAATCTTTTTAAATTCGTTCCCAACATTTAAATCTCCGAGTGATCTGCAGGTACGCAGCATGGTTAATGAGGTAGCTGCTAGAAGTGGATGGGGTGGGGGCTTTAGAACGATCCATACTAAACTATAGCAGCAGCCACCGTAAGGTTTAATTAACATCAGAATTCCCTGTCACTGAGTTGATGAACAAAGAGATGAGGAGGTGAATGAAAGCTCCTGAAGAGATCAGCTGTTAACGCAGTAATTATTACATCTCACAGCAGCCATCTCTCATTTCATTAAAGATCACAGCAGCATTAGAAGCAGCTGAAGGACTGGAATGCACTGATTCCACTGGAACAGCGAGTTTGTAACTGGCAGTGTTAAATGTTTTCACGTGTGCATTGCACTGGCTGCAGCTATGATTAGTTTAGAGAGACTGAAAGGCCACTGAAAATATTCCCTCCTGAAGCAAGGATCATTCCTGGGTTTTTTTTAATAAACATTTTATTGAGGCATTTCTTTGGCATTGTAACACTAACAATATAAACAATGTAATAACAATATTAACATCGTGCAAATACCACCTCCCTCTCCCACAGGTCCCACCATTACTTAACCCCCATTCTCTACACTAACCTACCCCCCACCCCCTCTGCTGACGATTAATTCTCTGCGACAAAGTCGATGAATGGTTGCCACCTCCGGGCGAACCCTAACAGAGACCCTCTCAAGGCCAACTTAATTTTTTCCAGGCAGAGAAAGCCAGCCATGTCCGATAGCCAGGTCTCTGACTTCGGGGGCTTTGAGTAATATCCATGCTAGTAATATCCGCCTCCAGGTTACCAGGGAAGCAAAGGCCAGAACATCTGCCTCTCTCCTCCTGGATTCCCGGATCCTGCGACACCCCAAAAATCGCAACCTCTGGACTCAATACCACCCTTGTATTTAATACCTTGGACATGGCATCGGCAAACCCCTGCCAAAATCCCCTCATTTTTGGACATGCCCAGAACATGTGGACATGGTTCGCTGGTCCTCCCGCACATTTTGCGCACCTGTCTTCCACCCCAAAGAATTTGCTCATCCGGACCATTGTCATGTGAGCCCAATAAACGACCTTAAAATGTATCAGGCTGAGCCTGTCACATGTTGCGGTTGCGTTGACCCTACTCGTCTGCCCAGAGGCCCTCCTCTATCTCTCCTCCCCAGCTCCTCCTCCCACTTATGCTTCAGCTCCTCGGTCTGCGTCTCCTCCGATCTCATAAGTTCCTTATATATGTCCGAAATGCTCCCCTCTCCTATCCATCCTCTAGATTAAACACCATATCCTGAATCCCCCTTAGCGGCAGGAGTGGGACAGTTGGTACCTGCCTCCGCAGAAAGTCCCGTACCTGCAGATATAGAAATTTGTTTCCCCAGCAAGTGCAAACTTCTCCTCCAGCGCCCTCATACTCGGAAAGCTCCCCTCTATAAACACATCCCCCATCCTCTCAATCCCCGTTCTCCGCCAAATTCGGAATCCCCCGTCCATCCTCCCCGGGGCAAAGCGGTGATTATCGCTGTTTGGGGACCAGGCCGATGCCCCCTCTGCTTCCACATGTCTCCTCCACTGCCCCCAGACTTTCAGGGCCACCACCACCACGGGGCTGGTGGAGTACCGCGCCGGTGGGAACAGCAGAGGCGCCATTACCAGTGCCCCCAGACTTGTACCCTTGCAAGAGGTCGCCTCCATACGTACCCATGCCGACTCCCCCCCACAAGCCACTTCCTAACCATGGCTACATTAGCCGCCCAGTAATAATTGCTGAAATTCGGCTGCACCAGCCTTCCATCACCCCGACTCCGGTCGAGAATTGCCCTCTTCACTCGCGGGGATTTGCCCCCCCCCCCCCCCCCCCCCCCACCCACACAAAGCCCGCAATAACTTTATTGACCCGCTTAAAAAAGGACCGCGGGATGAAGATGGGGAGACATTGGAAAACGAATAGGAATCTTGTGCGGACCGTAATTTTTACCGTTTGAACTCTGCCTGCCAGAGACAACGAGTGCGCATCCCATCTCCGGAAACCCTCCTTTGTCTGCTCCACCAACCGGGCCAAGTTCAATTTATGTAGCCTGTCCCAATCCCTCGCCACTTGGATACCTAGGTATCTAAAACTGTTCCCCACCACTCTGAACAGCAGTTCTCCCAGTTACCTCTCCTGATCCCTCGCCTGGACCACAAAACATCTCGCTCTTCCCCATATTGAGCTTATTCCCCGAAAACCGGCCGAATTCCCCTAAAATTCCCATTATTTCTTCCATCCCCTCCATTGGATTTGAAACGTACAGAAGCAGGTTGTCCGCATACAGCGAGACTCTGTGCCCCCCCCCCCCGGACCAGCCCCTTCCCAGCCCCTTGAGGCCCTCAGAGCAATTGCCAGCGGCTCTATAGCCGGCGCAAACAACAGTGGGGAGAGGGGGCAGCCCTGTCTCGTCCCCCAGTGCAGTCCAAAATAGTGCGAAGTCGTCCTGTTCATCCACAGTCTACACCTGCCACAGGAGCCTGGTACAGCAACCTGACCCAGTCAATAAAGCACCTCCCAAATCTGAACCGCTCCAGAACCCATAAATAATCCCACTCAACCCAGTCAAAAGGTGAAAGGTTTCTCCGCGTCCTTTGAGACCACTACCTCCACCTCCCGACTCTCCGGGGGCATCATGATCATCTTTAACAGCCTTCTTACATTGGCCACCAGCTGCCTATCCTTAACGAACCCCATCTGATCCTCCACAATAATGTCTGGTACGCAGTCCTCAATCCTAGAGGACAGAATTTTGGCGAACAGTTTGGCGTCTACGTTCAACAGGGAAATTGGCCTGGAAGACCCACATAGCTCCAGGTCCTTGTCCCGTTTGAGGATAAGCAAAATTGTGGCCTGTGACATTGTCTAGGGCAGAACCCCTCTTTCCCTAGCCTCGTTAAACATCTTCAACAGCACGGGTCCCAATATCCCCGAGAACGTTTTATAGAAATCGACTGGGTACCCATTCGGTCCTGGGGCCTTCCCCGACTGCATGGCCTTCAAACCCTCCACTATCTCTTCCAACCCGATTGGGGCCCCCAGCCCTTCTACCAGCTCCCCGTCCACCTTCGGGAAAGTCAGCCCCTCCAGGAAGTGCCTCATCCCGTCCGTTCCATAGAGGGTTCCGACCTGTACAACCTGCTATAAAGGTCCAGGAAGGCATTACTCACCCCCGCCGAATCACCAACCAAGTTCCCATCCCCGTCAATAACTTTCCCTATTTCTCTAGCTGCCTCCCTCTTTCTGAGTTGCTGTGCAAGCATCATGCTGGCCTTCTCTCCGTGCTCATAAATTACCCCCCTCGCCTTTCTCAGCTGCTCCACCGCCCTCCCTGTGGTTAATAAACTAAATTCCGCCTGTAGCCTCCGATGTTCCCTTAAAAACCCTGCCTCTGGAATCTCCGCGTACCTCCTGTCGACTTGTAGAATCGCTTTCACCAGTCGGTCCATCTCTGCCCCATCCATCCTGTCCCTGTGAGCCCGGATCGAGATCAGTTCTTCTCTCACCACTGCTTTCAGAGCTTCCCAGACCACCGCTGCAAAGACCTCCCCCGTATCATTTACCTGCGGGTAATTCAGAATTGCACTTCCTCAGCCTCTCACACTCCGCTTCGTCCACCAATTGCCCTGCACCCAACCTCCATTGCGGGTGCTGCTTGCTATCCATACTAATCTGCAGGTCAACCCAGTGCGGAGCATGGTCCGAGATCGTAATCGCCGAATACCCCATGACAACCACCCCTGCCAATAAGGCCCTACCCAAGACAAAGAAGTCGATCCGAGAGTACACTTTATGTATGTGGGAGTAAAAAGAAAACTCTTTCATCTTGGCTGCCTAAATCTCCATGGATCCACACCCCCCCCCATTTGCTCCATGAGCCCTTTCAGTTCCTTTGCCATTGCTGGCACCCTGCCCATTCTCGAGCATGACCGGGTCCAGGCCGGGATCAATAACTGTATTAAAGTCCCCTCCCATGACCAGCTTGTGCGAGTCCATGTCCGTAATCTTCCCTAGCATCCTCTTTATAAAATCCCCGTCACCCCAATTTGGCGCATACACATTAACCAGCACTACCTTCATCCCCTGCAGCTTGCTACTAACCGTGATATATCGACCTCCCACATCCGAGACTATTCTGCCCACCTCAAATATCACCCCCTTATTAATCAAGATCGCAACCCCTCTAGTCTTTGTATCCAGCCCCGAGTGGAAAACCTGACTGATCCAGCCCTTCCTCAATCTAACCTGGTCCACTACTCCAAGGTGCATCTCCTGCAACATTACCATGTCCGCCTTCAGTCCCCTCAGGTGCGCAAACACACGTGCCCTCTTTACCGGCCCATTTAACCAATGAACATTCCATGTGATCAGCCTAGTTGGGGGGCAAAGTGCCCCTCCCCCCCACCGATCAACCATCCCCTTTCTTGGGTCCACCCCGAGCCCCTGCACCGCACCTCCTCCGGCCCGTCCCTGGGCAGCCCCCGCCCCCGACCTCCTCACTGTCCCTCCACCGAAGTCCGTCCCTCGTCAGCAGAACCACTCCTCCCTCCCACCCCCAGCAACAATACTCTAAAACCTAACCCATCCAGAAACTAAACATATGCACACCCCCCACTGTGCTTCTGGGAGCTAGCTCACCCAGCTAGCTTGGTGGCCCCCGCCCCCGGTGCCAAGAAATCTCCCACCTGTTGTTCCCTCTCTCCCCTCCCCCCCTCATACAAACAAATTCCCTCAACTAACAATCCCCAGGCAAACACCCAGCAGCAAGAGAAAAAAAAAACACACTCAAACAGGCACGGCTCCACCCCACAAAAGTGCACATCAATGAAAAAGACACTGCCAACATCCACAGAAGAAAGAACCTGAAAATGTAAAATAAACTCCCCCCCCACCTTCTTAAACAGAATTCAAAAACAAAAACGAAACAATAAGAGGAGACAAAACCAATTTAAAACAGAAAAAAAAGGGGTCCAGTATAGGCCAACAAGTTGTCTCAAGGTTTGAGAGTTCGCAGACCCTAAACAGTCCTTTTCTTTTCACAAAGTCCAGCGCATCTTCGGGTGACTCAAAATAATGATGCTGGTGCTCATATGTGACCCAAAGACGAGCCGGATACAGCAGTCCGAACTTCACCTGATTCTTGAAGAAGATTGACTTAACTTGGTTAAAGCCTGCCCTCTTCCACGCCACCTCCACACTCAGGTCCTGGTACACCCGCAGGATACTGTTGTCCCACTTGCAGCTCTGCGTTCACTTGGCCCACTGAAGAATGCATTCCTTGTCCAGGAACCTATGGAATCTCACCACCATTGCCCTCAGAGGGTCCCCCGCTCGCGGCTTCCTCACAAGCGCCCAGTACGCCCTGACCACCTCCAATGGTCGGGGGAATGCCCCCTCCCACAGCAGCTTTTCAAACATACCCGCTACGTATCCCTCAGCCCCCTCCGGGAGACCAACAATTCTGAAGTTCTGCTGGAGGGACCTATTCTCTCGATCCTCCACCTTCTCCGGGAGCTTTTTCTGCTGGTCCCACAGCATCCCCACCTCAAGCTCCACCTCTGTTTGATGCTCCTCCTGCCCAGCCAGCACCTTCTCAACCTTCTGGATCACCCGATCCTGGGCGTCCAATCTGAGCTCCAGCCGATCGATCGATTCTTTAATCGGGTTCAAACAGTCCCGCTACTGCTTGGCAAAACTGTCCTGGATGACCTGCATCAACTGCTCAGTTGGTCGCTGCGCTGCCACCCCAGGGGTCCGATCCTCCGCCATGCTGTAGAACATAGAACATAGAACAGTACAGCACAGAACAGGCCCTTCGGCCCTCAATGTTGTGCCGAGCCATGATCACCCCACTCAAATCCACGTATCCACCCTATACCCATAACCCAACAACCCCCCCTCCCCCTTAACCTTACTTTTATTAGGACACTACGGGCAATTTAGCATGGCCAATCCTGTGGGAGGAAACCGGAGCACCCGGAGGAAACCCACGCACACAGGGGGAGGATGTGCAGACTCCACACAGACAGTGACCCAGCCGGGAATCGAACCTGGGACCCTGGAGCTGTGAAGCATTTATGCTAACCACCATGCTACCCTGCTGCCCCCTGCTGTCTCCTGCTTCAGCTTCAACACAGCTCTTGGTTAACTTTTTATTTCTGCCTTTTTGTGTACTTCTGGTTCTTTTCGAATTCACTGTCTAAAACCAGAAAAAGGTACTGGGGAAAGGTGCAAAAGTCCGACCAGAGCGGGAGCCCCCAAATGTGCGACTTACTCTTCATAGCCGCCACTGGAAGTTCCCATTCCCGTTTTCTGATGAAAGATCATTGACCTGAAAAGTTAGCTCTCTCTCTCCCTCTGCAGATGCTGCCTGGTTGGCTGAGTATTTCCAACATTTGATGTTTCTGTTTATCATTATGACATTTGATTTGGCTTATTTTATGATTTCAGATTGATTAAAACAAACATATAATTGATTGTCAGCTCAAATAAAATGGAATATGCTTATGAGGGAAACAAGGATAGTTTTAAGGGATTCATATCTGTATTGGTAAACATTAGAAATAAGGTGTAATTTTAAGTGGGTTTAATTTAATGTTTCTCAGCCTCAAAGGAGAAAACCTATAGTTAGATTCATGCTGGACAGAGGTGTTTGGATGCGTCAGGGTTGGTTTCAATTCCAACTGTGATTCTACTGTGCTTAGAAAGAGTTAGACTATTACTCTGCCATAGTAGAGGCAGAGGTTGCTTAGCAACTGGAGGGTCTTGTAAGGTAGAATAGCTTTTAAGTCTTAATTTTAGCTGGTTATATTGCAATTGGAGACAGCCACCGGGGAAGTGAATATCCCTCAAGTCTGCCAGGATAAGTTGGATAGGGCAAGGGACCTGCAAAGAGACATACTTCCAAGGAACCACTTACAGTCCAGATAACCAAGGAATTGGGACAGAAATAATGTCTTGAGACAAATGAAGTTAAGAGTACCAAGAACAAGTTATTATTCAGGAGAATTCAAGGAAGAGTAAACAATGGGTCCTGAGTTAAAGAGCCAATTGCAGTTACCAGATTTAACGTGGTGCAGCAAACTTCAGAAGTAAATAAAAAAAGTGATAACATTTAGAATCTAGTAATTGAGAGTTACAGCAATCGCGAACAATTTTCACAGCTGTCAAGACAATGCAATCCTAAAGGGTGTGGTGTAAATCCTGGACTGTAGTTTCTGTTAAACGTGGAATGGGACCTTTGTTTGGAAAAACCTGGACTGGATTTTGGAATGCAAGCCACTAATGGAAAGCATTATTATGAAAGCCGATTTTAGAAGTGTGTTTTTGGGAGTGGCATTTGGAAACTCTCTTGTGACAATCATCTGGGGGAATTCCAAGGAGAAATCCCGAGACACAAATTTGGATTCCGAGCAAGTATGTGTATTTGACCACATCTAATCTGTGTACTTAAATCGACTTCTGTTACTGAGATCATCGTAGTTTAAGGTATACTTTGTAATCCATGTTAATTTTAAAATCAGTGGGTATCTGTTAAGATAAGGTGGGAGTAAATGAGTATTGTATCATCATCCAATTTTTCATGTTTAATTTTTTTTTCTTGTTAAACTCATTGGTGGGCCCATGACACTTCCTCCAATAAAATGTGAACATTACGGTCTTTTGAGCCAGGGTTACATTCTGGGATCTTTCAATCCAGTTATATTGGGCAGCACGGTAGCACAAGTGGATAGCACTGTGGCTTCACAGCACCAGGGTCCCAGGTTCAATTCCCCGCTGCCATCACAGGGACAGGAAATACTTGGCTGGGCCTCTGGGTCCACTTGTATTTTGGCCACAGCTCCATTGATCCTCTCCAGGCCTTCCTGAAAAACCGCACAAAATTTTCCTAAAGCCTTGTAAAGACCTCCAGTGCCCATCAGAATTTCCAATGCCAGTCCAGGCAGAGGATTTGTAGCCAGTCACAGCCCAGTAGACTCAATCTGGTCCCTTTACTCTGATCGATGGCAGGGTAATGGATTGTTGCCTGTACGTCACTGGGGTCATTGTTGCAAGGGGCTGCCCTATATTAGGAGCGAGTCTCACTTCAGTGTCCCACATACTCAATCGCTTCACCCCAGTTCTAGTCTTCAGAAAAGTCTGCCTCCCAATGATTGAAATTGCGGCTCTGTATCCAACTCCGTCTCCAATGGGTGGCCGTTCACCTGGATGGTCATTCGAATGGGGTCAACTCGTGGTGCCTTGATGCAGTTCAACTGCATGCACTCCTCATCAATCGGGCTGGTCTAAGCACGGCACAGTGGTTAGCACTGTTGCTTCACAGCGCCAGGGCCCTAGGTTCGATTCCCGGCTTGGGTCACTGTCTGTATGGAGTCTGCACGTTCTCCCCGTGTCTGCATGGGTTTCCTCCGGGTGCTCCGGTTTCCTCCCACAGTCCAAAGACGTGTAGGTTAGGTGGATTGGACGTGATAAATTGCCCTGAGTGACCAAAAAAAAGGTTAGGAGGGGTTATTGGGTTACGGGGATAGGGTGGACGTGAGGGCGTAAGTGGGTCAGTGCAGGCTCCCCCCCCCCCCTCTTTGAGGGGGAGAGCTGACTGGTCGTGATTTAACCTGAGAATCATCACACAGGCGAGGGTTGAGAAGGGGGGGGTGGGGGGGGGGGGGGGGGGGGGGGGGGGGGGGCTCAATGAAGGGCCTGTTTAGCTCACTGGGCTAAATCGCTGGCTTTGAAAGCAGACCAAGGCAGGCCAGCAGCACGATTCGATTCCCATAACAGCCTCCCCGATCAGGCGCCGGAATGTGGTGACTAGGGGCTTTTCACAGTAACTTCATTGAAGCCTACTCGTGACAATAAGAGATTTTAATTTAATTTCATAATCTCAGTCGGTACTGGAATGGAACCCACCCTGTTGGTTTTGTTCTGCATCACAAACCAGCTGTCTAGCCAACTGAGCTGACCCAGGAGGGATAAGGTATGGTAGAAATGCAAGGTATTTCTTTTGCTGACAGCTCTTCATTCAATTTGCAATAAAATTACATTTTTTAATACAGAGAATATGCCCCAAGGTAATTCACAAATGCAAGAAAAGGAATTAAGTTCTGACCCTAAATTGTTTGCAGGGTCAGCTTGATCACTGTGTGGTTTTCTAACAGGGTGTGGTTTTATAAACTCTTTCAAAAAAAGAGTTTGAAATTGAGAGACAGAGAGATGCTATATAGGTTTTTGTTGTGTTTGTTCTATCAGATGACGATGGCCCAAGAGAGGTGAAAAATGGAAAGAGGCAGGTTTTCCAATTCCTCCAACAGATCACGACTAATAAGAAACGAAGTTGAAAGTGAACGACCCAATACTGAAAAAAATAGCAGAGAGAAGATTGCAGCCGGTTTTAATAATAACAATCTTTTTTATTGTCACAAGTAGGTTTACATTAACACTGCAGTGAAGTGACTGTAAAAAGCCCCTAGTCGCCACATTCCGGCGCCTGTTCGGGTACACTGAGAGAGAATTCAGAATGTCCAATTCACCTAACAGCACGTCTTTGGGGACTTGTGGGAGGAAACCGGAGCACCCGGAGGAAACCCACGCAGACACGGGGAGAACGTGCAGGCTCCGCGCAGACAGTGACCCAAGCCGGGGATAGAACTCGGGATTCTGGCGCTGTGAAGCAACAGTGCTAACCACTGGGCTACCCTGCCGCTTTGCTTTCAGTCTTCATTGCTTATACCACACAACAAGATGCCTATACACTACTGCCCTACTTGGTGCTGTTGGTTTTGACCGGCTCTACTCCCAAAACATACGGGACATACTTAATTTTCAAAATTCATGAAAAAGCAATGATTAAAAGGTCTGGCCAATTGGATTCTTGCTCTGAAATTGCCATTATTGTCGACAGAGAAAAATGTGCCCTAAATTTTTGATTCTATTTTAGAAATGAATAAATTGTAGTATTGCAAACTGAGAATTAAAAGCATTTGTAGGATGGAACATTATTTTATTTTAATATTTTTTTAAAATTTAGAGTAATCAATTCATTTTTTTCCAATCAAGGGGCAATTTGTAACGTGGCCAATCCACCTACCCTGCACATCTTTTGGGTTGTGGGGGCGAAACCCATGCAGACACGGAGAGAATGTGCAAACTCCACACGGACAGTGACCCAGAGCTGCAATCGAACCTGGGACCTCGGTGAGGATAGAATAGTATTTGCTTATGGTCCAACTTCCATTTTCAAAACTCAGTGGAGTGGAATCATTGCTGCAATCATGCAAAATCTAATGAATTTAAACTTCAGAATCTTGGATTTGTCACGATTTCACATTTAGTGCATGAGAGGAGGAACGGACAGACATAACAACAGAAGATGAATGTCTCAGTAAATTGATGCTATTGATCACCGTTGAGAGAACAGCAATTTGAGAACTTGTTTTGGAATACCAATAGATTTAAAGTAGCTGATGTATATTCCAGCAACCTTTGTCCAATTAGTGATAGTTAGCGCTGGTGATAATCTTTTTGGTTATCAATTGGGATGACCAAATCATCAGCCAGAATCACTTGAACCATCAATGCAGCTTTTTAAAAAAAAAATCAGCTCCAAATCGTAATAAAACTAATGGAAATACCCCACATCCATGATGCGTTCCAGTCCCTCAAGTGCCCGGTTGTTGTAGAAGGATTTCAAGTGTATTGGTGACACCGTGCTCTCTCTCTACCGAGATACCTGGGTAAAGTCCAACATGTTTGTTTCATTCACCTGAGGAAGGAGCAGTGCTCCGAAAGCTAGTGTTTGAAACAAACCTGTTGGACTGTAACCTGGTGTTGTAAGACTTCTTACTGTGCTCACCCCAGTCCAACGCCTGCATCTCCACATCAGAGATACCTGGGTGCAGACATATCTGTGGAAGAGAGGCAGCTAGCCAGAATATTCTGCCTCCTCCTGTTAATATCCACTTGCTTAGCTCTGAGAGCAAATCCATGAGAAATCCTCCAATGTCCCCACTCGTCTCCCCAGTATGTACACATACAACATAGACTCGCGCAAGCCACGGAACTAACAGGCAGCCTCGAAGCCCATGAACTGATTAAAAAATATATTAGTCAGGATTGGTTACCGCTAGGTCAGCAACTGATTAACTTAATTTTGAGTTAGCATCTGATGATGAACTCTGGGTTATCAAGTGCCAGTTAACTTTGCAGGTGAAATGTTCTGAAATTGAAAGGTTTGAGTTCCTTTCAGCTACACTGTCTGCAGGAGAAGCAGTGTGCAAAACATTATTAATGCAGCCGAGTGAGGGAGCTTCAGCACACACCGGAGATTTGTACCTTTAACCCATTAAACATTTAGCACAGAGAAGGAATCAATGCCCTTTGGCGATCAATCACACAGTCAAGATGGACCAGCAATGCTGCAATTATATGTGAAACCAGTAGAGGGAGACTCACTCAATTTGTGAATTGTGCCGGATTTGTGAGCCGTGAATTGTTGATGCTTTAATGTTTGTTGAGCTATTAAAGTTTTGTGTCCTTATGCTGACAATTGGTTAATCAGGTTATTAGAGACTGTGGTAATCTATACCTCAAAATCAATAAAGTTCTTGAAACACTGAGATCAATTGTCCATTGGTCTACTGAGCACATAGAACATACAATCGTACTCAAGTGGACACTTCAAAAAAGCTACTTAAACCTACATGTTAGACGTATTAGATGCTGTAGAATGGAGAGGCAAAAGTTCTGCTCCTTTTTCACCAACACACTTTTATTTGTTCCCACTGACTCTGCACAGAACTCGACACATCACCAGACCCAGAGGCCACCTGAAGCCCCTTTACATATCAGTGTCAATCATTGAACACTTAACACAAATGAGACAACTAATTGCAATGTCTCTTAACCCATTACTTAACACTACAAACTCAAACATTTTGCGCATTCAGGCTGAACAGACATAAAGCTCAAACCTTCATTGCAATTTTCCACTTTTAAATTTTTCTCACTTGCATTGTTACATTATTGTAATATTTTCTTGCCACTTAATGTAAAATCAAAGGATTGGGGATAGTGTGGAAAGTCATCACTGCCGACCGTAAACCCCTTGAATAATCCCACAGCTTTGAGAGAGCCTCTTTGCATTCTGCAAAGGGGTTGTCTAGATAACTGGAACTCCTTGCTGAGAACCAGAAAGTGCAACCAGTTCAATTTCCACTCCATCTGACCTTTCACCCAGCACGGGGGCTAACACTACCAAAATACGTCCGTCCTTCTCAGCTCAGGCACTGTTATCCAGCATTAACCCTGTAGCCGAGCCATTGCTAAATGTTCAGTCACTTTTAATTCAGGCCCTTACTGTCTCTGATTTTATCGCAAATGATTGCATAGGCAACTGGCATTAAATGAAACTGGGTTTGTGGGTGGTGACATTTGCACCTTATTTGCCTGATCATACTTTCCAGTTCCTGTGACAAACAAATTGCGAGAACGGTGATGTATTTTTTCACCAAGCCATTCTTTGGTCCCTCTGCTTGCATATCCTCATTCATCTTATTACACTCGCCTCCCCTCTCCTGCAGAGTACAATATATCTGCCTACCTCAAGTTTCTGACCATGTCATCCTCCCTCGGTCTTCATTCTGAATAACCCCTTGTTCTCGGTGATTTCCGTCTCCATCCTGGATCTTCTTTGTGTCTCCTCTGAATTAACTGCCCTCCTCGCTATGCTGAACCAATCCCTTCACGTAAACCTTCCCATCCACAATGGCGGCCCACCCTTAACCTTGTCATGTTCCCCGCCTCAAGACTCATACATTCTTCACACTGTTAACCCTTATTGCAAGGGGTTTGGGGAAGTCAGTAAGTAAGTCTTGCTGCAGTTAGATAGGACGTGGATCAGATTTGGTGTATTGTGTCCAATCTGAATCTCCCTACGAGGTGAGTCCAATGATGTGCAGGTTTGGTGGAGTGGCCATGCTAAAATTGCCCCTTCTTGTCCAAAGGAGCAGTTTAGGTGGGGTTACGGGGAAAGGGCGTGGGAGTGGGCCTTGATATTGTGCTCTTTCAGAGGGTCGGTACCGGCTTGATGGACCTAATGGCCTCTTTCGGCACTGTAGAAATTCTATGGAAGGATAAACTTGCCTTAGAGGGATTGCCATGAAGATTCACTAGATTGATTCCTCAGCTGTGGTGGATTCCTTATGATCGCCCTGAGAGGAAACTGAGCAGAAGGGGACTATGTTCTCTGGAGTTCAGCTGAAGGAAAGGTGACCTCACTGCATGTGCATAAGAATTCTGAGGCGAATTGATAGGGTGAATGCTCAGAGGAATTTCCCTTGAACAGAGAGTCTGCAACGAGGGAGTATTGAGTCTGCTCTTCAGGGCTGAGATGAACAAAGATTTGTTCATTTGGAAGGTGGAATTCTCCGGCCTACCGCCCATGTGATTCTCTGCAGCAGGAGACAGCACGCTGTTCTCTGCCAGTGAATTCTCCGCTCCCATTGAAACCACACCACGCCGCCTGGAAACTTGACGGGAGCGGATCCACTGCTGATGGGACTGGAGAATCCCACCAGTGTGAATCTTTGGAATTGTGCTCCTGAGAAAGTTGTGGATGCTCAATTGGTATATAGATAAATATATATATATATATAGATATATTTAAGACTGAGGTCAGTAGATGTTTGAGCCTAAGGCCAATTAAGCAATATATAGATAGAGCGGGAAAATGGATCTGAGGCAGAAACCCAGCCATGATTCTGTTGAATGTTGCAGCATGCTTGAGGGGCTGAATGGCCAATACACCTATTTCTTGAGTCCTTGGGCGAAATTCTCCCAAAACGGGAGAAATCGTAAAACTGCCGTAAAACCCGGGCGGGTTTTACGGCAGCGCGCCCCTTCCCGACGGGGGACCGATTCTGGTCCCCCGTCGGGGCTAGCAGCCCGACGTCGGAGGCTCCGACAAGTCGGGCTTAACGAAAATCGTTAAGCCCGCTTGCCGGAGTTAGCGCCGGCTGACGCGTCATATGACGTCAGCCGCGCATGCGCAGGTGGGAAGACTCCACCCGCGCATGCGCGGGTGACGTCATCGCGTTTTTGCGCGAAACCCGCGCATGCGCGGGCCGGGTTGCCCCTCAGCCGCCCCGCGTATTGATACTGCGGGGCGGCGGAAGGACAAATAGTGCGCGGGCATCGGGCCCGCTGCCCGCGATCGGTGCCCACCGATCGCGGGCCCATGGCACCCTTGGCACGGCCGTGGTACAGCCGTGCCAATCGGTGCCATGGTTATTTTTTGCGAGTTTGTCACGACGTTTTTACGAACGGCAGGACCAGGTGTGTTTGCCGTTCATAAAAAGGTCGTAAAGGGCTGGGACTTCGGCCCTTCTAACAGCTGAGAATCGCTGCCGGCCGTAAAAAAACGGCGGCAGCGATTCTTGTCGGGATTTCGGGGGGGGGGGGGGGGGGAGAATAGCGGGAGGGCGTCAAAAAAGTCGGGAAGGCCCTCCCCCTATTCTCCCACCCGTCGTGGGGGGGGGAGAATTTGGCCCCCTATTCTCCCACCCGTCGTGGGGGGGGGAGAATTTCGCCCCTTATGTTTTTATGTAATACCAATCGCCAACCATGATTTGTATCTCACCCCACCTACATTCCCTTACCTCCATTCATCCTCCCCATTCTTCAATCCATGTAAAATATTCAGTTGCTAACAAATTAACTTTCAAACTGCCGAAAGATTAGGCTTTAATTCACCACAATATTTACTCAGCGACTGACTTCAAAACTCTTCCCTCCGAATTGACCTTTGGCATCCTTGTCTTCCCCAAAATCCTGGCCGTTCTCCCTATAACACTCCCTACCATTACCTCCTTCCAGTCAAGGCATTTGAATCATAATGAATGGGGCGGAGCAGATACATGACGGGCCAAATGGCCTTCTCCTGATTCTATTTTCTCTGCATGTTTCTATGTAATAGTACCTGGGACACACAGCGCCACTTGAACTTTACCCTTTACCACCCTCCAAATATTTTTTATAAATATTTTTATTGGCATTTTCAACTTTAACAGTTTGACGTGTATGGCACACGATATTTACAGAGTAGCAGCCTATGTGTGTCAGATATTAACAAGCCAGTTTATGTTCTATCTACAACAGCTTTTACAAGCAGTCTCCCCCGCACCCCAACTCTCCCTTCCCAAGGTGGAGGCATGTTCCACTCTTTCCCTGCCACCCCCCCCCCCCCACCCCCCCCCCCCCCCACGCCCTTCCCTTTCCCTCCGTGCTTCATTTTGTGTTGTGCCATATTTAGGATCCCACCCCTCTGCCCCTGCCTCTTACACACGTTCTCCCTTTTATTTCTCTCTCTCTCTCTCTCTCCCCCCCACCCACCGCCCACCCCACACATACACATCTGTTCCTAGTCGCTTTTTACCTCGAATAGGTCTTGTAACAAGCTGATGATGAAATTTTGTTTAAGGCATCTCCAGCAATGCAGCATCCCCAGCAATGCAACATCTCCAGCAATGCAGCACCCCAGCATCTCCAGCAATGCAACATCTCCAGCAATGCAGCACCCCAGCATTGCCAGAAATGCAGCATCCCCAGCAATGCAACATCTCCAGCAATGCAGCACCCCAGCGTTGCCAGCAATGCAGCATTTCCAGCAATGCAGAACCTCCAGCAATGCAGCACCTCCAACAATGCAGCATCGCCAGCAATGCAGCATCTCCAGCAATGCAGCACCTCCAGCAATGCAGTATTCCAGCAACACATCTCTCCAGCAATGCAGTGTCGCCAGCAATGCAGCTGTCCAGCAATGCAGCACCTTCAGCAATGCAGTATTTCAGCAATACAGCTCTCCAGCAATGCAGCATGCCCAGCAATACAGCATCTCCAGCAATGCAGCATCGCCAGCAAAGCAGCATCACCAGCAATGCAGCATCCCCAGCAATACAGCATCTTCAGCAATGCAGCACCTCCAGCAATGAACTGGAATGTCAGTCAAAATTATGTACACTCAAACCTTGCAACTAAGGCGTGCATGCAAAATATTAAATGTGTCGGTGATTGGGTAAATTGGATATGAAAGGCCTTTTCTTACTGAATATCTTGTTTTACATCGGGTTGACAGTGCACATTGGTAATAAGATCACAGTTCCCATTAATTATCTTTTTTGTTAAACTATGTTTAACCAACACAATTGAGAATAATGTAAAATTAGTTTTAGTAATGTTCGAAAAGGCTGACTACAATAATTTCCCTGTCAGTCTGTGTCTGCAATTGTGAACGCTAAGTCATAATACCTCACACAATGCACAAAATGCAGGGAACAGATAGATGAATATAAATCAACCGTTCTTGAGAATTACAGCATTAGACATAATTAACGGCAACGAAATTAAAATATTCACTCATTGTGTAATATACCAGCTATCCAACCAATTCACAACCGGAGTTGAATTGCGAATTGGAAAAAAAAAAGGACTTGATTCATCAGTCTGCCAGAGAGTAGTTGAACTTTTTCGAGAAAAGTGCTTGTTATTATGTGAGCATAGCCTCTGTGTCGACATCGGACCGACATGCATGATTGCACTGCTACACAAAATGGTGTTATTTTTGTATCTCTTGTTTTGAAAGCTATACCCGTAGGACTTCTAATGCAACAGACAGCGAGCTCTGGGAAGCTCTTTTGAGCTTCAAAATCATCCATATTGTAAATATTGCAGAAGGGGAAAGAAAAAACTGATTTCATACAAATTGCCACCAAACCCTTAAGGAGATTTATTGTGTTCAGCTTCCCTCAGCCTTTACACCAATTCTGCCCAATTCATTGATTCAACAGACAGTAGAAATGAAAGGCACTAATGGAGAACTGCTCGCTGCTGGATTTTCATTCATTCCATTCCATTCTTTAGACTTGTACAGAACAGTTGGAAAGAGTTGTGTCATTTGTACCTCTAAAAGGCTACCCAAAGGTGAAGCTACTGACTTTTATTAATTAACTGCACTCTGTGCTAATCCAGTAATGCCAACCTTCTTTCAATACTGTATTTGCAGCTGTGCAGTTTCACAGGAAAAACCGGCAGCAACTAATTCCCTTCCAAACAACCGCATCACTGATTATTTGCCTTCACATAAGCTAATGTGATGGTAAGGCACCATTATTCTTTACACTGTTCTGAGGCTGCATATAAGATACCATTTGATCCTTTCTGGCTGAATACAGATAAGCATTGGTTTATTTTCAAATTGCACTTTGATTAGCCTCTTGTCCACACCACATCAAGCTGCCCTGCCACAATAAAATCAGCTGGGTAAATAGAGTTAAAGCAATATTTACACATCTTAATGGTTAATTTAAAACAGCATTTAAGCCACTAACGTTCATTTCTGAAGAGCGAATATTGCTCCTTGGAGCAGTCGATGGCGCTTACCCCGCAATGAATGGTTAAAGCTTATTGCTTGGAACTATACCAACTTTTTGAACCGTTATAAATGCTACTCGACTAAGAAGCAGAATCACCTGTAGCATTCACGCCAGTGAATGCTTGTTATTAACAAAAGCACAACGTCTTAAGTATATAGGGCGTGATTGAATGGGCATGCTGCTCCCGAAACGCAGTGCGCCAAGGATCAAAGTGGCGAATAGAAGCGTGGCGTCCCCACTCCCGGGACCTACCCGGCTCGCAAACCTCCGGCGAACAAAGCTCCTCAGTGCACAAAACGGGGCTATGTGCAGCCTCGCTGTGCGTTCCCCGCTTTGGCCCCTGATCTAACGCGGGTGGTGTTTTATAGCCATGGGTTTCCCAGCGCTGCGAGTGCCGGGGAACATGGGACTAAATGCGCTCGCTATGGGACTTTGCTCCCTTTTAGTTGAATCGCACCCATGGACATTGCTCAGCATATTACTAAAATCTGCCTGACTAATATGTAATATTGTTTGTGATGGTGCTGTTACTAGATTAAAAAAGCAGAGAGGCAAATGGCACGTGACAATATAACATATTTGCCAATTCTTGTTTCAATTATAGGCACAACATTGAACATAAACACAAGGTAAGTAATATTCAGATTTGCTGAAGATGTCGATGATGCTTAATTATGGCACATAGCTGACTTTGAAGAAAAATGCAAGTCATTAATTCAACCTTAGCAGACTTAACTGAACTCCAATATTGGCAAAATAAAAACTCCTTCATATTGTTGTAATCCCATCTCATTGCTGCTTCCAGATCTTGCCTGCCTGGCTTTGCATTTGACATCCCCAAAGGTACAAGATTTGAGCTCTTGCTTTTTAAGATTTTCTCTAGCTATTGAAAACCTTGCCAACTCTCACTGGCCATGACCATGGTCTCCAGCCTTCCTATTGCACCAAGAAGCACCACTCCACATTAGGCTTTAATAACTTGGATCCATTTACATAATAAACAACTCCTCGGCTATAGTACCACTGATCATACCAGACTCTTCCTGTATTCATTCACCTCCAGCAGACTGCACTATTCCATAATCTCATAATCTATAGAACGGTAAGTTTCAAAGATCCACAATTTGCAGTCAGGGTCTCAAAAATAGTCAGAAAATCATAGAATCATAAAATTTACAGTGCAGAAGGAGGCCATTCGGCCCATCGAGTCTGCACCGGCTCTTGGAAAGAGCACCCTACCCAAGGTCAACACCTCCACCCTATCCCCATAACCCAGTAACCCCACCGAACACTAAGGGCAATTTTTTGGACACTAAGGGCAATTTATCATGGCCAGTCCACCTAACCTGCACATCTTTTGTTTTCCTCAGAAACAGAGGATACACATTAACCAAGAAAGAGAAAATAACTCTATTAGTATCACAAATCTCCATTTCACAATCTCAGGACATCCCAATGTTCTTTGCAGCTAAATAGATATTTTGATGTCGACGGGGTCTGACTTTAATTCACACAAGACACACTCAGTTGCTCATGGTTAAATTTTGGTCCTTAATATTCTCGGAAGTTGGAAACACAAGAACCTTCTCTGCCCTTCATAGGTATTTGCAACTTGGCCAAAAATCTGTAACTCCCATTCTGTTGGATCGGGTCCTTCATTCAGCAAAAACTGAGTTCAGATCACCGTGGTGAGCTCTGTTTGCCAACAGATGAGTCACATCACCCCCCACCACCCAACCACCACCACCCCAGCAAAAATGCTTTCGGTGAGATATGAAAATCCAGACCCTGGTGTCTTCCTGGTCTCCGTGTTACTCCACGATCCGTTAACCTGCTGAATAATTAGACACAATTTGTTATCTTTCTCCCTGTAGTCTTGCCCCCATTGCTTGGCTGCTAGGAGGATTGATATTTGCGTCTAATTAGTCATTTGGAGATGTGGAAGAAAGGTCTAAATTAATGCAATGTATCTCTCTTTGGTTCTAAAATCTATATTTCACCATACTTCTCACTCATCACAATATTTTGATGTATCCAGTTGCTCACTTCTCTGTTGCTGTGTATTGTCACAAATGCTGACAACAATTAATTCATGATGTGGAGATGCCGGCGTTGGACTGGGGTGAGCACAGTAAGAAGTCTTACAACACCAGGTTAAAGTCCAACAGGTTTGTTTCAAACACGAGCTTTCGGAGCACGGCTCCTTCTTCACCTGAAGAAGGAGCCGTGCTCCGAAAGCTCGTGTTTGAAACAAACCTGTTGGACTTTAACCTGGTGTTGTAAGACTTCTTACTGTGCAACAATTAATTCAGCATCTTTAATATGGCAAGACAGCCACGTTGTATCACAAAGGGTCACGTTGAGGGATGCAAATGTTGGCACCATGCAGGGCTTATAAAAAGAAGGTTGAAGTGGTGCCTGGAGGAGATATTGAACACCGTGTTTTTGTGGAAGATTTTTAATTTGTCGTTTGACGTGCGGAGATTCAGCAAAATAATCTCTGAAGGATAAGGCTTCACCACGTCTGGTGGACAAGGTGCTGGATCCTGTGGCGTTTTACATCAAAATTATCCTCCAACCAGTGAGATGGCACCATGTAAAATGCCCGGCCTCCACAACAAAAACGGCCAGAGATTGGTGGGGTCCTGGCCGCGCACGCGCACAGCGATGACCTGCAGCGAACGCGGCATACAACATGGTGTCGGCCGTGCACGGACCCATCGTCGCTAAAGCCCCCCCCCCCCACCCCCGTCCCCCCCATCCAACAGCATGGCTCCCACCCGACTGTTGGCGGCGCTGGACCCAGTCGGCAGCCGTCACACCGGGTTCCTGACTGCTGAGGCCACATGTTCCTCGCGTGGCGGTCGGGAACTTGGCACATTGGGGGTGGAGTATCAGGGAGGGCCTTCAGATAACGCCCTGAGGCCATCCCAACGGCGTGTGGCACGCTCCTCAATGATGCTGTCTTGGAGGGGGCTGTGCATCGAAAACCCTGATTCCATCGTCAAAAGCAATTTTCCGCCCAATGGGCGATTACAAAACCGCTGTCAGCAAGCGAAGAATCCCGCCCAAGGAGTTTGGAGAGTGGTGGATGTGCATTAAAAGAAATCCAGATGAAGTTGTACTGGGAGGGGATGGTGGTTGGATGATGCAGAAATTTGTAACTGGAGACAAGGATTTTGTAATCAATGGGTGGAACTGCCAAATTTAGCAATATAAGGGCGGCCTTTATTTTCATCCACCATAAACATCCTGAGGATGGCTATTGGTCAGAGCCTGAACTGGACTCGCCATATAAATATTGTGACCTCAAGAGCAGGTCAGAGGCTGGGAATTCGGACGCGAGGACCTCATCCCCTGACTCCCCAAATCTACAAGGCACATGCCAGGAGTGTGATGGAGTACTCTTAACTTGCCTGGATGAGTGTAGTTCCAACTACACTCAAGACTCTCTACACCATCCAGGAAAAAGCAGCCCCACTTGTTTGGCACCCTATTACCACCTTCAGTATTTATTCCCTCCACCACCAACGCACATCGTGACTGCACTATGTACCACATACAAGATATCTTTAATCAATGTAACCATTCTCGTTCAACACCACATCCCCTCTCCGTGTTTATTGCTGTCGACATTCTATTCAAGCAATATTACCTGAACCTTTTTTTGACACTCTGGCATAGGAGGAAACTTGCACACGACCTGGGCAGAACCTTCACAATCACTAGGTAACCACGCAATTTAGAGGAGGCATTGCTCCAATCCCATGTTTTCCATTATCTCGAAGGATACGGGCAGGAATTCCACAGGAACAACACTGCCACTAAATTCTCCTCCAAGCCAAGGACCATCCTGAGTTTGACATATAAACCTGGCCAATCAGCATTGATAGGTTATAATCTGAGAATTTCCAGCACAGTCAGAGAATCCTTACTGTGTGAGGTGCTCAACGGAACTAAGGACAAACAATATGAACTGGCCTTCTGAGTGTTGGCCATATCCGAAGAATAATAAATAAATAAATACAAAGTTATTGGGTGGGATTGTACGCTGCCCGACGGCAAAATTGGGAATGGCGAACTGGCGGAGAATGGTCCCCGACTCTAAACTCTCAGCAGACGCCGGTTTGACGCTGGGTTTCGATGCTTCGCTGCCTCCAAACCGGCGTCATTGAGACGCGCGCTGCACGTAGTTGGAACCACGTTGGAATCTCATTATCGGGCCCACCAGTGAAGCAGCGCCTCAGATGGGCCAAGTTCCCGATGGCACAGGCCATGTGTGGTCTCAACAGTGGTGAGCCTGGCTGTGGAGTGAGAGAGGGCATACGGACATTGTCCAGCACCGCCATACTTCACCAACAGTCATGCCGCTGGCTGGGGGGCTTCTGCCAGGGCTGGGGGGAGTAGTGGGGGGGGGGGGGGGGGGGGTGGCCGGCAGATGGGCTGTGGGGTCGGGCGGAATGAGCATGTGATGCAGCACAACTACCGCCATCTTTTCGGGCGTGATCGGTGTGTGTGTGTGTGGGGGAGGTGTAAGTGTATGCGCGGCTGCAGTATGTCAATACTCACGCGTGTCCAGCACGGACCCGGACCATTTTTAACGGGTGTTTTATGCGGCGATGGTGCTACCCTCTCACCGGTAGAGGAATCGGTGGGGGGGTGGCACCGATTTTTCCATCGTGGAATTCCACGGATCCTCCATTGGAGCCAGCACTGAGACGCAGAAACGGAGAACCCAGCCCATTACAATTGACAAAAGCTGCTCATGCAACAAAAGATTTGCAGCAAATCCCTGGCACAGTAAATACAGAGGCAGGAAATTCAGCCTGATTCTAGATCTAGCTGCAGGGGTCTCCTGAAGTTATCAAGGTCCTTGATAAATATCAGTTCATCCTTTACATTTCATAAATTAAAGGCCACCTAACCAACCAAATAGCAATTAGGGAAAAATAATTACAAGCACGAATATAGGGTCAGAAATAGGCTTTAAATACTATTGAAAATCTTCCCATGAAGTCCTTAAAAGCCACTTCATAAGCAGTACACCTGTTGTTTTTATTCTGTGGATATTCTGTGACTATGCCAGCATTTGTTATCCATTATTGATTGTCCATGAGAAGGACAATGCTGGAGAAAGATTTTATCTGGACAAATGTGTCGCTGGCAAGATGGGAAGGAAATTATATACACAGATATCTCTGTCGGTCAGACTAATTTGTTTCTCTGGTTTTCAAATGGACTATTGCTGGGTTGATATGATGGCTTGAGTTGGTCACATGTTGGCTTCTGGAAGTTTCCATGTAGTTTGAAAGCAAACGAAAGCTAACGCCTCAAACATCCTGGAAAGTAAGAAGTCTTTCAACACCAGGTTAAAGTCCAACATGTTTGTTTCAAACACTAGCCTTCGGAAGGATGAACTGATATCCTTCCTTCACCTGAGGAGAGAGCAGTGCTCCGAAAGCTAGTGTTTGAAACAAACATGTTGGACTTTAACCTGGTGTTGTAAGACTTCTTACTGTGCTCACCCCAGTCCAATGCCGGCATCTCCACATCCTGGAAAGTAACACTCCTCACATAGATATCCCAGCCAAGCCAATACAATAGCTCAGCCGACAATCTGTGTGCCCCAGTCAGCTATGAACAAAGGCAGCTGTTTGCAATCTCTTATCTCAAATCTGATGCTAATGGCTGAAGAATTACCTGTCCCAACGCACGATGGCTTTTAACCAGAGGCCTCCAAACTAGTGTCTCTGTGATCCAAAAGAATCCTGACTCCTATAAAAGACTTCAAGATTCAAGCCCTGGGAAAATATAGTGGTATTTTGCGAGCAGTGATGGGAGGTATTCCACATGTCCTGTCCCAAGCTGCTCGAACTTGTAATATTGCCCTGTAGACCTGAACTCAGGCTGTCACTGCTTGACCCCCAAAGAGAGAACAGTGGGCTGGATTGTCTGTTTCTGTGGCTACGCGCCGATGCCAACAGAGAGTCCATGGTGTTCCACAATGGGAAAATCACCGGGACCGGTGAGGGGCTAGCACTGACGCCGGGATGAACACCTGTGGAACGTGTGGAAAACGTCTGAAGAATCGCCGGATCCCGGGCCGCACATGAGCAGGGCTGAGAAGCTGCAGCCACGCCGCTTACACCCCCATCCCCGCACTGACCGTGTCGGAAAACATAGTGCAGGCCATGCTGGACGGCATATCCGCCCACTCCGACCGCACAGCCTACCTCCTGGCCAGCCCCCACCACTCCTTTGAGTCTGAGCAGAAATTCCCCGGCCAGCTGTACGGATCTCTGCCAAGTGTGGCAGCGCTGGACGCTGTCCACAGCCAGCACTCCAGGCTCCCGACCGCTGGGACCACACATGGCCCGCGCCGTTGGGTACTCGGCCCATCGGAGGCAGAGCAACATGGTTAGGCCGGTTGACGAGGCACCAACGGCATTGCGACTGCGCACGTCGCACGGCCCGATGACGCTGATTGGGAGGGGGCCTGTCCCAATTTATGTTTCAGGAGCCATTCTCCACGCTGTCTACCATCTTACCATCAAGAAGTGACAGCAGAAAGAACTCAGCTCCTTTGGAGATCTACTGAAATGTTGATACTTGTGGCTTCAAGACTAATTAAACTCGATGTTCCTCCTCCCCTGGTGGACGGCTCATGTCTGGAAAGGCAGATTACACGACGACCGTCAACCTTCATCCTGAAGAAACATTCCATTAGAATTCTGATTCTGGTTCTGGACACACACACAAAACCCTGCCCTGGATTCTCCGGTCACTGACGCTGAAATTGCGTTCGCCGATCGGGCGGAGAATCAAAGTTCCCGACCGAATTAGAGGCGGCGCCAATTTCGCAATGCTCCGGCCCCTCCAAAGCGGCGTGCTCGGAGATTACGCCGTGTGACGTATCGACAGCCTCAGTTCATTGGCTGAGGCCCTCCCCCGATGCTCCGCCCCTGACTGTCCGTGTTCCTGACGGCGTTGGTCGCGTGTGGTCTCACCCGTCGCGAACTCGGCTTGGCGGCTGCATATTCAGTCCAGCACTGTCACAGTCGAGGGAGGGCCGATCCGCAGGTGGGCAGGCTGGGGGCACTGTGGTGGGGTGGCCGGGGCGCACGAGCCGGCCAAAGGGGGGGCACTATTTTGCGGGCCGGGTCCGCATGCGCCGCTGCCGTATTGCACAGCACGGCCACGGGCCCGACAATTCTCCGGGCCGTATTGACAGCTAAACCCTGGTGCTCTACGCTGCCAGGATGCTAGCTTCCGGCCAAACGGAGGATCGGTGGCCGTTCTACGGCATTTTCTCTGGCGTAAATCGTTCCCACGCCGGCGTAGGGACACTGCCTCCGAATCGGAGAATCCAGCCCCCTAACTTGCAGTTTGGCCCTGAACCTCCTTCCTTTCCTTCACCCCTCTTTATATTCTATGAGTGCAAAAGGGTTAGACATTGTGAAACCCCTCTGCCGCGTTTGGTGTGATAAAGTAAACCCACTCCCTTTTTCAAAAGCCTTACCTCAAGTTTGCTGTGCAAGTTGTTTCTAGAAGGTTGGAAAATTCCAGAAGGTGAGGGTAGGGGCCGGCAGGCTACCCGTTATAAAAGGGGAAAATCAAAAACAAATACTTCTGCTTACAAACAGGTCATGAGAAGAGAAATCAAGGCTGTTCAAGTTGACCCCTTCCTGTTGGTAACAAAAGATGGGTAAATGCAGGTTGTTTGAACCGGAAAATAATGTAATTGGGACCTGACGTCAGCAGCAAACTGGTGGGTGCTACTGATTAGTATACATAACAGCACCTAAAGGCTTGGCAACTTGCTAAATGGGCCTCCTAACAAAATGCTTTGCTGCCCATTTTACTTACCAGACAAACCACCATGATATCCAATGAAACTGGCATAACTGATCACCGGCTCAGCTTTAATAAGCAATGCGTTTTATTTCTATCTTGACCAAGCAGGGAGAAAATGTTGTAATAATGAAGAAGAAAGGTTTCGGCTTCCCAGAACAAATTATGTTAACTTGGGTGCATTGCGACACAACAGTGTGTGTGTTCGGCACGCGTCTGTAGCTGAAATTGACCTGCATTCAATTCAGCAAAACATTTGAAAGTTGAATGTTTTTTTTTGAACAAATGAAGCATTGTCTTTCTTCATTTTTTGGTTTGGTTTCATTACCCCTATTCGCAGTAACTCTACATTAAATCTTTCATCTTTAATCAGGAGATCGCACTGCTTGGGGCGAAGCATCAGAACTAATTAATAGATCAGTTGACAGGACTTGAGTTTTCCGCTAAGCAAGGCAGACAAAGACAGTTTTTTTTCCCTTTAACTGTGAACAGTTCTGGTAAGATGTTGTAAAAAGTCTACAGAGGCACTGGAGAGAACAAAACATACTGTCATACCAGAACTATGAGGCTCTACTAGTCAGGAGAGGATGACTGGGCTGCATTTCTTTTCTGTTGCAAATTAAGGACGAGGAGTGACCCAACAGACATCTTTGAAACCATGAGAGGTTTTGAAAAAGCAGGCCCTGAGAGAGCAGGATGAGCACAAACTAGAGGCCATGATTACAAGATAGTCACCACCAAGACATCAAGTTGGACCGTCGACACTGCCATTCCTTACCCTAGAGGGCGGGATATTCCGCGCACACCATCCCGTGTTTTGTACAGGCAGCCGGCCACTGGTTGGCAGCAGGATCTACGGGTCCTGCCACTGTCAATGGGGGTTTTCTCATTGTTCCCAGGGAACCCCAGGTGAATGAAGAGGTAGGTTCCAAAAACATTTATACAGACAAAGTCTAAGATGCAAGACGATACTTTGAATGTAGGGCAGCACGGTAGCATTGTGGGTAGCACAATCGCTTCACAGCTCCAGGGTCCCAGGTTCGATTCCGGCTTGGGTCACTGTCTGTGCGGAGTCTGCACATCCTCCCTGTGTGTGCGTGGGTTTCCTCCGGGTGCTCCGGTTTCCTCCCACAGTCACAAAGATGTGCAGGTTAGGTGGATTGGCCATGATAAATTGTCCTTAGTGTCCAAAATTGTCCTTAGTGTTGGGTGGGGTTACTGGGTTATGGGGATAGGGTGGAGGTGTTGACCTGGGGTAGGGTGCTCTTTACAAGAGCCGGTGCAGACTCGATGGGCCGAATGGCCTCCTTCTGCACTGTAAATTCTATGTGAGCATTTGCATCTTTGACTTTGTCGATATAAATGTTCTGGAACCAACCCCTTCATTCACCTGAGGAAGGAGCAGTGCTCCGAAAACTAGTGATTTGAAACAAACCTGTTGGACTTTACCCTGGTGTTGTAAGACATTTTACTGTGCTCACCCCAGTCCAACACCGGCATCTCCACATCATGGTTAAAATAATAGTCACTTGACACCTTTGTGTTTGAGTGCAGAGCAATGCAGCTCTCAGACAACCAGACAAGGACGACTTGGTTCATACTGAGTTCCATGAATGGGGAGGTGCAATGGGTGAAGCGTGCAGTCTCTTTGGAAGGACAATGTTCAGCATGCAAAGTCAACGATACCAAAGTGTGAAATTTCAAGCACAATTATTTGGTGAGATGAACGTGTAATTCTTTCTAAACGAATGTTTAAATGTGCATTCTGGCAATTAACTAATATTAGAAGTAATGAACTGGTGCTACACAGGAATGTGAGGTTCACATCTCAGCAGTCTCTGGAGTAAAACCCAGCTGTGTGTGCTTTTACTTTCCGTCAAAATAGCTACATCACATGTTGCTAACAATATAATAACCAATCAGCTGAGGAAATTATTATTTTAATGTATGCTGATTTGCAAAAGTAAATGAAGCTTAACTGGTTTAATTTATTGCACCAAAAACGTTCATGTTTCAATTGGTTATGGGGTTCTTTAGTGCTTTATGGAAAGAGTTATTAATAGAAGCTGTACTGCACCTGCCAAAAGTATTTCCATTACATTGATCATCTGTGATAGTAAATTCCTGACCACCACAAGAGAGATCCTGTTCAGTATCCTGGTCACACTGATCACTGAAGGATTTTGTCTACTTTCGAAACCTGAATTCATGCTGATTTCTGGGGTCTCCATTAATTTTATTTACACCATGGGGCAAGATCCTATTTTTGCATCCACAATGATCGCAGTTCTGCAGACAAGTTTGTATTGACGCTGACCTCAAGCAACCGTTTGAGTTCAGGGCTTGGGCTAGTGGATCATGCACCAAACAAAACTGTGACGGCATATAACGAGCAACAACACCAATCTGTATTCATGTGGCACCTTTAACATGAAAAAACGTCCGAAGGCTCTTCACCGGAGTATCATAACGCAAAATCTGACACCGAGCTGCATAAGGGCGGCACGGTAGCATAGTGGTCAGCACTGTTGCTTCGCAGCTCCAGGGTCCCAGGTTCGATTCCTGGTTTGGGTCACTGTCTGTGTGGAGTCTGCACATTCTCCCCGTGTCTGCGAGGGTTTCCTCCGGGTGCTCCGGTTTCCTCCCACAGTCCAAAGATGTGCATGTTAGATGGATTGGCCATGATAAATGAAAATGAAAAAAATGAAAATGGCTTATTGTCACGAGTAGGCTATAATGAAGTTACTGTGAAAAACCCCTAGTCGCCACATTCCGGCGCCTGTCCGGGGAGGCTGGTACGGGAATCGAACCGTGCTGCTGGCCTGCTTGGTCTGCTTTAAAAGCCAGCGATTTAGCCTGGTGAGCTAAACCAGCCCCTTAGAATCTAAAACAAAGGTTCGGTGGGGTTACTGGGTTACGGAGATACGGTAGAGGTATGGGCTTAAGTAGGGTGCTCTTTGCAAGGACCAGTGCAGACTCGATGGGCCAAATGGCCTCCTTCTGTACTGTAAATTCTATATGATTCTATATGATTTGGGCAAATTACCTAAAACGTTTGGGCAGAGAGATGCATTTTAGGGTGATTTTTGTGAAGGCAGAGCAGGAGTTGGAGAAATTCACAGGTTCATGGAGGAAATTCTATGGCTTCGGAGCCCAGCAGCTGAAGACACAGTAGCCAATGTGGGGCAGTTAAAATTAGAGATGCACAAGAGGCCAGTGTTGGATTACACAGATAACAGAGAGGCTCATGGGTCTGACAAAAATAGGGAAAACTGATTCCCTGAAGAAATTTGAAAAAATGGTTCAAAATTTTAAAATTGAGACGCTGTTGACCATGAATCAGTTTAGGCCAGAGAGGGCAGGAGTGAAATAAGTGTGTGGGCCATGTTGATTGACAGGATGTTGACCAATTTGTACTGACCCTTTTTAAGCAGTAGATATTGGGCAGAATTCTCCCATTTGGGGACTAAATACCATGGTGAGGGTGGGAACGCACAGCATTTCCTGCTGCAGAGACCGGCAGGGAACCACACCAATCATCCAGCCCTGACCCAGCCTCCGTATTGAAAAGGCCCAACATCACTGACCCACTATCAAAGAGAGAAGGTGTACCTCATGAAGATGGTCTCTGGTACACTGTAAGGCCAGAAGGTGGACCTTTAGAGGAAGAAGATGGATCTCCAGGAACATTCAGAGGCTGGAAAATGTACCCCTTCCAGGAGGCGGAATCTGGAAGGTCGACTTGCAGATACTACCCCCCCCCCCCCCCCCCCCCCCCGCCCCCCCCTCTCCCTCCCTCCCCCCGCCATCCACCGCATTAGTGTTCCTGGTCCAGTATTGCTGGTGGATTCCATCTTGAACTCCAAAGGCAGCCTCAGACATTTTTCCGATGAGACCTAAAACTGCATGCCATGTTGTTCCAAATGTGTGTAGCATTGTATGTTTTCCCACTGATAACGCGGAGAATCTGGCAATTCCATCTCCATTAGTGGGATTCAGGTCAGTTTCCAGCGGGTTTCCCAAACCGCCATGGCGGGCAGCTGTGGAAGATCTGGCTGTAAATTCACACGAGCGTAAAACCAATTTTTGGGCCTCCTGCTGATGAATTCTCTACCCACCTCCTTCCCCGCCCACCACTGAACCCATTGGTGGGGGGTGGGCAGAATTCCACCCACTGTCTGAAAATTCGTCAGGAAGTTTGGGCTGGATTCACTGGTCGGCAACGGCGAAATGGTGTTCGGCGACGGGCCGGAAAATCCAAATTCCCGACAGAATTGGTGCCGCTTTGGCGATGCTCCACCCCGTCAAAGCGGCGTACTTTCGGAGTCTGCTGCGCCACGTAGCCACGGCTTCAGGCCATTGCTTGAGGTCTGCCCCCTGATGCTCCGCCCCAGACCAGCCGAGTTCCCGACGGCGTGGGTCTCTCAAGGTCTCACCCGTCGGGAACTCAGCGTGGTGGCTGCCGACTCAGTCGAGCACTGCCACAGTCGGGGGAGGACCGATCCGCGGGTAGGGGGGGGGGACATTATTCGGGGCCGGGGGCACTGGTGGGGCGGTCTGGGGCACGCAAGCTTGCTGAAGGGGGAGACTATTTCGCGGGCTGGGGCTGGAGTGGCATCCGACATGAAGCACGGCGCGGCCGCTGCAGGCTGTATCCTTGCGCATGCACAGCCACGGACCCGGCAATTCTCCAGGCCGTGTCGGCAGCTAGAGCAGGGTGCTCTACACGGCCTTCCTGCTAGGCCCCATCAAAACAGGCTGTTTCTCGCCAGTTTTCCAATGCCACCATTACCACGCCAGCATGGCGACACCGTCTCCATATTGGAGAATCCAGCCCTTTGTCTTTGAGCTATCCTGTGGAACCCTAAGGTCAGACAGAAAAGTGAAAGATTAAAGGATGTGTTGTGTTAAATGTAATGAATGCAGGGAAGGTGTGAAGTGCTGACACAGCAGGACAGATAAGTAAAGGAAAAATATGTCTTGGTCAAGTAAATGAAAAGGACGTTAAGTTTCGGAAAAAAATATTGAGCTCATCGATGCCCCTTGCACTATGAGCTCAGTCTGTGGGTGGGATTCTCCGATCCTGAGACAAGTGTTGACGCCGATGCAGAATTTGTGGGATTTCACGACAACAGAACTGGCGCCACACCTGGACAGATTCTGCTACTGTTAAGGAGCTATCACCGGCACAATGTGGAACACAATCAATTCCAATGAGAAACGGTGCAGGATTGGCCGGGGTTTTGCAATTGTCACTCAGGAGGCTGACAAGCTGCAGCCACAGATACACACTTCACTCCCCACACACACCATCCCAGCCAACAACGGTGCGCCGCACTTCATGGATGCCGGGCTGCAGACCCTCCTGGATGCGGTGGAGGAGAGGCAGATGGCCCTGTACCCCAGCCCGGGAAGGAGGCTGCCAGCAGCCGTCGCTATTCGCGGTGCCTGGGCACAGGTGGCAGAGGTGGTCAGCGCCGTGGGCAACATCGTTCGGACCATCCAGCAGTACCAGAACAAACTGCATGACGTCCTCCGGGCGGCCAGCGTGTGTAAGCAACACATTGTCCCTGGCATTAACCCCGTCCCACACACCTGAAACACTACCTTCCCATGCGAGGGGGGCCCGAACCCCCAACTTGTACCACACTCCGGAGCCTGGTCGGGGACACAGAGGGAACATTCAGAATGTTCAATTCACCTAGCAAGCATGTCTTTCGGGATTTGTGGGAGGAAACTGGAGCACCCGGAGGAAACCCACACAGACATGGGGAGAATGTGCAGACTCGGCACAGACGGTGACCCAAGCACGGGGGTCAAACCCAGGTCCCTGGCACTATGAAGCAACAGTGCTAGCCACTGTTCTACCATGCTGCCCATGTAGATTGGCCATGTTAAATTGCCCCTTAGTATCCAAAGAATTTGGTGGGGTTTCTGGGTTATGGGAATAAGGTGGAAGTGTGAGCTTAAGTAGGGTGCTGTTTCCAAGGGCCGATGCAGACTTGATGGACCAAATGGCATCCCTCTGCTCTGTAAATTCTATGATTCTATATTTCAGACTTGGGGCAGTAACGTTACGAAAACCCAGTTTAAAATACATATAGGCAGTGTGTCTACTAAAACTGTAATTAAAGAGTCATAAAAGGGGAGGTAATGATTGATTGATTTCAACCATTTACTTTTACAGAAAGATGGCTAACGTGATATTGTTTTGATTGCAGGAGATTCCCTGAGACATTTTGAGTCCAATATGACTCTTCTTCATTCAGCCTGTCTTTCTACTTGCTATTTTGATGAATTAAAATAGAAATGTTCAAATTCTGTACTGAAACAATCACATACAAAACGCATACAGAAAAAATACTTGCATTTATATCGCACCTTTTGAGATGTTGGAAAGTCTCAAGGTGCTTAATAGTCAAAGAAGTATTTTTGAAGTATAGTCACTCTTTTCTTATAGGATAAGTGGCATCAATTTCTGCACAGCAAGCTTCGGTAAACAGCAATGTAATAATGGGCATATAAACTGGTGAAGTGATATTGACTGGGGGTAAATATTGGCCCAATACACAATCCCCTGTTCTTCGTCCGATAGCGTACCTGGGATCATTCATTGCCGCCTGAGATTGCAGTCAGAGTCATGGTTTAACAGGCAAGGGCCAGATATGCAAGTATTTCCCGCAGCCCCACCAGATTCAATTTTTACTGACGGGGAAAGGACTGGGATGTGAATCACACAGGTGGGAAACCTGGAATTAGCAGGGACATTTGAAATGAGTGCTGAGCTCAAACAGACCCCATTTTCACTGTTCCAAGGGTTGCAACCCGCGGTGTACAAGTTACAATTTTACACAGGAGGAATAAGTGCTTCCGACGGATGGATACAATCTGTGTCAAGAGCTGAAGTGATTTAAAACTCTAGCACTTTGAAAATGAAAACAAAAGCTGCAGCTTTCGGTTAGAGTAAAAGACACCGACTGCTGGAGTACATTGATTGACAGGTCATCTAGTGTAGCTTAGAAAATAAAACCTGAGCCTCTGTTCTTGAAGTTTTAATAGATTTCACCATTGACATTTCCCAAGTGTTGCTATGACAGATTAACCCATTATGACAGTTTGGCTAAGTTTCCAAAGCTCCAAGACCATTTACCTCAGCAAAGGGCTGTTTTCATACCTTGATCAACATTTGAAGGATTAGCCGTCTTTGATGTGATTCTTGAATCAAAAATTGTTTCTTTTACAACAGATTGGCCGGTTGAGGCCATTTAATTTTTTTCAATGAGTTTCATGAATGAGATCTCGGGCGGGATTCTCTGACCCCCCCCCCCCGCCAGGTCGGAGAATCGCCGGGGGGCAGCATGAATCCTGCCCCTGCTGGCTGCTGAATTCTTCGGTGCCAGGGATTTGGCGGGGGCGGGAATCACGCCGGTCGGCTTCCTCTGGCAGCGCCATCCCCCCCCCCCCCCCCGCAGCGAATCTCCGGCCCGCGATGGGCCAACTGTCCGCCCGTTTTTTGGCTGGTCCCGGCGGTGTAAATTAGAGTAGGTACTTACCGGCAGGACCTGGCTCCGCGGGTGGCCTCCGGGGATGCATGGGGGGGGGGGGATCTGACCCCGGGGAGTGCCCTCACGGTGGCATGGCCCGCGGTCAGGGCCCACTGATCCGCCGGCGGGCCTGTGCCGTGGGGGCACACTATTCCTCCGCATCGGCTGCTGTTAGCTTCCGCAATGGCCGATGTGGAGATGAACTGCGCATGCGCTGGAATGATGCCAGCACATGCTGGCGTTCCCGTGCATGCACCAACTCGCGCTGGCTGGCGGAGGCCCTTCGGCGCTGGTTGGCATGGCGCCAAGCCCCTTCCGCCCCGACCGGAGTGGCGCAAAGCATTCCGGCATCGGCCTAGCCCCTGAAGGTGCGGAGTATTCACGGCACTCCTTCGGGCTGGAGTTGCCCGCCCCACCAATTCCAGCAGAATCCCGCCCCATTTCTTTTCAGTATCACAGGCGGCTCGGTGGCACCATGGTTAGCACTGCTGCCTCACAGCACCAGGGACCCGGGCGACACTCTGTGTGGAGTTTGGAAGTTCCCCAATGTCTGCATAGGTTTCCTACCACAATCCAAAGATGTGCAAATTAGGTGGATAGGCCATGTTAATTCCCCATAGTGTCCAAAGGTTAGGTGGGTTTACAGGGATAGGGTGGGGAAGGACCAAGATAGAGTGCTCTTTCGGAGGGATGGTGTCGACTTGAAGGGCTGAATGATCTCCTTCTGCACAGTAGGGATCTATGATGATAACCTGTGCTGTTAATGAGAGGTCTCTTCGAAATTCGGAAATTATATTTTCTATCTACACATGGTTCCTGAGCTCTGCCTATAGTGATACTGGATGAGTGGCTTCGGAGAGGGTATGGCTGTGTGACGGGTCACGGCAGTGGGATATGGGACATGGGGGTGAGTAGGACAGGGGGCTGACAGATGTTTATATTACTGGGCCGCCGTCCCAGACAACTGGGGCAGGCTTTCTCGTTAGTCCTCCTCAGCACTCACCCGCCTCTGTGCCTGCCTCCAATCTGCCAGAGCCACTGGCGGATCTGACCCCATCCCATTGTCACCTACTGGAATGAAAATACAGCAGGCAGGGTATCTTTGAAATGTGATGGGTCTGTGAAGCCATGAAATTTCCCAACTCAGCCCCGCCTCATGGTGAAAATCTGCCTCCAAGTCTCTGGGGTGTGGCTCGAACGATGACCTTCAAACTCTGTGATCAGATGGCCACTCTCTGAGCTACTGCTGATGCTCAAGGTTCCATGAATCTCTCACGGTTAATCTTTTCACGTTTTATCAAATTTCATAATAACAATTCTGAACGTGGGTTAATCATCAACTCTGCAAAGACCCCCATTGGAACATGAATAGCTGATATGGCGGAAATGGTGTGGATCATTCCCCTTCAGATGGGCAATGTGGAACATGGGGACACAGGCTCAGCAAAAAGAGTCAGGCATGTAGAACTGAGATAAGGAGACATTTATTTATTCAGAAGATGGTGAATCTTTGCAATTCTCTACCCAGTGAACTGTGAATGTGCTCAGCCTTCCAGTGCATTCAAGTCAGAGGTTTGATGGATTATTGGGCAGGAAATGAAGGGGCATGGGGATGATACAGGAAGCTGGGGCTGATATGGAAGATGTTAGTGAATGGTACAGTAGGCTTGAGGGCCTGAATGGCCTAATCCCATATTTATGTTCGACTGCTCTTTGCGAGGAGCGAGTTTTTTCCTTACTTCCCCCTTTAAGAATCAGGTCTCTTTTCCTAATTCCTGATGCCGAACCTTTCCGCCAGTGACTTCTTGCTCTCCTGTTAACTGTTCCTTCCTTGTTCTCCTGTGATTCTCCCAGGGGGGACCTTTGCCGAGTTTTATCTCAGCCCCATTCTTTGGGAATCCTTGATTGGCAGAATGAAAAATTCCTGTTGATATTGCCATCAGCAGAGCACAAAGCACTTAACTGCCAGGGCTACTTGCTTTCATCGACACTGTTACAGCTGATGTTCAGCAACGTTGAAGTGAAGCCTCTTGAGGCTTAAGCATTCTCTAGTCTTTCCACAGTTACCAAGGCACTGCTGTTTTGCATTGGGCTGTTAGAGGAAGGAATAACACTTTCAGGAACTCTGACAGCATCCCTTCAATTGGTGAAATCAGGAATAATTGAGTCTCAAAGTTATGAGAGGGAGGGTTACTGAAAAAAAACACATGACTCTCATTACTGAGTAAAGTGGTATGATCATTTTGAATGGATTCAGGGAATTTTACAGCACAGAATCAGGCCATTTGGCGCAGTTGCTTTATGCCAGTGTTGGGGCTTCTTACAAGCCCCCTTATTTCCTCTCATCCTATCAGCATTCCCCCTGTTCCTTTCCCCCATGTACTTACAACCATAGATTTCCTACAATGCAGAAGGAGGCCATTTGGCCCATCGAGTCTGCACCGGCCCTCTGAATGCTCACCCTACCGCGGCCCACTCTGCTACCCTCTCCCAATAATGGGAGTAGCTGAAAGGGAGCGGTAAGATTCCCTACTTTAAAAAAAACTTAACTTGCAGTTTTACAGTGAGTGGGAGGAGCCGAATTGCGCTCTGGGAAGGTGAGTGAATTGATATATTTGGGCAGCGGCTAAACCCGAGACACTACACGTGTGGTGTCTCCCACCCACCCTCCTCCTCTAACCAAAAAAAAAGACTCTGTTGAAAAGGAGCAGCGGGTATCAGATTCTCGGCGGGAGCAGTGGCGAGGGGTCTTTGTGAAGGTAAGTTTACCTCTTTAAAACTTTAAAAATTTACCTGGAAGAGCGACATCACAGCAAAGCAGAGATCTGATTGGCTGGTAAGGAAAGTTCTCCAATTAGCAGCAGCTGGGAGAAATTTAACTCTTCGTGTGTTGGTAAGTATTGTGATTGGTAAGTAAAATCTTTGTTCCTTTCACTTATTAATTATTTGATAGTATAATTTGTAGTCAGTTAAGGCAAAGGGTAGAAATGGCAGGAGATCCCAGACCCGTGTTATGCTCCTCGTGCTCAATGTGGGAGTTTAGGGACACGGCCGATGTCCCTGAATCCTTCATGTGTGCAACGTGTGTCCAGCTGCAGCTCCTGTTAGACCGTATGACGGCTCTGGAGCTGCGGGTGGACTCACTTTGGAGCATCCGCGATGCTGAGGAGGTCGTGGATAGCACGTTCAGTGAGTTGGTCACACCGCAGATTAGGATTGGTGAGGGAGACAGGGAATGGGTGACCAAAAGGCAGAGAAAGAGCAGGAAGGCAGTGCAGGTGTCCCCTGCGGTCATCTCCCTCCAAAACAGGTATACCGTTTTGGATACTGTTGGGGGAGATGACTCACCAGGGGAAGGCAGTAGTAGCCAGGCTCATGGCACCGTGGCTGGCTCTGCTGCACAGATGGGCGGGAAAAAGACTGGCAGGGCTATAGTCATAGGGGATTCAATTCTAAGGGGAGTAGACAGGCGTTTCTGTGGTCGAAAACGAGACTCCCGAATGGTATGTTGCCTCCCGGGTGCTCGGGTCAGGGATGTCTCCGATCAGCTGCAGGACATATTAAAGGGGGAGGATGAACAGCCAGTTGTTGTGGTGCATATAGGCACCAACGATATAGGTAAAAAAAAGGGATGAGGTCCTACAATCAGAATTTAGGGAGTTAGGAGATAAGTTAAAAAGTGGGACCTTAAAGGTAGTAATCTCAGGATTGCTACCAGTGCCATGGGACAGTCAGAGTAGAAATTCAAGAATAGTCAGAATGAATACGTGGCTTGAGAGATGGTGCAGGAGGGAGGGGTTCAGATTTTTGGGACATTGGAACCGGTTCTGGGGGCGGTGGGACCATTACAAACCGGATGATCTACACCTGGGCAGGACTGGAACCAATGTCCTAGGGGGTGCTTTTGCTAACACTGTTGGGGAGGTTTTAAACTAATGTGGCAGGGGGATGGGAACCAGATTAGGAAATTAGAGGTCAGTAAAGAAGCAGCAACTAAAGCCGGTAAGGTACGAGATAATAAACTCCGTGTGACTAAGGGGCAGAGTTGACAGGGAAGAGATGATGAACGCAAAGGGACAGGTGGTCTGTCGTGCATTTGTTTTAATGCGAGAAGTGTAGCAGGTAAGGCAGATGAATTTAGGGCTTGGATTAGTACCTGGGAATATGATGTTATTGGTATTACTGAGACTTGGTTGAGGGAAGGGCAGGACTGGCAACTGAATATCCCAGGGTATAGATGCTTCAGGAGGGATAGAGAGGGAGGTAGAAGGGGTGGAGGAGTTGCATTACTCATCAGAGATGATATCACAGCTGTGATTAAGGAGGGCACGATAGAGGATTCGAGCACTGAGGCAATATGGGTGGAGCTAAGAAATAGGAAGGGTGCAGTAACATTGTTGGGACTTTACTACAGGCCTCCCAAAAGTGAGCATGAAGTAGAGGTACAAATATGCAGACAGATTATAGAAAAATGTAGGAGCAATAGGGTGGTAGTGATGGGAGATTTTAACTTCCCCAACATTGAATGGGATTCGTGTAGTGTTGGAGGCGTAGATGGAGCAGAGTTTGTAAGGAGCATCCAGGAGAGTTTTTTAGAGCAGTATGTAAATAGTCCAACTCGGGAAGGGGCCATACTGGACCTGGTATTGGGGAATGATCCCGGCCAGGTGGTTGATGTTTCAGTCGGTGATTACTTTCGGAATAGCGATCACAATTCCGTAAGTTTTAGAATACTCATGGACAAGGACAAGAGTGGTCCGAAAGGAAGAGTGCTAAATTGGGGAAAGGCAGAGTATAACAAAATTCGGCAGGAGCTAGGGAATGTGGATTGGGAGCCGCTGTTTAAGAGTAAATCCACATTTGAAATGTGGGAGTCTTTTAAGGAAAGGTTGATTGGAGTGCAGGACAGACATGTTCCTGTGAAAATGAGAGATAGGAATGGCAAGATTAGGGAACCATGGATGACGGGTGAAATTGTGAGACTAGCTAAGATGAAAAAAGAATCATATGTAAGATCGAGGCGACTCAAAACAGATGAAGCTTTGGAGGAATATCGGGAAAGTAGGACGAATCTCAAACGCGCAATAAAAAGGGCTGAAAGGGGTCATGAAATATCTTTGGCTAACAGGGTTAAGGAAAATCCCAAAGCATTTTATTCGTATGTCATATTCATGGACTTTAGTAAGGCGTTTGATAAGGTTTCCAATGGCAGGTTGATGGCAAAAGTGAAGTTGTATGGGGTTCAGGGTGTACTAGCTAGATGGATAAAGAACTGGCTGGGCAACAGGAGACAGAGAGTAGTAGTGGAAGGGAGTGTCTCAAAATGGAGAAGGGTGACTAGTGGTGTTCTACAGGGATCCGTGCTCGGACCACTGTTGTTTGTGATCTACATAAATGACCTGGAGGAAGGTATAGGTGGTCTGATTAGCAAGTCTGCAGATGATACTAAGATTGGTGGAGTTGCAGATAGCGAGGAGGACTGTCAGAGAATACAACAAAATATAGATAGATTGGAGAGTTGGGCAGAGAAATGGCAGATGGAGTTCAATCCAGGCAAATGTGAGGTGATGCATTTTGGAAGATCAAATTCAAGAACAGACTATATGGTCAATGGAAGGGTCTTGGGGAAAATTGATGTACAGAGAGATCTGGGAGTTCAGGTCCATTGTACCCTGAAGGTGGCAATGCAGGTTGATAGAGTGGTCAAGAAGGCATACAGCATGCTTATCTTCATCGGACGGGGTATTGAGTACAAGAGTAGGCAGGTCATGTGACAGTTGTATAGGACTTTGGTTAGGCTACATTTGGAATACTGCATGCAGTTCTGGTCGCCACATTACCAGAAGGATGTGGATGCTTTGGAGAGGGTGCAGAGGAGGTTCACCAGGATGTTGCCTGGTATGGAAGGTGCTAGCTATGAAGAAAGGTTGAGTAGATTAGGATTGTTTTCGTTGGAAAGACGGAGGTTGAGGGGGGACCTGATTGAGGTATACAAAATTATGAGAGGTATGGACAGGGTGGATAACAACAAGCTTTTTCCAAGAGTGGGGGTGTCAGTTACAAGGGGTCACGATTTCAAGGTGAGAGGGGGAAAGTTTAAGGGAGATGTGCGTGGAAAGTTTTTTACGCAGAGGGTGGTGGGTGCCTGGAATGCTTTACCAGCGGAGGTGGTAGAGGCGGACATGATAGCATCATTTAAGAGGCATCTAGACAGGTATATGTGGCAGAGAAGTGGCAGATGGAGTTTAACCCTGACAAGTGCGAGGTTGTCCATTTTGGAAGGGCAAATAGGAATGCGGAATACAGGGTTAACGGTAGGGTTCTTGGCAATGTGGAGGAGCAGAGAGATCTTGGGGTCTATGTTCATAGATCTTTGAAAGTTGCCACTCAAGTGGATAGAGCTGTGAAGAAGGCCTATGGTGTGCTAGCGTTCATTAGCAGAGGGATTGAATTTAAGAGCCGTGCGGTGATGATGCAGCTGTACAAAACCTTGGTCAGGCCACATTTGGTGTACTGTGTGCAGTTCTGGTCACCTCATTTTAGGAAGGATGTGGAAGCTTTGGAAAAGGTGCAAAGGAGATTTACCAGGATGTTGCCTGGAATGGAGAGTAGGTCATACGAGGAAAGGTTGAGGGTGCTAGGCCTTTTCTCATTAGAACGGAGAAGGGTGAGAGGCGACTTGATAGAGGTTCATAAGATGATTAGGGGAACAGATAGAGTAGACAGTCAGAGACTTTTTCCCCGGGTGGAACACACCATTACAAGGGGACATAAATTTAAGATAAATGGTGGAAGATATAGAGGGGTTGTCAGAGGTAGGTTCTTTACCCAGAGAGTAGTGGGGGCATGGAATGCACTGCCTGTGGAAGTAGTTGAGTCGGAAACGTTAGGGACCTTCAAGCGGCTATTGGTTACATGGATTAGGGTAGAATAATGGAGTGTCGGTTAACTTCTTAAGGGCAGCACGGTAGCATTGTGGATAGCACAATTGCTTCACAGCTCCAGGGTCCCAAGTTCGATTTCGACTTGGGTCACTGTCTGTGTGGAGTCTGCACATCCTCCCCGTGACTGCGTGGGTTTCCTCCGGGTACTCCGGTTTCCTCCCACAGTCCAAAGATGTGCAGGTTGGCTGGATTGGCCATGAAAAATTGTCCAAAATTCTATGATTAACCTAGGACAAAAGTTTGGTGCAACATCGTGGGCCGAAGGGCCTGTTCTGTGCTGTATTTCTCTATCTATCTATATGAATGGGAGGCAACAGAGGGAAGTAGACCTTGGAAAATAGGAGACAGGTTTAGATAAAGGATCTGGATCGGCGCAGGCTGGGAGGGCCGAAGGGCCTGTTCCTGTGCTGTAATTTTCTTTGTTCTTTGTTCTTTGTTCTTAATAACCCCATCCAATCTGCATTGTGGACAGTGGGAGGTAACCGGAGCACCTGGAGGAAACCCACGCAGACACAGGAAAAACGTGCAAACTGCACACAGGCAGTCACCAAAGTCTGGAGTCGACACAGGTCCCCGGTGCGGTGAGGCAACAGTGCTAACCACTGTGCCACCCGTGTCTGGATATTCTTGGAATGTATCTATGCTATTGGCCTTAATGACTCAATGTACTTTCCCAGTTATTTATGTTGTAATGTTGTATAATTTTACTGCACAAATGTAAATAGCCAATTTAAATTCTCCTTTACATTAGATTCTTATTGAGTACTTGCTCCTCTACCCTATTATGTAGGTGGTGGGCCAAAATTTGCTTCAACTGGTATTGGAACTGAAGATGCTTGTGTCATCAATAGAGACACTGGTTTTGGCTGTACATGTACAAAAGGCATTTCTACAAACATTTTGTCCAGATATCTGATCACATCTTGATTCACTTACAGCGCACAATAGTGTCATATTGAATTACATTGAGGCTTCAGTACAGCAACGGTACCACATATGCTTCACACAAAAAACCTCCCATCCCCCCTTCAGCATAACCTTTCCTTTCACCCTCGAGAGCTTATCTAGCTTCCCAGTTAACAGACCTATGCTACTTGCATCAACTAATTAGAGTCAGGATATTGAGCTTGTTCAGATACTGAAGCCTGAAGAACAAGAGGTCTGGAAAACGATACGTTGTCGTGAGCATTCGGTTTATGCTGAATTCTGGATAAAGATTCAACTGCAGTGGGAACTCGCGATTGTGGCGTTTTAATACACTGACGGTTCCATGCAGTTATTTCAAAGACAGTCTGAAACTCTCCTTGAAGCATGTCAGCATTGCCCTTCCTGACAGAGAGAAGCTAGCTTTCATGCACCCAGAATGGCTACAATTTGTCCATCAAGCTGCATCGGGCTTTAAGCTCCAACACCTTCACCGTGAGATTAAGTGGCAGCAGGGAAGCAAGGAACAGGAAGTAAATCCTGCTCTCCTGGTTCCATGACTATGGGGAACGTCCTGACCATCTTCCCAAAGATCCGTGTGTCGAGAGTCAGCCTGTTCAGTCACATGATTATCCAACCTTGAATAGACTGGGGCTGGTTTAGCACACTAGGCTAAATCGCTGGCTTTTAAAGCAGACCAAGGCAGGCCAGCAGCACAGTTCGATTCCCGTACCAGGCGCCAGAATGTGGCGACTAGGGGCTTTTCACAGTAACTTCATTGAAGCCTACTCGTGACAATAAGCGATTTTCATTTCATTTCATTTTCAATAGACGTCATCCTTAAATTATAGGGCAGTGGGCGATGATTCTTATCCCCTCAGTACAGTAGATTTTGAGATATATAAACAGTGAGTGGAAAAGCTGATGTACCAAAGTGATACTACATAAGGTAAAGTTTCCAAAGTCACCCGAACGACGAGCCATGCACACCAAGACGAGGCATAGTAACATATGCTTTTAATGGTCAACAAACGGTCTGCGTCATCCTTTCAAAATGATGATCTTCATTCGCATGGGAATTAACAGCAGCACAAAGTCAGGAAATTCTCTCTGGTTAAATAGCAACAGGATTTATCCTACGCATAAGCAAACAGGGTAAAAAAAAACACTAATTGAGGTATTTTAATCACCTCCACAGTAATGAAAAAGAGGTGGGGTATAAATCTGCCGTGACATCGCAGAGATGTCTGGGAACAATAGGGGTTGGGAGGGAGACTTTAATTGTCCAAATATCAATTCGTATAATGTCACAATAATAGTTGGGGGGGGGGGGGGGGGGGGGGGTGAATTTCTAAAGTATGTTCAGGGGAATTTTCGAGTTATGTTCTCAGACCAACTGGAAAGGCTGCATTGCTGATGCTGGGAAATGAGATGGGCCGGGGCCCCCCCGGGGGGGGTGGTTGCTATGTGCCTGTCGGGTAAGAGTGATCATTGTCCAATAATAAGGTGTGGATTAGCAATAGAGAAGAGTAAGAAATAATCCAATATAGGTCTGAATTGAGAGAGGGCTAATTTCACTGCGATGAGAACGGGGTGTAGCCAGGGTAAAATGGAACCAGAAAAATACGTAGCGCCATGGGTGATCTTTCAGGAGGCGATGCTTCCAGTCTAGGTACATTCCAAATAAGGGCAAACAATAAAGGTAACGAAAAACAGGGCTTCTTGCACGATGAGGGTGATAGAGGTCACAGTGAAGGGTGGTGCAGTGACGAAGTGGTTAGCACTGCTGCCTCACAGCACTGAGGACCGCATTTGATCCCGGGTCACTGGCCGTGTGGAGTCTGCACATTCTCCCCGTGTCTGCGTGGGTCTCACTCCCACAACCCAAAGATGTGCAGAGTCGGTGGATTGGCCACGCTAAATTGCCCCTTGATTTAAAAAAAAAATCAAGGTCACGATGTAACAAAAATAAAGGTGTATGATGCATGTCAGGTGAGTTTGTCAAGTGAGAACCAGGTCAAATATAATATACGCAACTCTAAGGAGCCTGTTTAACTCTAGAGAACATCAAGAGGAGAGGTAAAGAGAACAATAAAACTGTAAAAGAGAGAATGGCAGTCAACATAAGATGGAACTCAATAATCTTCCATCAGCACGTAAATAATAAACGTCTTGTCAGAGGTGGAGTGTGCCCTATGATGAACAAGGAGGGTCACATATTCTCAGGCGTGCGTGGCAAGGCTAGAATCCGTAACAAATTCTTCACAGCTGCATTTACCAAGGAAGACAAATCATGACAAAGTATTGATGAAAGCAATATTGGTGGAGGCAATGGATAGTGTGAAAACTGAGAGACAGTTGTTCCTGGAAAAGCTGACTGCGCTTCAGGTGGATCGATCATTTGGTCTGGATGGCTTGCATCCCAGCATGCTAAAGACAGTGGGGATGGAGGCAGCAGGAGAGTTTGTCATAATCTTTCAAACTCCCCTGGATTCCTTATGCAAGATGCTAGAGGGTTGGAAAATAGCAGGTGGTATTCCATGAGAATCAGTGCTGGAACGTATTTTATTGCTTTATATAAATGATTTGGACCTTGGTTACAGAGTAACATTTCAAAATTTGCCAATGCCACCAAAATTGGAGGAGTGGCCAACAGTGATGATGATACAAACGGCCCGTAATGGGACATTGAGAGGTTAGGAGAATGGGCAGAGATTAGGCAGATGGAAGTTAATACAGAGAATTGTGAGGTGATGCATTTTGACAGAAGGGATAGGAAGAGGCAATGTAGACTTAATGGAACATCCCATGAATATAACAGGGTATATTGAGAGAGTCGTTAACAAACCCTGTGGCAACTCGGGCTTCACAAACAGAGGCAGTGAGTAAAAAAACCGGGAAGTTACGCTGGACCTCTTGAAAACTCTGGTTAAGCCCCAATTCGAATATTGTGTTCAATTCTTGTCCCCGCACCTTAGGAAAGAGGTGAAGGTCCTCAAGAGGATTCAGAGGAGATTTATCAGATTGATTCCCAGCGATGGGAAGAGTTTTAGGGACAAGTTTAAGATGGAAAGCCTGAGGGGCTTTATTAGAGAAAAGGAAATTGAGCAGAGATTTGACAGAAGTGTACAAAGTTATGCCAAGCTGAAGTAAGATAGACAAAAGAAAGACTCTTCCTTTTTCATTGATAGTGCAAAGATGGGGTGGGGGGGGGGGGGGGGGGCAGGAGGGGGTGGGGGGGGGGGGGAGTGCGAGGAGGGGACACAAATTTAAGATTTTGGGGGAAGGAGAGGAAGAACTTCTCAATTCCGGGAGTAAAGGTGAGACCTAGTCGAATACAGTGCCTGGTACCCGCTGCCACGGGAGTGGTGGAAGCAGAAACAATCAATGAGAAGCTGCAATCAGATGTAACGGGTAACGACAAACGACAAAGACATGAGGGAGGAGCTGGCCAAAGTTGATTGGAGAAGGAGCCTAGCAGGGAAGACAGTGGATCAGCAATGGCAGGAGTTTTGGGGGGTTACTAGGGAGGCACAACAGAAATTCATCCCAAGGAGGAGGAAACATGCTAAGGGGAGGACACGGCATTCATGGCTGACGAGGGATGTCAAGGACAGCATAAAGGCGAAAGGAAAAAGCATACAAAGTGGTGAAGATTAGTGGGAAACCAGAGGATTGGGAAGATTTTAAAAGCGAGCAGAGGACAACTAAAAAAGCAATAAGGGGGGAGAAGATGAAGTATGAGTGCAAGTTAGCTAGTAATATAAAGGAAGTAAGGAAGAGATTTTTTTCAATGTATAAAAGGTAAGAGAGAGGCAAATGTAGACATTGGACCATGAGAAAATGTGCCTGGAAAAGTAATAATAGAAAACAAAGAAAGTGCAGATGAACTGAATAGTTACTTTGCATCAGTCATCACGGTGGAAGACACCAGTGGGATGCCCGAGCTCCAGGTGAATCAGGGGGCATAGGTGAATGCAGTGACTATTACTAAGGAGAAGGTTCTGGAGAAACTGAAAGGTCTGAAGGTGGATAAGTCACATGGACTGGATGTATTACACCCCAGGGTCCTAAAAGAGATAGCTGAGGAAATTGTGGCGGCATTAGTGATGATCTTTCAGGAATCACTGGGGGCAGGAAGGGTCCCAGAGGACTGGAAGGTGGCTAATGTAACACCTTAAGAAGGGAGGGAGGCAGAACACGGGAAATTATAGGCCGGTTAGCCTGACTTTGGTGTCATTGCTAAGATTTTAGAGTCTGTTGTTAAAGATGAGATTGTGAAGCACTTGGAAGTGCATGGTAAAATAGGACCGAGTCAGCACGGCTTTGTCAAAGGGAGATCATGTCTGTCAAATCTGTTAGAGTTCTTTGAGGAGGTAACAAGCAAGTTGGACAAAGGAGAATCAGTGGACGTGATTTATTTAGATTTTCAGAAGGCCTTTGACAAGGTGCCGCATAACATAGAACATTACAGCGCAGTACAGGCCCTTCGGCCCACGATGTTGCACCGTCCTGTGAAACCCTGTGAAACCCATGAATAGAAACTCAGCATACGAGACTGTTAAATAAGTTAAAAGCCCATGGTGTTGAGGGTAAGATCCTGGCATGGACAGAGGATTGGCTGACTGGTAGAAGGCAAAGAGTGGAGATAAATGGGTCTTTTTCAGGATGGCAGCCGGTGACTAGTGGTGTGCCTCAGGGGTCTGTGCTGGGACCACAACTTTTTACAATATACATTAATGATCTGGAAGAAGGTACTGAAGGCACTGTTGCAAAGTTTGCAGATGATACAAAGATCTGTAGAGGGACAGGTAGTATTGAGGAAACAAGGGGGCTGCAGAAGGACTTGGACAAGCTAGGAGAGTGGGCAATGAAGTGGCAAATGAAATACAATGTGGAAAAGTGTGAGGTTATGCACTTTGGAAGGAGGAATCTAGGCATAGACTATTTTCTAAATGGGGAAATGCTTCGGAAAGCAGAAGCACAAAGGGACTTGGGAGTCCTTGTTCACAATTCTCTGAAGGTTAATGTGCAGGTTCAGTCGGCAGTTAAGAAGGCAAATTCAATGTTAGTATTCATGTCAATAGAGCTAGAATACAAGACCAGGGATGTACTTCTGAGGCTGTATAAGGCTCTGGTCAGACCCCATTTGGAGTATTGTGAGCAGTTTTGGGCCCCATATCTAAGGAAGGATGTGCTGGCCTTGGAAAGGTTCCAGAAGAGGTTCACAAGAATGATCCCTGGAATTAAGAACTTGTCGTATGAGGAACGTTTGAGGATTTTGGGTCTGTACTCGTTGGAGTTTAGAAGGATGAGGGGGGATCTTATTGAAATGTACAAAATACTGCGAGGCCTGGATAGAGTGGACGTGGAGAGGATGTTTCCACTTGTTGGAAAAACTAGAACCAGAGGACCATCTCAGATTAGAGGGTTGATCCTTTAAAACAGGGATGAGGAGGAATTTTTCAGCCAGAGGGTGGTGAATCTGTGGACCTCTTTGCCGCAGAAGGCTGCGGAGGCCAAATCACTGAGTGTCTTTAAGACAGAGATAGATAGGTTCTTGATTAATAAGGGGATCAGGGGATATGGGGAGAAGGCAGCAGAATGGGGATGAGAAAAATATCAGCCATGATTGAATGGCGAAGCAGACTCGACGGGCCGAGTGGCCTAATTCTGCTCCGATGTCTTATGGTCCTATGGTCCGATGGTCTTTTTTAAAAATGAAATTGAATGGGTACCTGAGGGAATTAAAGTTGCAGGGCCAGCATTGAATTGATGGGCTGAATGGCTTCTTCCTGTGCCATGAATGATATACAATCTATTACTATGGTTATGGCTGATATATACTATAACCCCAACTGAGATTGTTCTAAAATGTTTGTGTCATTCTCATCCGTTCTTGCTGTCAGCCAGGGGAATAAAAGAATCCCGATGTGATAAGCATTCAAGACGATTCTTGGATTTTTACTTCCATTGGGAGACCGGCAGGTGGACAGGGTGGGAAGGTGACGGGATAGAGTCTGGCCCTCCACAGCACGGGAACAGGGAGGTTGCACCTGCCGGGTCCTCATCTGCTCTCCAAGCCCGGTGTGAAGTGCTAACTGGACAGCAGGTGGGAAGGGGAGATCAGGCTGCAGGCTACAATTGCTGGGGACCAATTACGCTGGGCACTGGCTACTGACGAAATGGAAAAGGAGAAGTTGGAGATTTGAGGGAGGGGGGGCGGGGAGCCCACAGCGACCTGCGTTTGGGTTCAGGGTAGAAAACTTTGAGGGTAGGAGGCCGAAGGTTTGGGGCCTGCAGAAAATTGGTCTGGTCAAAAGTTCAGTTTGTCCTGTGGGAAGGCAGAAAATCATTAGGCAGGCAGTTAAAATTGGCTTTTAATCTTTCAGAGAGTGGTTAGGAATTTAATTGAGTTTACATAAGTTAAAGGAGATAATATCATGTCCAAAAGGAAACGGTTTCCTAAACCACCTATTTGTATTTTGGGCTAATTTGTTTGCAAGACATTTTGGTCCCCTGTTGGTGTCTTGTTCTGTTTAATTTAATAGTGTAGCCCAGACAATTTGGGAAAGGGAATATCGATCACCCGACACATTGAATCAACAAAGATTATGCAAAGCCTCTGCAGCCATGTTTAAGCAAATAGCAATCTCCTTAACAGCGATTCCCACTAATATTGTTTAACATTTCTTCTGTCTATTATCGATCGACTAGACATTGCTGTATTTTTCTTTAATGGCTGGTACAAAGTTCTGGAGAATCCTATTCGGGGTATCGACCCAATCGTGTGTCAATCTTTTTTCAAACAGATCTCTAACTTTCATGGGAATGCCATTTAATGCTCTGCATGATAATTATTAACAATGTAATAATGCGTTGGTGTGGATAATCATTATTTGCTGACAAGGCAACATATCTGTCAGACCTCATTATTTTTTTTACAACAAACCAATGATCTCACCAAATATCTTCAAAGGGAATCACAACCTACAAATAAAACTAAACTACCCAGAGACAGAAGGAGCAACAAATATTTCCTTGTTCCTCAAGATTTCTCCCTCCCTCCTCAGAAAATGGTGGTTCACTCTGAAGCCTATCTCCATGGCAATGACAAGGTGAGTTCACCGACGCCATTTTTCTATGGATGCAAGTCTGTAGAAGAGTCGATTGAGGCATAACATTAACAACGTGTTTTTATGTAGCACCTTTGATGTTGTAAAACATCCCAAAGTGCTCCACTGGAGTGTTGTCAATAAAACAAGCACCGAGCTACAGATGTGGATAACAGGCAGGTGGCCAACAGCTTGGCAGAAAGATACCTGTTGGGAAGTGTCTTGAAGAGGAAAGTGAGTCGAGAGGTGGGGGGATTTAAGGGGAGTATTCCAGAGTTTAGGACTGAGGAAATGGATCACGTGGACACCAATGATGGAGCAATTAGATTTGGGGAGGCTCAGGAGATCAGTATTGGGGGAGTACAGGTACCTCAGAAAGGCTGTGGGGCTGGAGGAGATTACAAAGGTAAGGTGGGGCAGGGCCATGGGGGGGGGATTTCAAAACAAGGTAAATTTTCAAATTGAGGCATTGATTAACTGGGAGCCAACAGAGGTTAGTGAGCCCAGGGATGATGGATGAACGGTACTTGTTACAAGTTAGGAAGCAAACAGTAGAATTTTGGATGACTTCAAGTTGGGGAGGGTAGGACGTTGTTAGCAAGCCAGTAGTGTTGGAATAGTTATTCCAAAGTTAACACAGGAATAAATGTAGAATCATAGAATTAACAGTGCAGAAGCAGGCAATTTGGCCCATTGTGTCTGCACTGGCCCTTGGAAAGAACAGGATTTAAGCCCACGCCTCCACCCTATCCCTGTGACCCAACAACCCCACCTAATCTTTTTTTTGGACACTAACGGCAATGTATCATGGTCAGTGGACCTAACCTGCACATATTTGGACAGTGGGAGGAAACCGGAGCACCCGGAGGAAACCCATGCAGACACGGGGAGAACGTGCAGACCCCGCACAGACAGTGACCCAAGCCGGGAATCGAACCTGGGACGCTGGAGCTATGAAGTGACTGTGCTAACCACTGTGCTACTGTGCAGTAGGTTTGAGCAGCAGATAAGCTGAGAGGTGGAATTGGTCCTCAGTTTTCTGCCCTGCGTTCCTGCATTACACAGTTCTCTACCGGCATGGTGTTGTCAGTCAATTTATACTCAGGTGTCAACAAATATTGGCCCATAACTTCCTGCTGGCAGTGGGAAGACAGGTCACCAGCCTATCTGATTGTGAGGCAACAGGTTGTAAGTTCCACTGCCCTTCCAGAGACTGGAGGCTAAAATCCCGGTGAATGGTATTAAAGGAGAACTGCTTTTTGGTGGATGTATTAAAACCAAGGCCCTCTCTAACCTCTCGCGTGAATGTGATAGGTCCCATGCAGCTACTTCAAAGCAGAGGAAGCGAGACCTCCCCAGTGTCCTGACCAATATTTTTGTACTTAACCAACATCATTACAAAAAGATGCTCCTTTGTTCAGCATTGCATCTCTGCTCCTTATTGTGGAGAAAGAAAATTGCTTTGGGCAATCCTGAAGTGATGAAAGGTGTTCTGTAAAAGCTGACCTTTCTTCCTCACTTTTCATGTGTGATCAGAGTTGTTGGATGGTGCTCACAAGCAGGTACGACTGCTGATTTTATGGCCTTTAATACACGGCACTTTGACTTATTAACAGTCACAGCAGCTGAAATCAGCCAGCGTTACAATAACGGGGATCAAACCTGATGGCTCAATGATACACTCGGCACTGAAACCGTTGGGAGCTAAAACGAATCTACGATAGAATCCCATCTCATATTTGTCCTGATGTCTAAGAAAAAAGAGTTTCTTCTGAAACTATTTCCATATTTTAATAGGGCTGGCGAATGAATTGAAATCTCCCCAAGGGATATTCACTGAAAAAAGAAAGATAAGACCAGATAGGATAACGCTTATTCTTTATTATTGGTGGGATCTGCTAAAATAAAACACAATCTGTAATAACTGTGATTTATCTGTGACAATAAATTACTGCCTTGCTTTGATTAAATGCATTAGCCTGCAGTCTTGGCATTTAATGAATTTTGGGACTCTTTATTACAAGAAGTTATCTGTTAAATATGTGAACAATATTCAAAGCAAAAGGAGATGCAGCCAAGGTGAACAATGGGTCTGACCCTAATCTATGTCCATAATTTCAATGTGGGAAGGAGATAGGAGGGGGAGAAAGGAAGGAAGGGGGAATTGGATGGAGGAGAAATAGCAAGACGTAAATTGGAGAAGGTGGGGAGGGGAGGTGGGGAGGGGAAAAGAGAGGGAGGGAGAGGAAGATGAATGGGTGTAGGAGGACAGGGCCGATGATGATGCCAATGTTCGTTCGGCCAGAGACTAGCTCTCTCTCAGTGAGAGGGGTTATTATCCTTAGCCTGTGTTTAATTCTAAGCTGTTCAAGGCTGCCATTTGTTACTCGAGGGGGAAGGACAAGACTGAAATTGTGTTTCATGGAGCTTGAGGTTGTAAGTAAGGTGAGAGGGAGGGAAAAGCTGAGCTTTTTCCTCAGTACGTTCAGGTGGGGAATGGGGCAGTTGGAATGATTTGTTTTGCCTGCAATGGAGATGAAGTATTGGTCGGGTTTGCCTCATTCAGAGATGGTGCTGGTGTCAGAGAGAATAGTTTGACAGAATTTCTGCCAGGTAAACTTCACGTTTGAATCCCTCCAATCATATCTGAAAACACTCCCGGGCCACGGCTTGTTTTGTTTTATAATCATACCATATATAAATCAAACTTTATTCTTTATCACTTATTTAAAAATTAACTTTTATGATCCAAAAGATGGCCACCACAAGTCACCTGATTAATGCAATTGTAAGGCCGCCACTAATGTATTACATGGATTTCACTGGAAACATGCTCTGACATGTTGCTCATGAAATCTCACACCTGGGACTGTCAAGGTCTATTTCAAAAAGGAACGACTGAGAGGAAATTTATTTTATTTGCATCTTTCTAAGCTTACCCGTCTAGATTAACCTAATGGTCTGCCAAGACACTAGTTAATCATAACAGGGTCACCAATGCAGATTATGTTTATTTTATTTTTATTTTTTTTAAATAAATTTAGAGTACCCAATTATTTTTTCCAATTAAGGGCAATTTAGCGTGGCCAATCCACCTAGCCTGCACATATTTTGGGTTGTGGGGGCAAAACCCATGCAGACACGGGGAAAATGTGCAAACTCCACACAGACAGTGACCCAGGGCCGGGATTCGAACCCGGGTCCTCAGCGCCGTAGGCAACAATGCTAACCACTGTGCCACCGTGCTGCCCGCCAATGCGGATTATTTCAGAGATGAATGACTGGAAAAAATTAGCTACAAAACAAAAGCCAAACCCAGGCACCAAGTAAACATCCCTTTATGAAATAATTGTGCAGGAATGTCTGATGACTAGAGTGACCATTTGAAATCTCCAAATACAGTCGCGAAGTCAGAATCAGGTTAGTCTATTGATTTCCCTCCATCTGAAAAGACCAACAACAGGACTCCAGGTTTTCCAAGCAACCTGCAACAAGTCTCGGCCTTTTTAATGTGGAAGCCTCTGACCATTGCCTGAAAAGCCAACCAAGTCTATGTACTGCCATCTGTTATCGCTGCATCACGATCCACCTTTGTCTTCCGCCAGGCAGTCGCGGAACCAAAACCTCTCCTTGAAAGATCCCCCCTTCTGGAATACTGACATTCTGCATTCTGGAAATCAAATGAACTGATATCCATTTCTGTTGTTCTTTCACTATTAAGTTATTAATGGTTGTCAAACTCCTCTTTTATATCCCTCAAATTGTATCATTCTGTGTATGTATGTGTGCGCGTTTATGAATTTGCAATAATTCCCCTGGCAGCTCCCACTTCCACCGCCCAAACACCAGGTTTGAATGTGTGAATAAACTAACCTGCTGCTTTAATGATAAAGAGACAGAAATAGGAAATACTAGACAATCGGAGCAGGTCTGACAGCATCTATGGAGGGAGAAGGGAGCTAACGTTTTGAGTCTGGGTGACTCTTTGTCAAACCTTTGACTAAACATTCATACACACGGGAAACGTTAGCTCCCTTCTCTCTCCACAGAGACTGTCAGACCTGCTCCGATTGTCCAGTATTTTCTGTTTTTGTTTCAGATTCCAGCATCCACGGAAATTTGCTTTTATAATCTCATAGAGATTTTTCTCCAAGTTACTTTGAACAAATTAATTACACAAACAAAGGGTTTTTGGAAGAAGCACCACAGCCTATTTTTGAAGCAAAAACACCTCCGCTTATGGACAGAGAGAGAGAATCGAGGGAGTTCAGTTTTGCCTCTCTATCATGCTCATAACAAATACAAGCAGCTATTGTTGATACTGTAGAAGGTTTGAAAACAGGAGAATTCATATTGGTTTTCCGCAGCAAATTGAAAGGAGCATAACAAGACTGGTACTTTGTGTAATCTGATAACAAGATACTCCTGCAATACACCCAGGAATGGATTCCATTTTCTGTAACCTAGGTCCTCTTGAATGTGTGTTCACAGTCAGTGAAGATACAAAATACATTTCCCGAAGCACTGTTATGTCAATCAAAGGTAAATCAATCGTGATTTCCTTGAAAACATAAGAATAAAGCTGAAAAATAAAAGTATGCATTATGCAAGTGAGCTGCTGCTCCAATCGCTCACTTCAATGGATCTCCAATACGTGGGGAAAGTAGAAAGACACTGAACAATAAAACCTTTAATCAGGGTGTAAGTATATGCAAGGTACACCCACTATACTATAAGCCCTGCTGTTACGTCAGTGTGGCAGTTTCACTTATAGGATGAAGCAAGTGGTCAATTCCTAATTTAAAAATAAATCCAATAAAGGGGCAATTTAGCGTGGCCAATCCACTTACCCTGCACATCTTTGGGTTGTGGGGGTCAATTTCTAATCTTGAAACACCGTGTCATATTTTAAAAAGTCTATCACACCCTCTAATTTGGAAGGTTTAAAATTTTATTTGTCAATGACTGGTGGGGCAGTGGTTTCAAGCCAGTATTACCAATTTGAGAAGCTTTCTTGGACTAGCTACAGAACTGGGTCAAAATAAACCTTTATGAGAAATATAAATGCCATTTTGTCAGGTTGGAAACACATTGGGGCAAATCTCATTGGTTATCATACCACGCACAGCACGTTGCTGTTTTAGAGAGTAGATTGGACAATTGCATATGGAATTCAAATTCCACATTTAGAGCTCTCACAGTTTTCTGGCTCGCTGATCTTCTTGTCCAATTGGGCAATCTGCCTCCCTACAAAGGCAGACTTCTGTGGTTGCAACATGAACTGGTGCCATCATCAGCTGTGACCCAATGGGTAGCATTCTCTGAACTCGACATGGTTGGACTGAAGCCCAATGTCAGGATTTAGAACCATAGAATTCCTACAGTGGAGAAGGAGGCCATTTGATCCATCGAATCGGCACTGACCCTCTAAAAGAGCACCCTACCTCGGCCCACTTCCCAATGCTGCACACACAATGCTGTTAGAGAGGGAGTTCCAGGATTTTGATCCAATGACAGTGAAGGAACGGCGATATATTTCCAAGTTAGGATGGTGCATCACTTGGAGGGAACTCCTTGGTGATGATTTCCCAGACACCAGCTCCCTTTGTGCTTCTGAGGGGAGAGTTTACAGTTTGGAAGATGCTGCTACAGAGAGCAACAGGATTGTGGATGAGCTTGTGGTCTGCCTGCATAGTTAGCTGAGAAAGCCCAGGGACTCCTCTCAACTTGCTCAATAATTCTACTTAAAGACCCTAATAAACAGGAACAGGCATTAAGGGGCGGGATTCTCCGAGCCTCCACACTGAAATCGAGATCAGGTCCGATGCCGCTCCCACGATTCTCCGGTCCCTAGAGAATCGGCAGCAATCGCGTGCGCAGTCGACGCGGTGCTGGTGGGGGGCCGTTGAAAGAGGCGACCGAGTGCAGCTGGCCGAGTTCCTGACGGCATGGTTCTCTCATGGTTCCACCCGCCCGGAACTCGGCGTAGCGGCTGCGGACTCAGTCCGCGGCTGCCTTGGTTGGGGGGAGGGGGCGGGAGTATCATTCACCGGTGGGGCCTCCAGAACGGCCAGGTTACCAATCGGGGGCCACCGACCAGCGGGCGCGCACGATCTGGGGGGGGTCCTATGTTTTCGGTGCTGGTCCACGGTGCCACCGTGCGCATGCGCGGACCCTGACCAGAAGTGCAGGGCCCTGTATTGGCAGTCGGAGCTTCGAGGAATACTCTGGGGCCTGGCCAACCACCTGCAAATCGGAGAGTCACCCTGGACTTTCTCCATTTAAGTCCAGAGTGATTTGCGTGCGTTTTTTTTCGCGGGCGTGGGGACATAGCTCATTTATCGGAGAATCCCGCCCAATGTTTCTCGTTTGGATGGGTATCTGATGCCAGGATTGGAGGAGTTTGATGCAAAGTTGGCTGGAGGACACTCCTTTTCAAAACTAGACATGAGCCACGCATACATCCAACTGGAGCGAGACGCGGAACCCAGAAGTTTTGTGACCATCAATAGCCATAGTGGTCTTTACGGATATTTAAGGTTTCCATTCAGGGTATCATCGGCATGTGCAATTTTTTAGGTGGCCACAGCAAACATCCTCTAAGGACTTTTTAACGGTGGCAGTTTACTTGGATGATGTGCTGATAACCGGAGCCACTGACAAATAGTATCGGAACAACTTAGAGGAATTCCCCCGCCAGTTCTCTGAGGCAGGCTTCCATCCAAAAAGGGCAAGTGCCTTTGGGGAGCTGCAGGTTTTTGAAACTATGCAGCAAGAGGTTAGCGTGGAGGACGCCATTCTCCTGTGGCAAGCTGTGTACTGGTCCAGAGCCGAGGCAGGACCTGTGCAATTGACACCCGGCAGTGTCCAAGATGAAGATGTTCACCAAGAGCTACGTATGGTGGGCAAGACTTGATGGCGACATCGAGCAGTGCACCGCATATCAGCAGCATCAAAAACTCCCATCAGCAGTGCCCCTTAACCCTTAGGCGTGGCCATGCCCACCCTGGGTACGGCACGCTGACTTTGCCGGACCTTTTCAAGGTTCAATGTTCTTGCTAATAAAGGACACCAAGTCGTTTGAAGAGGAGTGATGCACGATCAATTGCACAAAGACTTGAGTTGGATACAACTGAGGCTTTATTGCTCTAAGATGTGTGGCCTCCCACAGCAGCTGGCGAAATGGTTGCAGCATGGAAGACACACATATTTATACTCAGGGACTACCAACGTACCTGTAGTACAGGTCCTACCATACATCCTCTAATAGAGGTGCAACAGTGGTTTACCACATTCATCCTCTGGATTTAGAGAAGGTGCTGATTGCTCCTTTTAAAGTTTTCCCGCTGTTCTGCTCAGCTGCTTCTCACTAGATTGGCTCTCTCTGACCTCTGGTGCTCTGTATGTAACAGTTACTTAAAGTCCCTCTTGCCCCTTATGCTCCAAATTCCCTAAGACCTGACTTTTCTTTCAAAGAGCAGAAATGCTCACCAATCCTCCTCACCAATCAGAGAGAAGAACGAACTGACCACCTCCACCCTCTTTCACTTACCTCCCTGTTTCACAAAACTCCAGTAACACTCTGATACAATAAGGCAGCACCTAGCTTTGCCCAACGCATCACAGTGATAAAGAGAATCACTGAGCAGCTAGTTATAGCGAACTCCATTCCCCTCCACAGGGCTGCCACTACTACCTGTTGTGCCTTCTCCCAGAGGATAGGATCCGGAGAGGTTTCGCTCTTTTTTAATCTGAGTAAATGTATTCAACCTGAAACATTACTTGTTTTTTTACTTCTCGCTTCACAGATACTGCCAAGCCTGCTGAGTATTTCCGGCATTTTCAGTTTTTAATTCTTGCATCATTCACAACTTATAAATTTCCTGCAGCTGGTTCTTCTGCTGCAGGACTTCATGAGCAGCATCACAAGATTGTCATTGCAGAACACATCAGCAGAGGCTGCAGCAGACAGACACCCTTATACACATTCAAATTAAATGACCCTGGGAATTAGGTTAAAGTCAATGCTCAGGAGTATTCACCTGATAGATCAACAAGAAATTATAAATCCCAGGCCACCTTCTATCGATTGGTTACAAGAAGAATTTGAATGTGCTCCATGTTCTGAATATGCCCATTTTCAACTGCTTACCGCGTTTTTTTTCTAGTTCCTTCGAAACTTACCTTTCATTACAGCCAAGTGCCTTTCGATCTACTGCATGGTTAAATTGATCCTTGAGTGGGTTTCTTCTCCAGCTACTGATATTTGATTGCAATAACATGGTTGCAATCTCTTTCGATCTGGACAACCTTTAACCACCAGAGGATGGGCGAGGCAAGGCGTAACTACTCACTCCAAAAGTGGAACAACTCAAACTCTAAACTGTGCCCATCCAAGTTAGACCATCGGTCCTATACTAAACTCCTGCCATGAGAGATGTATTCCCCGTGGCATTATAGCCATTCACATTGCGCCCGCTGAAATGTTTCAATGGATTGTTAGCCTTGACATTGAATCATAATCATAGGGCGGCACAGTAGCACAGTGGTTAGCACCGTTACCTCACAGCGCCAGGGTCCCAGGTTCAATTCCTGGCTTGGGTCACTGTCTGTGTGGAGTCTACACGTTCTCCCTGCATCTGCGTGGGTTTCCTCCGGGTGCTCCGGTTTCCTCCCACAAGTCCCGAAAGACGTGCTTGTTAGGTGAATTGGACATTCTGAATTCTCCCTAGGTGTACCCGAACAGGCGCTGGAGTGTGGCGACTGGGGGATTTTCACAGTAACTTCATTGCAGTATTAATGTAAGCCTACTTGTGACACCAATAAAGATTATTAAGATTATTGCTACCTCATGGCGCTGAGGTCCCAGGTTTGATCCCGGCTCGAGGTCACGGTCCGTGTGGAGTTTGCACATTCTCCCCGTGTTTGCGTGGGTTTCACCCCCACAACCCAAAGAAGTGCAGGCGAGGCGGATTGGCCACGCTAAATTGCTCCTTAATTGGAAAAAATGAATTGGGTACTCCAAATGTTTTTTAAAAAAGATTATTAAGATTATTATTAAAATTGCTTCCCCAGTTTTACAAAAAGAAGAAAGCTGAAAATTGTTGGCAAATTAAATGTTCTACCAGGAAAACTGATGGAAGGACGATGGGCATTTCTTATGTTGTAACAGTGGCACACGTCAAAATGAACTCAATTAGTTGAAAGGCACAAGACATCTTGAGGTTATGAACACATAAATGGAAGTCTTTCTTTATACTGGGGTGTATTTGAACAATAATTATTTGAAAGAGAACAGAGGATGTTGGAAAAGTAAGTATGTAAAGGGAAGAGCAGAAAAAGGGGGTAAATTAGAAAGCACCCCGCGTGTTATAAGCTAGTACGGTTCTGAATTTGGATAACAAAGACATGGCCCCTGTTAATTTTCTGACTTTGCAGTGTCAGAGAATTCTAACTATCGCAAAGCCAAATGCAAAAACTTGGCTGAGTTCCGCATATTATTTCAGCAAGAAATGAAATAGTTGGAAAATTGTGCAACGTTCATGTGTGAATTTCAAATCTAAACGCCTGATGGATGAGAATTTGCACGGGCATTAAAGGATGCTGCATTTTCAAGGTGTCAGTCAGTGAAATCTTGTAAAGAGTTGAAAAAATGCATTCGATGACCTATTAGGGGCTTCTGACTGAAAATTACTAAATTGGTTTCTGTTAAAATTAACGCACAAAAAATAATTTTAAAAATGTCTTACGGCACTGCATTTGAGTGTTGCAAATAAGTTTAGATTCGTGGGCAGCCTTGCCCCACGATTTTCCTCAATGCCCTTGCAATACGCACTTTAATCTTTGGATATAGAACATAGAACAAACAGTGCAGAAGGAGGCCATTCGACCCATCGAGTCTTCACTGACCCACTTATTTTAACAGGTTATTCAGTTCAATCTCCACTCCCAAAGAAAGATAAATCATACATCAAAGCATCTTGTGTCAAAGTCCGTGTTTCTTGAGTCCAAGGTTCCTAGAATACTGGGATGTATTAATCTCGATTATATCGCCTGCCTTGAAGAATATGATTACTCACAAGAATATTACACACGTGAATCAATTGATGGTGACTTTAGGAACCTTTCAAAGCTAATAATACTATTCTTTCATAATGGCTTTCGAGTGTTGAGACATGTGTTGTGATACGACATTAAGTAGTACAGAAGCACAATGTTCATCAATCTTTGTCACATAATAAAATGTTCTGCACTGCAATTGCATCTCAAGTGTTGAAAAACAATCTAATAGCATTATAATGAGCAGAAAACCAAGTTAACGCTTGGCAGAACAGCTCACCACACTGATTTCCCACCATGGCCCCAAGTCCGTGCACACGAACATTACAGCTTCTCTCTAAAGTACTGCCCTGGTCTGAGCTGATGATATTGTTTGGAACAGGGGACGAGCAAATCCATTGGTTTTGAGAAGTTCCTCTCAGACCAACACAGGTTCCAGAAGCACAGAAGCAAAGTGAGAAAGGCGTTCAATATTAATTGTTCGTCAGCCTGAGGTGATTCCTTCAATACAAAGATAAATATAATCCATGGTGACCCAGGTGCAGCTGGATACAGAATAAATAACTTAGTTGTGGCTACATCTTCCTGATTAATTCCTATGTTTTTGTTTCTTTTCTAAAAGTAGCAATTGACTTTTATAAAGGTTACCAAGTGAGCTATCTTCAATATGGTAGCAAGTTGTTTCTTCTATTATTTCCCCTTATTTTCTCCCCTTAATCTAATTTTTTGTCTGCCGGGGTGCACTTCAACTTCTGCTGAAAAGTCACCTAAAACTCATTGGTTTAGCAAGGGGCTGGTTTTGCACAGTGGGCTAAACAGCTGGCTTGTAAAGCAGAACAAGGCCAGTTGCATGGGTTCAATTCCCGTACCGGCCTCCCCGAACAGACGCTGGAATGTGGCGACTCGGGGCTTTTCACAGCAACTTCATTGAAGCCTACTTGTAACAATAAGTGATCATTATTATTAAAACTTATCCTTTCCCGTTGTGGAATCCAAGCAAAAAAATGTATTGCTCAAGGTATTAAATAGAATGCGCCTGTATTCTCCGGGCAATGGGAGGTGACCTCATTTAAAGGATTGGATTGGATTGGATTTGTTTATTGTCACGTGTACCGAGGTACAGTGAAAAGTATTTTTCTGCGAGCAGCTCAACAGATCATTCAGTACATGGGAAGAAAAGGGAATTAAACAAAATTCAAAAAAATACAAGAAAATATATAATAGGGCAACACAAGATATACAATGTAACTACATAAGCATTGGCATCGGATGAAGCACACAGGATGTAGTGTTAATGAGGTCAGTCAATAAGAGGGTCATTTAGGAATCTGGTGACGGTGGGGAAGAAGCTGTTTTTGAGTCTGTTCGTGGGTGTTCTCAGACTTCTGTATCTCCTGCCCGATGGAAGAAGTTGGAAGAGTGAGTAAGCCGGGTGGGAGGGATCCTTGATTATGCTGCCCGCTTTCCCCAGGCAGCGGGAGGTGTAGATGGAGTCAATGGATGGGAGGCAGGTTCATCTGATGGACTGGGCAGTATTCACGACTCTCTGAAGGTTCTTGCAGTCCTGGGCCGAGCAGTTGTCATACCAGGCTGTGATGCAGCCCAATAGGATGCTTTATATGGTGCATCTGTAAAAGTTGGTAAGTTGGATAATTCTTAGCACTGGGTAGGTGTGGAGAGGCTACTTCTGCTGGTTAGAGTGTCTGGAACTTGAGCTTCTGATCTCAGGACAAGTGAATGAACATTTTGGTCTGAGATGAGGAGAAAGGGTAAATCTTTGAGGAACTGTCTCAGAGAGCTGTGATGTTCAATCATTCAGTATATTCAGGACACAGCTAAACAGGGTCTTGCGCTCATCTTATCCTCTCCCTATGGTAGCTGTGACACTAACCTGGAATGCTGGGGGCCCTCCAGCACTGAGGCCATTCCCCTCATATACAGATATTTTCCCTCTTCCAGACCCTTCCATCAGGCAGAAGGGACAGGAGTCTGAAGACCCGCACATCCAGACATAAGAACAGCTTCGTCCCCACAACTACTAGACTCCTCAATGACTCCCCCTCGAACTGATCTGTTCCCTGTAAGAACAATATTCACGACGCCCTATGCTGCTCTTGCTCATATATTTGCTTTGTTTGGTCCCTTGTTCCGCACTGTAACCCATCATTGTTTGTCGTTGTACCATTTGTTAATGTTCTCTGTTCAGCAGGGTAGCATGGTGGTTAGCATAAATGCTTCACAGCTCCAGGGTCCCAGGTTCGATTTCCGGCTGGGTCACTGTCTGTGTGGAGTCTGCACGTCCTCCCCCTGTGTGCGTGGGTTTCCTCCGGGTGCTCCGGTTTCCTCCCACAGTCCAAAGATGTGCGGGTTAGGTGGATTGGCCATGCTAAATTGCCCGTAGTGTCCTAATTAAAAAAAAGTAAGGTTAAGGGGGGGTTGTTGGGTTACGGGTATAGGGTGGATACGTGGGTTTGAGTAGGGTGATCATGGCTCGGCACAACATTGAGGGCCGAAGGGCCTGTTCTGTGCTGTACTGTTCTATGTTCTATGTTCTATTATTCTTTTTGTCTACTATGTGCACACTGTATTCGTTCCTTTGGCCGCAGAAAAATACTTTTCATTGTACTTCATAGAGCATAGAATATAGAAAAATACAGCACAGAACAGGCCCTTCGGCCCACGATCTAGTGCTGAACTTTTGTCCGAGATTAAGAACAAATTAATCGACACCCCATCGTTCTACCGTAATCCATGTACCTATCCAATAGCTGCTTGAAGGTCCCTAATGTTCCTGACTCAACTACCTTCACAGGCAGTGCATTCCATGCCCCCACTACTCTCTGGGTAAAGAACCTACCTCTGACATCCCCTCTATATCTTCCACCATTCACCTTAAATTTATGTCCCCTTGTAATGGTTTGTTCCACCCGGGAAAAAAGTATCTGACTGTCTGCTTTATCTATTACCCTGATCATCTTATAAACCACTATCAAGTCGCCCCTCATCCTTTTCCGTTCTAATGAGAAAAGGCTGAGCCTCAACCTTTCCTCGTATGACCTACTCTCCATTTCAGGCAACATCCTGGTAAATCTCCTTTGCACCTTTTCCAAAGCTTCCACATCCTTCCTAAAATGAGGCGACCAAAACGGCACACAGTACTCCAAATGTGGCCTGACCAAGGTTTTGTACAGCTGCATCATCACCTCACGGCTCTTAAATTCAATCCCTCTGCTAATGAACGCTAGCACACCATAGGCCTTCTTCACAGCTCCATCCACTTGAGTGGCAACTTTCAAGGATCTATGAACATAGTCCCCAAGATCTCTCTGCTCCTCCACATTGCCAAGAACCCTACCATTAACCCTGTATTCTGCTTTCATATTTGTCCTTCCAAAATGGACAACCTCACACTTGTCAGGGTTAAACTCCATCTGCCACTTCTCAGCCCAGCTCTGCATCCTATCTATGTCTCTTTGGAGCCGGCAACAGCCCTCCTCAATATCCACAACTCCACCAATCTTCGTATCATCTGCAAATTTACTGACCCACAACTGATGCTCACGGTACGCCACTGGTAACTGGGCTCCCGGCTGAATATTTGCCGTCCACCACCACTCTCTGGCTTCTATCAGTCCGCCAGTTCGTTATCCAGCTGGCCAAAAATCCCACTATCCCATGCCTCCTTACTTTCAGCATAAGCCTACCATGGGGAACCTTATCAAATGCAATACTAAAATCCATGTACATCACATCCACTGCTTTACCTTCATCCACGTGCTTGGTCACCTCCTCAAAGAATTCAATAAGACTTGTGAGGCAAAACCTACCCTTCACAAAACCGTGATGACTATCACTAATCAAGCAATGCCTTTCCAGATGCTCAGAAATCCTATCCCTCCGTACCCTTTCCATTACTTTGCCTACCACCGAAGTAAGACTAACTGGCCTGTAATTCCCAGGGTTATCCCTATTCCCTTTTTTGAACAGGGGCACGAAATTCACCACTCTCCAATCCGCTGGTACCACTCCTGCTGACAGTGAGGATGAAATGATCATTGCCAACGGCTCTGCAATTTCATCTCTTGCTTCCCATAGAATCCTTGGATATATCCCGTCAGGCCCGGGGGACTTGTCTATCCTCAAGTTTTTCAAAATGCCCAACACATCTTCCTTCCTAACAAGTAATCCCTTGAGCTTACCAGTCTGTTTCACACTGTCCTCTCCAACAATATGGCCCGTCTCATTTGTAAATACTGAAGAAAAGTACTCGTTCAAGACCTCTCCCATCTCTTCTGACTCAATGCACAATCTCCTGCTACTGTCCTTGATCGGACCTACCCTCACTCTAGTCATTCTCATATTTATCACAAATGTGTAAAAGGCCTTGGGGTTTTCCTTGATTCTACCCGCCAAAGATTTTTCATGCCCTCTCTTAGCTCTCCTAATCCCTTTCTTCAGTTCCCCCCTGGCTATCTTGTATCCCTCAAGCGCCCTGTCTGAACCATGTTTCCTCAGCCTTACATAAGTATCCTTCTTCCTCTTAACAGACTCTTTGGGGCAGCAGGGTAGCATGGTGGTTAGCATAAATGCTTCACAGCTCCAGGGTCCCAGGTTCGATTCCCGGCTGGGTCATTGTCTGTGTGGAGTCTGCACGTCCTCCCCCTGTGTGCGTGGGTTTCCTCCGGGTGCTCCGGTTTCCTCCCACAGTCCAAAGATGTGCGGGTTAGGTGGATTGGCCATGCTAAATTGCCCGTAGTGTCCTAATAAAAGTAAGGTTAAGGGGGGGGTTGTTGGGTTACGGGTATAGGGTGGATACGTGAGTTTAAGTAGGGTGATCATGGCTCGGCACAACATTGAGGGCCGAAGGGCCTGTTCTGTGCTGTACTGTTCTATGTTCTAAGACATTCAACCTCTCTTGTCAACCATGGTTCTCTCACTCGACCATCTCTTCCCTGTCTGACAGGGACATACATATCAAGGACACGTAGGATCTGTTCCTTGAACAAGTTCCACATTACAATTGTGTCCTTCACTGACAGCCTATGTTCCCAACTTATGCACTTCAGTTCTTGTCTGACAGCATCGTATTTACCCTTCCCCCAATTGTAAACTTGCCCTGTTGCACCCACCTATCCCTCTCCATTATGAAAGTGAAAGTCACAGAATTGTGGTCACTATCTCCAAAATGCTCCCCCACTAACAAATCTATCACTTGTCCTGGTTCATTACCAAGTACCAAATCCAATATGGCCTCCCCTCTGGTTGGACAATCTATATACTGTGTTAGAAAAGCTTCCTGGACACACTGCACAAACACCACCCCATCCAAACTATTTGATCTAAATAGTTTCCACTCAATATCTGGGAAGTTGAAGTCACCCATGACTACTACCCGGTGACTTGTGCACCTTTCCAAAATCTGTTTCCCAATCTGTTCCTCCACATCTCTGCTGCTATTGGGGGGCCTATAGAAAACTCCCAGCAAGGTGACTGCGCCTTTCCTATTTCTGACTTCAACCCACACTACCTCAGTAGGCAGATCCTCCTCGAACTGCCTTTCTGTAGCTGTTATACTATCTCTAATTAACAATGCCACCCCCCCCCCCCCCACACACACCTCTTTTACCACCCTCCCTAATCTTACTGAAACATCTACAACCAGGAACCTCCAACAACCATTTCTGCCCCTCTTCTATACAAATTTCCGTGATGGCCACCACATTGTAGTCCCAAGTACCGATCCATGCCTTAAGTTCACCCACCTTATTCATGATGCTTCTTGCATTAAAGTATACACAGTTCAACCCATCTCCGTGCCTGCAAGTACTCTCCTTTGTCAGTGTTACCTTCCCCACTGCCTCACTACACGCTTTGGCGTCCTGAATATCGGCTTCCTTAGTTGCTGGACTACAAATCCGCTTCCCATTCCCCAGCCAAATTTGTTTAAACCCTCCCGAAGAGTACTAGAAAACCTCCCTCCCAGGATATTGGTGCCCTTCTGGTTCTGATGCAACCTGTCCTGCTTGTACAGGTCTCACCTTACCCAGAATGCGCTCCAATTATCCAAGTACCTGAAGCCCTCCCTCCTACACCATTCCTGCAGCCACGTGTTCAACTGCACTCTCTCCCTATTCCTAGCCTCGCTATCACGTGGCACCGGTAACAAACCAGAGATGACAACTCTGTCTGTCCTGGCTGTTAACTTCCAGCCTAACTCTCTGAACTCGTTTATTACATCCACACCCCTTTTCTACCTTCGCCGTTGGTACCAATGTGCACCACGACTTCTGGCTGCTCACCCTCCCCCTTAAGGATCCTGAAATACGATCCGAGACATCCCTGGCCCTGACACCCGGGAGGAAACATACCTTCCAGGAGTCTCTCTCGCGACCACAGAATCTCCTATCTATTCCCCTAACCATTGAGTCTCCTATCACTATCGCTTTTCTATTCACCCCCCTTCCCTTCTGAGCCCCAGAGCCAGACTCAGTGCCAGAAACCTGGCCCCTAGGGCCTTCTCCCGGTAGGTCATCCCCCCCAATAGCATCCAAAATGGTATACTTGTTTTGAAGGGGAACGGCCACGAGGGATCCCTACACTGTCTGCCCATTCGTTTTCTTTCCCCTGACTGTAACCCAGCTACTCTTGTCCTGTACGTTGGGTGTGGCTACTGTAAAATGTACTAGATGCTGTGGTATGAAGAGGCAAGAGTTCAGCTCCTTTTCCACCAACACACCTTTAATGGTTCAAACTCACTCTGCACAGAACTCTACAGATCATCACAAGCTCCAGAGTCCACCTGAAGCCCCTTTACATATCAGTGTCAGTCATTGAACACTTAACATAAATGAGACAATCATTGAACACTTAACATAAATGAGACAACTAATTGCAATGTCTCTTAACCCATTCCTTAACAGTCTCCCCTTCCTTGGAGAAAAAAAACAATGAGGTAAAAACAAAATTTCAAGAAACTAAAATTTCAAGAAACTAAAACACACACCTGATTCCCCCCCCCCCTTTTTTAAGTAGAAGAAAAAAAAACATTCACAGAAACAGGCGCCCTTCATTCACGATATCTAAAAGATTCTGTGAACTAGCCCCTCTTTTTGTGAAACAGTCTGACAGTTGATAGCTACTGACAACCCATTTAATTTTTGTTATTTCCCCTCTGTCCAACATCTGCTTTAAACTTGCGATGTCTATCTGTAACCTCTTTTCATTGACACTTTTTGTAGAGTGCACATTTTCCCAAAGAGATTTATTGTCAATGTGACAGTAAATAGGTATATTCCTTAAATCCTCTAATTCCAAAATTTCTGTCAATATCTGACTTATATAAAAGGCCATATCCATCGCTTCCACTAAGCTTAATGTTTCAGCAGCCAAAGTGCTTTTGACCACTATCCTTATTTTCTTTGTTTCCCACACAAGAGGGCAACATTTACCATTGTTCCCCAAAAGAAAAATTATAAAACCTCCTGCGCTTGAAACACCATCACATAAATTTGCATAGGATGCATCACTATAAACTATGAGTTTCAAATGCCTAGGATCACCTAAAACAGGGAACTTCAAAACACACTCCTGCATTTTTAGTTTGGCCAACACTTTATTTGCTCTTATTATGTCTTCCACTTTGGGATCATTCATCTTTGTACTCAACTCTAAAACATCAAAACTCACGTCCGGTCTAGTCTGTCTTCCTAACCAGTTCAGTTGCCCAATTAAACTTCGCAGTTGCTCTTTTTCTATCTTCGAAACCATTGCGTCTTTTTGTGAATCCCGGCCACGACTAATTGCTATTTTACTGATGCTTTCTAAGTAAGATTGCTGACGTAAAGTTACCCTAACTGAGTCTGTCCGATTTCCAAACCAATATATTTAAATGCACCGGAAGCCTGACTTCCAACCTTGAATTCTTTCCTCAAACCAGAGATTACAATAGCTTCAAAATCACTAGTCCCACTCCACAAAAAATTATCGACATGTATCATAAAGATGCCAGAAAGATTTCCTTTATAGTGCCAGTAAAACATTGCAGGATCTGCTTTCAACTGGCAACAGCCTAACTTTAACAAGACTGACCTCACCGAAAAGTACCAGACTCTAGATGCATCATTTAATCCATATACACATTTGTTCAACTCCCAGAGTACCGCTTCTGTGTTAGCTGCTTCTTTCGGAGGATGGAGAAAAATGTCCCTCTGGAGCTGATGCCCCTGCAAAAAGGCAGCTTTTATATCCATAGATTTGCATTCCCATGCCTTTGTGGCTAATACAGCCAAGAAGATCTTTAAAATAACCTTTCCTGCTATAGGTGAATCTACACTTAAGTCCTGACTGTCTAAGTTTTCTTCAAATCCCCTCGCCACATGCCTGGCCGTTGCCTTATAAGTTCCATCTGGAAGAACCTTTTCTGTACAAATCCATCTGTGGGATAGAGCTTTTTGTCCCCTATCCGGTACTTCCATGTATACCCCAAATTCACTCCAACTATGCAATTCTTGCTGTTTAGCATCTTTGATAACGTTTTCATCTAATTTATTTGAAGCCACCAAAATCTCACGTGCATGTGGCCTTCTACTTCTATTAGTATTCGTAGTCTTACTCCTGTTTCGAGATCTTGATAAACTACGTCCCCTTTCCTGCCTGGTATCTTGTTCTGTACTGCTACTGCTTGATCTTTCTCTTCTGTAGCGGGATGTCCTTTCAATAGTTCTCGACCTTTTCCTGTGAACCTGTTCACTATCCGATGTACTATCTGAACTAGCACTGCGTTTCTGTCCCCTCCATTTTTGAACTTCGTTTTTCCAATCCATTGTCTTAACTTCCTCCCCTGAATGCTGTACATTCAACCAATGTTTATACTTTCCAGTGGCCTTCCCTGCTCTACTAATAACAGTTGCAGCCTTCCATTGACTAGACCCTTCAGGCAAGTATGTCACTTTTGTGCCAACCTCTGGCAGTTGCCCTTTCGGAAAAATGGCCTGATCTAATTTATCAGAAATGTCGTGTTCCTCTACAGAAACCCTGTCTATATCAGTTAACTGGTCCTCATAGTTCTGTAACACATGCGTACCAGATGACTCTGGTTCCTCGTCTTGTCTGTCTGCTCTGTCTAAATTAGAAAATTTGTAATCGGTACCCATTATCCTTGATGAATGTACCCTAACAGTTTGATTACCATGTTGCAAAATAAATGTTTTGCCATCTATGCCTATGATCTTCCCTGGGCCTTTCCATTCATTAGAATTGTCTTTCTTATAGTTTACCATTTCTCCTTGTTGAAAAACGGCATCTGATGGCCGTACATTATGTCTTAAAGCTCTGCGAATTCTTTCAGAGACTTCTGCTTCCAAAAAAGCTTTTCTATTGCTATGTAACGCGTTTAAATGTTCAGCAAAACCTGAGATAATTGTAGTCCCTTCCCAAGCTGGAGGCTGGTCATCCAAAATGGCATTTTGGAGGGAATGGAGGGAATTTTAGGATTTCTACCAAACACTAATTGATAAGGACTATAGCCCCCAACCATCTGCAATGAATTCTTTGCATGTACCGCCCATGCTAAAGCTGAATTTAGCATGCCGTTTGGTCAATCTCCCAAAATTTTCCGAAGCATGTCATCGATAACAGCATGATTTCTTTCGCAGACACCATTACTAAACGGGCTTTCGGCAGCCGTGTTCATAACTCTGATATTCATGTTTTCACACATATCCCTAAACTCATCATTAGCAAATTCTCCCCCATTGTCCGTAAAGAATTTTGCTGGTGGACCCATTCCTGTCCCGATCCATTTTTCCACAATTTTGTCCAAAATTACTCTCTTTTCTTTACTTTGTACAATCGTTGATTGACTAAATCTGGTAGCTAAATCTACAAAATGCAAAATAAATATATTATTTGCTTTATCCCAGATCTTAAGGTCCATGGCCACAATATCATTAAAATCCCTGGCCAAAGGCAGGGTTACTATCGATCGTGCTGGTGTCCTTCTGTACTTCCTACAAACTTCACAGCGATCACTAACCTGTTCTATCAGCTTAGAATTGTCATCATCCCTTACCCCTGCATCCTTTAATAAATTTTTCAGCCTCCGAGGAGACGGATGAGCAAATTGCCAATGCAGTTTTACTACAATAAGCTTTTTACCAGCTTATCAACTGTCATTAATACATCCTTAACCACTCTACTTGAAACATTATTTGTCAATAATGGAATACAATAATGTCCCGACTGTGTAAATTGTAAGTCCACTGTCTTTCCAAAAACTGTTGCCTTATCCTGTTCCATATCCAGCTTCATGTGTGCTTTCTTCATCGACGGTCTGCTCAGAAGCAAAGGTATCTCACTTGATACAACATCCGTGCTAATAAAATTATTCACTCCAGCAATATTGCAAGGGATCACCACTCTTTTCAGCGACTTCAGAGTATTATCATCCCCAAACCTGAAACTTGTGGAACTTTTAAATTCCTTAACCTTGTTACGATTTTCAGCATCCAATGAGTCCAGATAACATTTTAACCAATCTATCCCACACGCAGTAGATGTGCAGCCAATGTCCAATACAGCACAGTTAAAAGATTCTGCAACCAACACCCTCATTACCGGCGTAAAACAGCTTGTTAATAGGACAATGCCTTCTTTCTGGTCACTATCTTTTTCCTCTTCTGACTCTTCCGTGTCATGTGTCGCTTCAAGTACTCTATCATAAGTTGGACAGTTGAAAGCATAATGGTATTGAAAGTCACATCGAAAACATCGATTTATCATGTCCCGTGCATTTCTGGGGTTCATCCTCCTATTGTAGGTTCTAACTGGGTTTCTGCCTTCATAATTTCCTTGTCTAGGTCTTCTTTTATAGTCTTGAGGCCTGTTCGTAGCCATACAATTTCGCCATCCTGTTAGTAGTGTATCTTCCATATTCTGCCTTATAGCAGGCTGACCTATTTGGGTCATCAGAGCCATTAGAATCGAATGTTTCCCCCAAAATGTTTTTTTTATTTATTTTTTTAAAAAAAAATTTTTCCACCATCACACCTTTAATGGTTCAAACTCACTCTGCACAGAACTCTACAGATCATCACAAGCTCCAGAGTCCACCTGAAGCCCCTTTACATAGCGGTGTCAATCATTGAACACTTAACATAAATGAGACAATCATTGAACACTTAACATAAATGAGACAACTAATTGCAATGTCTCTTAACCCATTACTTAACAGCTACCTCCCTGTAACTCTTCTCTATTACTCCCTCTGCCTCCCGGATGATCCGAAGTTCATCCAGCTCCAGCTCCAGTTCCCTAACACTGGCTGAGGAGCTGAAGTTGGGTGCACTTCCCGCAGGTATAATCAGCGGGGACACCGGTGGCATCCCTCGCCACCCAGATCCTACAGGAGGAGCTTGCAACTGCCCTAGCCTCCATCTCTTACCTTAAAAAATACAGCTGCCCTGTGGACCAGCTGGAACTCCGCCCCCCGACTCTGCTCCCAGTCAGCTGTACTCTCTGTAAAGTCCCGGCTCCCTTCACGCTCTTTGAGGAAATGTAGGAAATGAAATGAAAAGGAGCATCTTGCTCCCTCCTCAACTAACTCCCTCAGTCACCAAACTCTCACTATAGCACTCAAATGCACCCAATTTCAGCACTCAGTGCAAACAAAGTCTGCACTGAGTGCTGAATTTGGGTGGATTTGACTTCGGTACATGTGACAGTAAATCAATCAATCGATCAATTCATCAAGCATGCTAGCCCAAGTGTAATGATTCCAGGAAATGTTCCTTGTGGTTAAGCATGGTGCAACACAGTGAAGGTCAATTAGAATCCGGTTTGGGTCTTGAGATAATGATATGGATTGGGGGAGACTTGGCTGAATGTTTCTGATCCAAGCTCAACTGCATTGAGTGCCCTGAATGCTCAACTTGCGATTGTTTAACTCGGCTTGGAACAGTGGTGAGACTCGGACTCTCTCTGCCCTCATGGCTTCGTCTGATATTGTACAGTGTCAACTGAGCCATCAGCAAAACTTGTAAGAACATTTTTAGCAGGACATTTAATTTTTAAGCAGCATTGTGGGCATCACTGATTCGGCCAATATTAGTTGCCTGGCCATAATTGCCCTTGCACTACATGCTCAATCATTTCAGAGGGCAGTTAATTGTTAATCGCATTGCTGAGGGCCTGAAGTCTCACGTCGGCCACACCAGTCCCATGCAGGTAACGATGACAGATGTGGGTGGCAGGTGGTGCAATGGTTAGCACTGGGACTACGGCGCTGGGGACCCGAGTTCGAATCCCGGCCCTGGGTCACTGTCCGTGTGGAGTCTGCACATTCTCCCCGTGTCTGCGTGGATTTCACCCCCACAACCCAAAGATGTGTAGGCTAGGTAGATTGGCCACACCAAATTGCCACTTAATTTTTAAAAAACAATTGGGTACTCTAAATTTATAAAATAAAACGACGACAGACTTTCTTCCCTCAAGAGCACTATTGAATCAGATAGGTTGTTCTTCAATTGACGACAGCTTCATTATCATTATTAGTTGGATTTAAATTCCAACCAGCTTCCATTGTGGGATTCAAACCCGTAACGCCAGAGCATTAGCTCAAGCCTCTGGATTACTAGCCCAGTGATATTACCACAATCTCCCCTCAAAAAAATTCTGTTATATTTTACTTCTCTGATGTTATATCTGCTGCATTAAGTTGTTAGCCTGGAGGATCTCACCATTCATTCACAAAGATACACTGAAATCAGACACAAACAATTAGCTCCTGCTATGTTGCAGTTTTATCCCTGCATGACAATCCAGTCATTTTTGATAGTTTCTCAAGAAATAAGGTTTATTTTTACCCTTCGCCATACACACAGGAATAGAAGCTGATCTTTCAACAGCAAGTTTTGACCTCTATTATTACTGACCAACTGAAGATTGCACCTATTAGGCATGAGGATATTATGTGAAAGCAATTAAAGAACATAACCATTAACTTAATGGTTGTTAGGTCTCTGTGGGACTTAATACTTATACATTAGAATTAGCAAACAATACAAAAAACAACTTGGTACTGGTCATGCTGAAATCCAATTTACCACGTGGAAAGCAGTGTTCACAGGGCACACACTTTAGTCATGCCTTTTAATCATTTGCGGGATGTGGGCGTCGCTGGTTAGGCCAGTATTTAATGTCCAACACTAATTGCCCTTGAGAAGGTGGTGGTGAGCTGCCTTCTTGAACTGCTGCAGTCCATGAGGTGTAGGTACACCCACTGTGCTGTTGGGGAGGGAGTTCCAGGATTTTGACCGAACGACAGTGAAGGAACCGCGATATATTTCCAAGTCAGAGTGGTGTGTGGCTTGGTGGGGTACATCAAGGTGGTGGGATTCCAATGTATCTGCTGCCCTTGTCCCTCTCGATGGTAGCTGTCATGGATTTGGAAGCTGCTGTATGAGGAGACTCAGCGATTCATCTTGTAGATGCACTGCTGTCAGTGTTCTTCGGTGGTGAATGGAGTGAATTGTTAGGAAAACAAAGATAGTTTTAAGGGATTTATATTTGTATTGGTTAACATTAGAAATAAGGTATAGTTTTAAGTGGATTTAATTTAGTGTTTCTGTGTCTGGAAGGGTAAGCCTATGGTTAGATTCATGCTGGCCAAAGGTATGTGTGAGAGGTTAATTATGTTCCAAATGTGTTTCTATGGTGCATATGGAGAGCAATGGCGTGAATAATAAATAAACCAGCAGTGGTTACTTCACAACTGGGGCCTTGTAAGGTAAAACAGCTTTTCAGCTTTAGTTTAGCTGATGCGTTAGTAGTTGGAGTTAGGTAGTGAGAGGGAATACATCTCCCACAGCTTTGCTAGAGCAATTGGTTTAGAAGACTGGAAAGGGAACTTCTCTCTCAGCTTTGTTAGAATAAAATCCATACTATGGATTGATGACTTAGAAAACACATGCCAGAAATCTGGTCCAGCTAGTTAAACTAGAGAAATGAAGAAACGTCTGGAGTTAAGTGAACAGAGGCCAGGTGTTATTTAGAAGAATTCAAGGAAGATTAAACAAAGCATTCTGATTAAGCACAGAAACATAGAAAATAGGAGCAGGAGGAGGCCATTTAGCCATTCATTATGATCATGGTTGATAATCCAACTCAATAGCCTGTTGCACCTTTCCACCAATACCCTTTGCTCTCTTTCACCTCAAGATCCATATCTAACTCTTCTTGAAAACAATTGCAGTAACTAGATTTAAATTGGGACAGCAGACTTCAGAGGTAGATGAGACATTTTATGTCATTTTAATACAGGCTGGGAATCAAGAGTGAAAGCAATTGTGAACAGTGTGGACAGCAGTCAAGACAAGGAAATCCTAGAATGAGTTGGTGTAAAATCCTGGACTGGATTCGTGGTCGAAAGTGGAGTGGTGGCTTTGTTTAAATGTGTCATTTGGAAACTCGGGACTGGAGTTTGGAATGCAAACCACGAAGGGAAAGCATAGGTATGAGGGAAGATATTAAAGTATGTTTTTGGGAGTGGAGTTTGGAAACTCTCGTGTGATCAGAATCTGGGAAGATTCTGAATGGAAAATACACAGCCGTAAACTTGAATTCAAAGCGGAGTAAGAATACTTCACCATAGTCATCCTGTGTGCTGAAAGGAAATGTTTTGTCTTAATGAGACTATTATAGATTAAGTTGCACTTTGTAATCCAGGCTAATCTTTAAATTGTTGTGTGGTTGTTAAGCTAAGAGGGGAGTAAAATAATATAGCATAATAATTTTCATGTTTAATCATTTTATTTTATTTTTGTCAAAACTAATTAACTGACCTGCGACTCAGTTCCTCCACGTTTGTTTTTAAGGTAAAGGAGGGTTCCATTCTGTGATCCTCCCATCCAATTAAAATATCAGAACAATATTTTTGTGGACAGAGCACCAATCAAGTGGGTTGCTTTGTCCTGGACGATGTCAAACCTTTTGAGTGTTGTTGGAGTAGCATTCATCCAGGCAAGTGGATCACACACCTGACTTGTGCTTTGCATATGGTGGACAGGATTTGGCACGCCAAGAGGTGAGTTATTCACCACACAATTACTAACCTCTGACCTGCTCTGGTAGCCACAATATTTATATCGCTCATGCAGTTCAGTTTCTGGTCAATGGTAACCCCCAGGATGTTGATATTGGGGGATTCAGTGATGGAAATGTCATTGAATTTCAGGGGGAAGATGGTTAGATTCTCTCTTGTTTAGGATAGTCATTGCCTGGCACTTGTGTAGCCCAATCTGAGAGCCAGGGGTTCAGAAGCCACAGCAACATCACCGGGACAGGTGACTATCACTGAGACCTGGAGCAGATAAGTGAAAAATAAATAAAAATAAAAATCTTGGGGTTCATATCAAAGGGAAAAATTAGCTTGGAAAAGTGCTGTTGATGTCGTGATCAGTTTTCCCTACCCGTTGCCCCCTTCATTGTCCCATGATGTCTGTTCCTCTCTCACCAGGGAACCACTGGATGCCTATCTTGATGCAGTTGGCAGCCTCACCCCCCCCCCCCCCCCCCCCCCCCCCCCGCAACCCAGAAACTCCTCCCCCTCCCCGGGCAGGATTGGAGGTGGTGAGGAGAATGCTTCTGCACCTCTGGTAAAATGCTGACGGCCTGGGAAAATGGCCTTTAATTCTTTTGTTAATTATGCAGATTGTTTGTCTCTGTTGCAGCTCTCAGCACACCACCTGGGAAATGTCCTGTGGTTGTCACCACTGATGTATATATTAGGTGATTTGTGGTAAGGCCCTGTACTACAGGTACGGGGGGTAGTTCCCTACCTGCTGGCTCCGCCCAGTAGGCGGAGTATAAATATGTGTGCTCCTTGTACAGCAGCCATTTTGCCAGCTGCTGTAGGAGACCACACATCTTAGTGTATTAAAGCCTCGATTGTATCCAACTCTCGTCTTTGTGCAATTGATCGTGCATCAATTTAATACAGTAAAGTTTTCAGAAGATGGACCTCCGCATCAAGCTGGATCGCGTGCAGCTGGATCCGCAGTCAGACAAAGCCAAAAAGGACTTTCAACATTGGCTAGCCTGCTTCAAAGTGTACATCGGGTCTGCGCCAGACCCAATTCCTAAAGCTCAGAAGATTCAGATCCTCTACACGCGGCTGAGCTCCAACGTCTTTCCACTTATCCAGGATGCGCCGACCTACGCAGAAGCCATGGCGCTACTGAAAGAAAACTACGCCCAGCGGACTAACATGCTCTACGCCAGACACGTCCTCTCCACTCGTCATCAACCTCCCAGTGAGTCAGTGGAAGATTTCTGGCGTGCCCTGATTCCCCTAGTTAGAGACTGTGACTGCCAGGCCGTCACGGCCATGGAACACTCAAACTTGCTCATGAGAGACGCTTTTATAACAGGGATAGGGTCCGATTACATCTGACAGTGCCTCTGAGAAGAGGCTACACTCGACCTAGCTGAGACTAAAAAGCTCGCGCTCACGTTTACGGTCGCTTTGCGCAACATCCAGGCCTACGCCCCGGCCGCGCGGCCCACCCCTCCTGCGCATCGTGCACTCCGCAGACGGCCACCCCATCGTGGACCTCACCAGCGACCCCCCTCAGCCAACCCCACGCCTGTGCCGCACAGCAGACAACCAACCCCGGGGGTCCCAAATGTTACTTCTGTGGGCAGCCTAAACACCCCCAACAGTGCTGCCCGGCCCAGAACGCCCTTTGTAAGGCCTGCAGTAGAAAGGGACACTTTGCTGCGGTGTGCGAGGCCCACGTAGTCGTCGCTATTGTTCCGACTCCCCCCACGTGCGACCAGTGGGCGCCGCCATCTTCCCCTCCTCAGACCACATACGGCCCGTGGGCGCTGCCATCTTGTTCAACCCTCACCACGTGCGGACCGTGGGCGCCGCCAACTTGTTTTCCCCAGGATAATCGGGAGCCGCCATCTTGACTTCCTCACGACACGTACGGATCGTGAACACTGCCACCTTACCAGGACCTATGCCCTCTGGGCAACTCATCGCCTGCCACCATCGACGACCAGCAGCATCTCGCCTCGGTCATGATTGACCACTCTCGCCCACACAACATGTCAACTGCTTCCACCAATGTGAGGATCGATGGGCACGAGATCTCCTGTCTGCTGGACTCCGGGAGCACTGAGAGCTTCATTCACCCCGATACAGTAAGGTGCTGCTCCCTCGCGGTACACCCCGCCAACCAGAGAATCTCCCTGGCCTCCGGGTCCACTCTGTGGCGATCCGGGGTACTGCATAGCCACCCTCACTGTCCAGGGCGTGGACGTCAACGGCTTCCACCTCTACATCCTCCCCAACCTCTGCGCTGCCCTGCTACTTGGCCTGGACATCCAGTGCAACCTCCAGAGCCCAACATTGAAATTCAGCGAGCTCCTACCACCCCTTACTGTGTGCGGCCTCGCGACCCTAAAGGACGACCCACCTTCCCGATTTGCAAACTTAACTCCGGATTGCAAACCCGTCGCCACCAGGAGCAGACGGTACAGCCCCCAGGACGGGACCTTCATCAGGTCCGAAGTCCAGCGACTGCTTCGGGAAGGCATCATCGAGGCCAGCAACAGCCCCTGGAGAGCCCGTGGTAGTGGTGAAAACTGGGGAGAAACACAGGATGGTCGTGGACGACAGCCAGACCATCAACAGGTACACGCAGCTCGATGCGTACCCCCTCCCACGCATATCTGATACGGTCAATCAGTTTGCACAGTACCGGGTCTTCTCAACTGTGGACCTGAAATCTGCCTGGCATCAGCAACCCATCCGTAAGGCGGACGGCCCATACACTGCCTTCTAGGCAGATGGCCACCTCTACCACTTCCTCAGGGTTCCCTTTGGCGTCACCAACGGGGTCTCTGTTTTCCAACAGGAAATGGTCCGAATGGTTGACCGGTACGGACTGCGGGCCACCTTCCTGTACCTGGATAACGTCACCATCTGCGGCAATGATCAGCAGGACCACGATGCCAACCTTGCCAAATTTCTCCACACCGCCACTCTCCTCAACCTAACTTATAACAAGTAGAAATGTGTATTCAGCACAAACCGCTTAGCAATCCTCGGCTATGTGGTCCAGAACAGAGTTCTGGGGCCCAATCCGACTGCATGTACCCCCTCATGGAACTCCCCCTCCCCCACTGCCCCAAGGCCCTCAAACGATGCCTGGGATTCTTTTCTTACTACGCCCAGTGGGTCCCAAACTATGCGGACAAGCCCGTCCACTCATTCAATCCACTCTGTTTCCCCTGACGGCCAAGGCTCACCAGGCCTTCAACCGTATTAAGGCTGACATCGCCGAGGCAACGCAGTCGACGAGACGTTACCGTTTCAAGTCGAGAGCGACGCTTCAGACGTCGCTCTAGCCGCCACACTCAACCAGGCTGGCAGGCCTGTGGTATTCTTTTCACAAACACTTCAGGCCTCTGAAATTTGGCACTCCTCTGTCGAAAAACAAGCCCAAGCCATCGTTGAAGCTGTGCGGCATTAGAGGCATTACCTGGCCGGCAGGAGATTCACTCTCCTCACTGACCAACAGTTGGTTGCCTTCATGTTTAACAAATCACAGCGGGGCAAGATCAAATACGATAAAATCTTGAGGTGGAGGATCGAGCTCTCCACCTACAACTACGAGATTATGTATCGCCCCGGTAAGCTCAACGAGCTCCCCGATGCCCTATCCTGAGGTATATGTGCCAGCACACAGGTGGACCGACTCCTGACTCTGCACGACATTCTTTGTCACCCGGGAGTCACACATTTGTACCACTTCATCAAGGCCCGCAATCTGCCCTACTCCGCCGAGGAAGTCAGGGCAATCACCAGAGACTGCCAGGTCAGTGCAGAGTACAAACCGCACTTCTACCAGCCAGACCGTGCGCACCTGGTGAAGGCCTCCCGCCCCTTTGAACGCCTCAGCGTGGACTTCAAAGGGCCCCTCCCCTCCACCGATCGCAACACGTACTTCCTCAGTGTGGTCGGTGAGTATTCCAGATTCCCCTTCACCATCCCATGCCCGGATATGACGTCTGCCACCATCATCAAAACCCTCAACACCATCTTTGCTCTGTTCGGCTTCCCCGCCTACGTCCACAGCGACAGGGGATCCTCATTCATGAGCTGCATCAGTTCCTGATCACAAGGGTATCACCTCGAGCAGGACGACCAGCTATAACCCCCGGGGAAACGGGCAGGTGCAGAGGGCCCTACGGTGAAAAAATCTCCCGGCTTCCCGCTGCACTGCACTCCATTCGGTCGCTCCCATGCACTGCGACTAATGACACATCCCATGAACGTCTCTTTGCCTTCCCCAGGAAGTCCACCTCCGGGGTGTCGCTCCCGACTTGCCTTGCACCTCCAGGACCCGTACACCTCCGTAAGCACGTATGACTCTACAAGGCGGACCCGTTGGTTGAAAGGGTATAGCTACTCCACACCAACCCACAGTACGCCTACGTAGCGTACCCCGACGGCTGCCAAGATACTGTCTCCCTCAGGGACCTGGCACCAGCAGGTTCCCCACACACACCCCACCGGCCCGGCGCCACCATCCCCTTCCCCGGCGCAACTCCTGCCCAAGGACAATCTGTCCTCCGCCTACCCACTGCCCAGGATGACGAGGATTTCGGCTGCTCCCGGTGTCACCGAGGACCGGACACAGGGGCTGGTTTAGCTCACTCAGCTAAATCGCTGGCTTTTAAAGCAGACCAAGCAGGCCAGCAGCATGGTTCGATTCCCATACCAGCCTCCCCGGACGGGCGCTGAAATGTGGCGACTAGGGGCTTTTCACAGTAACTTCATTGAAGCCTACTCGTGACAATAAAGCGATTTTCATTTTCATTTTTTCATCTTAGTGTATTAAAGCCTCGATTGTATCCAACTCTCGTCTTTGTACAATTGATCGTGCATCATTTCCCCAGAGGCCTGACTGCAGCATCAGGGAGCCATCTCAACATTTCTCCCCAGTACTTTACTGATCCATCCATCTGCCAGCTTTTTTCCCCATGACCGTTTGCTAATGCCACCTTGCAAACTGACCCGTAGCTTCAACAGGTGGATTAGAGGAGGTTAGCTCAGTTTGCTAAATTATCAGGAAGTAAATCAGATTAGCACCAACTGTATGGGGTGTAATGAATGTAGGACATTTTTATTTGTATTGTTGTGTGTCTGATGCAGTAATATTATTTCTAAAAAAACTGAGGATAAGGTATCCAGTTTCTATATCTGCTAAAGCTGTGATTCAACAGCTGGGCAGGGGTGGGTCGTTCTGTTTCATTTTCAACCCTGCCCTGCGTCTGTTATTTTTAGCTTCATTTTTAGAGTTCTGCTCTGGGTTCTGAGGAAAGGAGTTACGTTTCTCAGACTGACTTCTGAAAGCTTCTCTCCCAAGGACCTTGTGAATAAAGCTGTAAGCCGCTGAGTGTTAACTTTATTAATGAGTGGCATTTGACCTGTGTGTGTGGATTTTGCTTAATTGAAAGTTTACAAGCAGATGGGAAAGAAAGATCAAAGACATTTCTTTATTTTTTTTTAAACTGTTAACTGAAAAGCCAATGCTTCCTTGGATGGCAATGGGGTTAATCCTGTGCTAATAATGACATTTGTTTTAATATAAAAGATCTCTAATTGTCAGCGGAATCACAGCTGGAGTGAAGTATCTGCAGCTCTAGCCGGGGGGGGTTTACACAGCGTGCCTGATAACCCCCCCACCAGACGGAGGATCGGTGGAAGTTTTGCGCCATTTGTTCGGGCATAAAACGCCACCATTCCAATGCCGGCGTCAGCACTTAGTCTTCAAATCGGAGAATCCAGGCCCATATCTCTTGGAGTCTATTGGTAACCAAAAATCTCACAGTTTACAAGTTGAAAAATTGTTGGTGTCTCGTCCAGTCTCCTGATATAAATTGGGGTCGGAATCATTAATCTAGCTGAGGTAGATTCAGAGCCCGCCCTCATTCCTATCCCTGGGGTTAAAAAAAAATCACTCTTTGCTGTGATTCTATGTTTTAATGAGTCTGCATAACTACACCCCCCCCCCCCCCCCCCCCCCACCATCACCAACAGTCTGTCCCAGTCCACTCATGCTGATGCAACAATTAAGAAAGCCCAACAACATCTCTTCTTCCTATGGAAGCTAAAGAAATTTGGCATGTCTATATCGACTCTCTCAAACTTCTACAGATGTGCCATAGAGAGCATCCTATCCGGCTGTGTCACAGCCTGGTATGGCAACTGCTTGGTCCACGATTGCAAGAAACTGCAGAGCCTGGTGAATTCAGCCCAACGCATAACACAAGCTTGTCACCCTCCCATTGATACAGTCTACACCTCCCGTTGCCTCAGGAAGGCAGTCAGCATTATCAGAGACCCCTCTCACCCAGGCTTTGCCCTCTTCCAGACCCTTCCACCAGGCAGAAGATCCATTTGAGAAGTCTGAAGACCCGCACATCCAGACATAGGAACAGCTTCTTCCCTACAGCTACTAGACTCCTCAACGACTCCCCCTCGGACTGATCTGTTCCTTTAAGACACTATTCACGATGCTCGATGCTGCCCTTCCGAATGTCGTATTTGCTTTGTTATTTTGCTCTTGTTCCATATTATAACTAATTATTATTTGTCGAGTACTGTGTACTTTTTCATATTCACTGTAACTATCTACTTTTTTTTGTCTACTGTGTGGCCATAGAAAAATACTTTTTACTGTGCTTCGGTACATGGACCGGAAAAGCGAGGGGCTTTTCACAGTAACTTCATACTTGTGACAATAAAATAATATTATTATTATTATTATTATTAATATGTGACAATAAATCAATCAATCAATCAATGTATCAGTCAGAAAGGAGGGATAGGAAGTGATCTGGAGAAAGGTCATCGATTGGGATTGAAATGGTAATGAGTTGTCATGGCAAAAGTGCAACCGTGTGCCTCAAACCCAACCTATTTAGGAGAAAAGTGGTCCAAGAAAATTAAACAGGGAAATCGACAAAAGCGCTGTGATAAATGAATAGAAATGCAATCGGTCCATTGCATTATCTGCCATCGTGGAATGATTCAGCTTTTGTCCATCTGCATTAGTATGTGAATGAAATCGACATCTCCAGAGACGGGTTTTTAAATTGTGAATAAGTTAACCATTCCAGGAAAGCCCTTGGGTCTTCCCTCCAAATTGGACCAAGGGCTTTGTGTCAGTAACAGAGTTGAGATGCCAATGCCAATCACACCTCCAGCTCCAGCTCACTGGATGGCAGCATCTGGATTTGGGCTACGCGTCATGCCAGCAGAGCACGTCCCAGGCCTGGGAGAGGGAAAATGAGCGGGAGGGAATTGATCAATGGATCTGCAGCAACTCTCATAAATACTATTGAGCTAGGAGGAGCACTCCGCTTTGCAACAAACTGCAGGAAGAAGGGTTTTTTTGGTGAATGTCTATATATACAAAATAACAAATAAACATTTTATTACAGTAACATAAGTAGATGATTTTGATATTCATGATGAATTAATTTACATGGCGATGCCACACAAGTTTACCCATGAAAAAATAATGTGGATACATAAAATTTAATGTTGTGAACATAAAGTAAATAATATTTAAAACTTCATACGTTACTTTTGACAATTTAAATCTGGAATAAAGGAATGTTGACCAGACTGGGCCTATATTCCCTAGAATTGGTTCAATTGACACACCGGCCTCCCCAAACAGGCGCCAGAATGTGGCAACTAGAGGCTTTTCACAGTACCTTCATTGAAGCCTACTTGTGACAATAAGCAATTATTATTATTACTAGAATTTGGAAGAATGAGCGGTTATCTCACGGAAACATATAACATCTCGTAGGATTTGTGGGAAGGGATAATGAGGGGGCTGTTTTCTCTGGCTGAGGACTCTAGAAATCTTGGGGCTGGTTCAGCCTTAGGGCTGGATTAGCACAGTGGGCTAAACAGCTGGATTTTAATGCAGAACAATGCCAGCAGCACGGGTTCAATTCCCATACCGGCCTCCCCGAACAGGCGCCAGAATGTGGTGACGAGGGGATTTTCACAGTAACTTCATTGAAGTCTACTTGTGACGATAAGTGATTATTATAGGGGCTGTTTTATCACAATGGGCTAAATAACTGGCTTGTAATGCATAACAAGGCCAGCAGCGCGGGTTCAATTCCCGTATCGGCCTCCCTGAACACGTGCTGGAATGTGGCAACTTGGGGCTTTTCACAGTAACTTCATTGAACCCTGCTTGTGACAATAAGCGATTATGATTATTTTTATGTTATTATGATGAGGGGGATAGATAGAGTGGACGTTCAGAGACTATTTCCTCGGGTGGATGAAGCTGTTACAAGGGGGCATAACTATAAGGTTCAGGGTGGGAGATGTAGGAGGGATGTCCGAGGTAGGTTCTTTACTCAGAGAGTGGTTAGGGTGTAGAATGGACTGCCTGCTGTGATAGTGGAGTTGGACACTTTAGGAACTTTCACGCGGTTATTGGATAGGCACATGGTGCACACCAGAATGACAGGGAGTGGGATAGCTTGATCTCGGTTTCGGACAATGCTCGGCACAACATTGAGGGCCGAAGGGCCTGTTCTGTGCTGTACTGTTCTATGTTCTATGTTCTAAATAAGGCACAGATTCAGGGTAAGGGAAGGGCCAGCTGGGACTGAGACGTGGAGATGTGTTCACTCAGAGGGCCATGAACCTTTGCAATTCTCCAGCCCAGTGAGATGTGGCTGCTCGGTTGGTGGGCACACAGAAGACTAAGCTTGAGAGATTTTTGGTTACCAATAGACTCCAAGAGATATGGGGCTGGATTCTCCGATTTGAAGACTAAGTGCTGACGCCGGCATTGGAATGGTGGCGTTTTATGCCCGAACAAATGGCGCAAAACTTCCACCGATCCTCCGTCTGGTGGGGGGGCTATCAGGCACGGTGTGTAAACCCCCCCCGGCTAGAGCTGCAGATACAGCCGGAGAATTGCAGGATCCGTGGCTGCGCATGCACACGGTAGCGGCCTGCAGTGGTTGCACCATGCAACATGGCTCCGGCTGTGCACAGACCCGAGCTGCCAAATTGTGCCCCCCCTTTTGGCCAGGCCCGCCACCCGCCAGTCCCCCCCAAAGCTCCCCCTGCCCGCGGATCGTCTCCTCCCCCCCCCCGCCACAGACCGAGTCTGCAGCCGCCATGCCAGGTTCACCAAAAGAAAAGCACATGGCCCCATGTCATCGGGGACAGAGAATCGTTGGAGGGCCTCAGGTAATGTCCTGAGGCCGTCCCAAAGGCGTGCGGTGTACTCTGCGAGTACTCTGCGGTTTCGGCATCGGAGACCAGAGAATCGCACCCCTGGAGATGAGCTGGGAAAGTAGAGTTGAGGCAGAAGATTAGCCACAACCTCATTGAATGGTGGAGCAGACTACAGGGGCTAGATGATCTATTTCTGCTTCTATTTTGTATGTTCCTCTGGCATGTCCAACTTCTATTTAAAATTCCGATGTGAAGCTTTCTTCTGGCAAGTCCAATACTAAAATGCTGAAGATGAATTGTACTCTTACATAAATAAACAGATCACGCCAGCAATAATGGGAGCAGCTTTTCAATGTCCTGTACTTAGAGCATATAATGGATGTTAAGAAATATAACACTAATTTGCACCTATAGCGCATTGCCAAATATATCTGCAGCAGCTCGTTACATTGCCAAAATGTTTTTGCTTGAACTTGTTTAATTGTATTCTGAGCCTTGTTAAAAACATGAATAATCTGAGACTCTTTCAGGAACACGCCATCATTTATAGAATCATAGAATCCCTACAGTGCAGAACGAGACGTGTTGGTTCATCAAGTCTGCACCGACCCTCTGAAAGTTCATCCTATCTAGGCCCACACCCTAACATATCCCCGTAACCCACCTAGCCTTTTGGACACTAAGGGCAATTTAGCATGGCCAACCCAACTAATCTGCACATCTTTGGACAGTGGGAGGAAACCGGAGCACCCGGAGGAAACCCACGCACACACGGGGAGAACCTGCAGACTCCGCACAGACAGTGACCTGAGTAGGATTCAAACCTGGTGTGAGGCAGCAGTGCTAACCACTGGGCTGTCGTGCCGCCAATGATAGTATCCTGATTTTTTTCCTGATATTACCATTTTGTTTTCCTGCCAGATTTTGAGCTCAGAAATGAATAGAAAAATAAGTACACCTGATGTTTGAAATATATTCTAGAATAAAGTCTTGTTCCAAATCATTTCCCGCTTATCAGTCTCCTCTTCTGTTGTAGGCTTTAGCTCACCTTGTAGCTGTAAGAGATCGTCCATCTAAAATAGAGCTAGCTTTTGTTATATTATGATTTTGTAATATGTCTATTACTCTTTTCGTCTCGCCGAGTCGCTGCAATGACTTCACCGGTCGAACAGTCAGTATTGGAACTTTATCTTCTTTGTTTGAATTTACTTAATAATCTTTCTTAAAGATTATTCAGGCCTGGTACCATGTTGTGGTACGATTTTGTAATATATATTACTCGTTTTGTCTAGCCGAGTTGTTGAAATATAGACATAGGGCGCGTTCTCCGCTTCCCACGCTGGGTGGGAGAATCGCGGGAGGGCCGGACGACTAATTTCACGCCCCCCTGGCACCCCCCGCGATTCTCCCACCCCCCCGCTTGGAAGAATCGCCGCTCGTTGTTTTTCACGGCGACCGGCGATTTTCCGACCCGGATGGGCCGAGCGGCCTGCCGTTCACGGCCGTTTCACAACGGCGGCAACCACACCTGGTCGCTGCCATCGTGAACATGGGCGCCAAAGGCCCGTTTGAAGCTTGTGGGGGCCGGAGAGGGGAGTGAGCACCACGGCCGTGCTCGGGAGGGGACTGGCCCGCGATCGGTGCCCACCGATCGTCGGGCCGGCGTCTCAAAGCGAAGCACTCTTTCCCCTCCGCCGCCCCGCAAGATCAAGCCGCCACGTCTTGCCGGGCAGCGGAGGGGACGACGGCCACGGCGCATGCGCGGGTTTGAGCCGTCAGCCATCATGACGTCAGCCGCGCATGCGCAGGTTGGAGCCGGCCAACCTGCGCATGCGCGGCTGACGTCACACAAGCGCCACCGTCGCGTCATTCTCGGCGCGCCGCTTTGACCCAGCGTCAAGGCCCGGCGGCCGAGAATAACGGAGCGCCGCTCCTAGCCCCCCGGGTGGGGGTAAATACGGTGAGAGGAGCGGCCTCCGAGGCCGTCGTGAAACTCGGCCGAGTTCACGACGGCCTTCACAATTTTTCCCGGGAGTGGAGAATTCCGCCCATAGTCTTCCAGGAGATGACAAAATAATTTAATGAGTAATATGAAATAAAATAGTGAGTTCTTTTTACTTCAATACTGAACTAGTAAACAAACAAATAACTATTGATTAATGATTATGAAGTAAGATAATGCTATAAACTATGATCTGTTAACTTTCTCTCTCGAGCAGTTTCCCTTCTGTACTCTCCACACTCAAAACACACTCTCCTCTGGGAAAGAGTGGGGAAACCTTTTTATTGGTCTTGGTGGTGTGGCCATCGCGTGATCATTTGCCTGTACTTGCCCAACATTACTTGATCATGTATTACTACATACAGTGATCACTACAGCTTTTTCTTTCAAATTTACCTGCAAAAGATCTGTTTTTCCTGTTTGACACTTCTTTACAAGGAAAATTAATGCACGCATCCCTCTCACTTACATTGATCAGATTATATATTTCCTTAGACATTCCCTTTCACAGTACTTTTTTCAGGCACAGGAGGAGAGAGACAAGGAAACACATGCTGGCATGCTCTGCAAGTGTCTGTTTTTAAAAAAAATAATCATAACAAATAAATTGGACTTTGAAGCAGAGACACTCACAGGGTGCCGTAAGCTAGATTGCCTTTGGCTCTCACACTGAGGCAGGAAATGCAATTGGATATGTAATTTGCTTGTCAATTTTTTTTTGTGAGGGATATTAGCTTACTGGCCAGATTCGTAAGCAGGGCTTCTCATGGATGCATGGTGACACGGTGCAGATTTCATCCCAAATCTTTAGTTACCGCATTTGTGAACGTAGCATCTGCACACACAGCTGCTCTGTGTATATTGGATGTCAGAAAGCTATCAGAGTTCCAGCATTCTGGAGGAAACACTGAAGAGCTTGAGGGTAGCCAAAATCCAGCCAAAATTGCAGTTAGCAATGTGGGCCCAGACTGCCCTCTGTGCCCTCACCCTCTGGTTTTCAGGGCAGCGACCATGCACAGAATGTGACTCATGCTTTTCCTGCTGTGTTTACTGCATTGATACAGTACTGTGGGCTTAGTTACAGTGTAAGGCACAAGGTCCCAATCGCTCAGAAAGAATTGGATTAGCACATAGTTATTTCTTAAGACAAGGCACACGAGAACAGTTATACAACAGCGGTTGGGCGGAGAATTCCTTCTAAAATCAGTGTAATTCTAACCTGGCTTTTAAATTATTTAACAAGCTGTCCAGACATAAGCAATATCCTTTGGGTAGAAGTAGTTTGTTTTCTCAGACTCAAAATAAGTTTGTGATTGAAATGTCTTGGACTCGAGTGTGTTTGTTGAGGGAGTGCTCCTGATGGCTGGGGCGAGGGTTTGTGATTTCACTTAGCTATCATGACCATATTCCTTTTTTGCTCCGTGCTGCCATGATCAGTTCACCCATCCACCATGCAGTGCTTCCCATGCACGCAGGTAGCAAGCGCCTGGTGGGCAAGGTCAGCAGATGAGGCTTCTCTGTCACTACCTGCCGGTTCTCCATACCTGTCCTGCTCACAGGCACACCCCTCCTGTCCTTGCCTGTCGAGCAACTCTAAAGTTCAGCTTGACCTAAGGAGTGTGTTGGGCAGCACGGTAGTGCAGGTGTTAGCACTGCTGCCTGAGGACCTGGGTTCGATCCCAGCCCTGGTTCACTGTCTGAGTGGAGTTTGCACATTCTGCCCGTGACTCCGTGGATCTCACCCCTGTCATGATATGAAATTAAATGAAAATCGCTTATTGTCACAAGTAGGCTTCAAATGAATTTACTGTGAAAAGCCCCTAGTCGCCACATTCCGGCACCTGTTCGGGGAGGCTGTTATGGGAATCGGACCGTGCTACTGGCCTGCCTTGGTCTGCTTTCAAAGCCAGCGATTTAGCCCTGTGCTAAACAGATTGGGATGTAAAGGGTTAACAAGTTAATGATAATGATTCATACCACCAGAGGGAACCTCAGAACAGTCATATATATCATATGATTTTGGGATTTTGGGATTAAAAGACAAATTTAGATAGTAAAAGGATTAGATAGTGAGGTGTGAGAGAGAGCACTTGTATACTTGAGAGTTCTGCAAGCTAGAGATAGCATAGTTTTATACAATAACCTTCTACTTTAGGAATGTGAACAAATCTTAGTTAGTAGTGTAAATAAATTTAGAGTTGTTTGTCAACAAAGGTTTGTGTCCTTTATTCAACAGTACGCGCATCTGAGCCATCCAGGTAAAGGAGAAGAGAGAACATAACAACCCCCACAATCCAAAAGTGAGCAGGTTCGGTGGATTGGCCACACTAAATTGCCCCTTAATTGGAAAATAATTAGGTTTTTAAAAGAACCTAAGGGGTGTGACCATCTCCAACAACTAATTGTCCAAATAACACTCACCTACTCTTTTTGGGTGAAGTTGTCTTAGGTGTAGACACTTACTGTAGGTATAGTTGTCTGGGATTGCAGTGCATTGCACTGATTCCAATATTCTCCAATCATGGCACACCATCAGCCCTGCCAGGTCTGTCTGACCGTATTTATTCAATTAGCCAATAAGTTATTGATTTACAGCTAAAGTAATATAAATATACTCTCTCCAAGCTTGAAGACAATGGAAGAGGACACAGTTGCTACTGGATGCTGAAAAAAGGCTGAAATAGGTGCTCTGATGTCCTCTTCTGCATTGCCAACATGAACTAAATTCCTGACTCTGCATCCAGCCTCCGCTGCACTCAGGCATTGCCTCCTTTTCGTTTTATTGCCTTCCGCTCTGCAGTTTTCACACCTGCCTTCTTTTATAGTATCCTTATGACTCACTCCCAAGTTGCAATTCCAGCTCAGCTTCCTGCTGCAGTAATTAACACCTTTTCACGACAACAGTTTTCAGCTGCTTCACAAATCTTTATCAATGCTAAGGGATTCCTCTTTAACTAGTTAATTAACGAGCTTGCAGTTTGGAAGCTGTATGTCAGAGTCTGACTGTTCAACTAAATTTTTACTTGAGAAAAACGTACCAGAAATTCCCACGTGAACTGAATTCCCACCTTTGCACTGCACAGAAGTTTGATATTCTGAGTCAAACTGCTCACCTTCCAACCCATACAGTTAATCTACAAGGTTAGAGTCAGGAGTGTGATGAAATACTTCCTACTTGTTTGAGGGAGTTGCAGCTGCAATAACACTCAAGAAGCTTGACACCACACAGGCAGTATAGCAAAATGATCAGTGCCCCGACCACTCTGCCTCATACTTATCCACCCCAGAAGTGGCACATTCTGGCTGCTTCATGAACTGTCTACAGGACACACTGCAGAGACTCAACTAGTTGAGTTAGGGCAGCACGGTAGCACAGTTGCTTCACAGCTCCAGGGTCCCAGGTTCGATTCCCAACTTGGGTCACTGACTGTGCAGAGACTGCACGTTCTCCCCCTGTCTGTGTGGGTTTCCTCCGGGTGTTCCGGTTTCCTCCCACAGCCCAAAGATGTGCAGGTTAGGTGGATTGGCCATGCTAAATTGCCCCTAGTGTCCAAAGAAGGGTAGTTTGGCTTATGGGGATAGGGTGGTGGTGTGGGGTTAGGGTGGAGGTGTGGACTTGGGTAGGGTGCTCTTTCCAAGGGCCGGTGCAGACTCGATGGACCAAGTGGCCTCCTTCTGCACTGTACATTCTATGATCTAGTTCATTTCAACATCATTCTCTTCCCCATGTGACCTTGAAAAAAAGTTATTTTTTAAAACATAAAACAGTCTATTTCCCCCCAGTGAACTGCTCACTATTGAAGTTTGTAACTTCTTGATCCCGCTCTCCAATATTATCTCATGGTGCTTTTCTGGGAGATACTGTAATGTCAGTCGAAGTGACTGCACCACAGAACAAATGTGTGAAGACTTTGAAGCATTGATGAATAGATACTTTGGGTGCTCAGTGGATCTCATTGTGGAGCGCATTTTGATTCTTAGGATGAAAGGTGTTGGGAATGAAAATTGAATGAGATTTCAAATTATCTCAGTAGTCATTATTCCGCCAAGGAACCCTTCTTTACGACATGGATATCTAACGGTCAAGGTAGATTCCAGGCTGCCTGGTATTAATGCGGATAGCGATGATCAATTTGACATCACATACTATCTACGTGTTAAACCAATCCTATTTCAGTCAGGCATAACCCGGCCTGATGGAGCCTAAAGAAGAACAAAGGCAGTCAATGATATCTTGCACCCTTGAGAAACAGCCGCACAATAAACAAACAGCCTTTGTGCAGTGACTCATTCTAAAGTGAACAGGAAATGGAAGGTTCAGGAAAAACTCAGCCAGTCTGGCAGCATCTGCGGAGAGAGGAACCGAGTTAACGTTTCGAGTCCGTATAACTTCTTCAGGACCTGAAGTGAACATGTCGGTGTATGTTTTAATATATAACCTTGGTGATCAATTCAACGCGAAACAGCATTGCATGGTGGGAAATTGATCATGACAGCTTAGAAAGACCTTGAAACAATACAGGAAATCAAGGCAATAGGCACTTTAAGCGCTTGTAGGCATTACGAATTATCTCTTAAACTTTGCTCAAAGAGGAAAGCTAAAATCATTACCATTTCCTTTGGATAATCACAAGCATTACATTGTCAGTTAAATCCAGAAGTGATCCTGAAGTATGAGATGATTGTCTGATGCTGAGGGCTGTTGGGTTTCTATGTGGACTGCAGTCCCTTTCAGTTTTTTACTTTCTGTACCAATAGGCAGTATTGTTAAAGCTGTTCATCTCCTATTCATTCAGAGTAATTAGTAGTAAAGGGAAGGTAAAGTCACCGTAGTTCCAGAGGACCATGGGCTGCTTTCTCCTTTGAGGGAGAGAGCTGACAGGTGATGATTTAACCTGAGGGTCACCACACCTCAAGCGAGGGCCAACTTTGAGAACTTCATGAAAACCTCAGCCGGTACGGGGATTGAACCCACGCTGCTGGCCTCGCTCTGCATCACGAACCAGCTGTCTAGCCAACTGAGCTCAAAGCAGTAACGTATAGAGTAGTGCTTTCGGAAAGGATTCTCCAACAATATGTCTTAATTAGATCTGACAACTGACCTCTAAGTTCATCTGAGCTGGTGTCCAATATTCAAGCGTGCTTAAGGGGTCAAATTGGATAGTCAGAGGCTTTTCCCCAGGGTAGAGGGGTCAATTACTAGGGGGCATAGGTTTAAGGTGCGAGGGGCAAGGTTTAGAGGAGATGTACGAGGCAAGTTTTTTTACACAGGGTGGGTGCCTGGGACTCGCTGCCGGAGGAGGTGGTGGAAGCAGGGATGATAGTGACATTTAAGGGGCATCTTGACAAATACATGAATAGGATGGGAATAGAGGGATATGGACCCAGGAAGTGTAGAAGATTTTAGTTTAGACGGGCAGCATGGTCAGCACGGGCTTGGGGGCCGAAGGGCCTGTTCCTGTGCTGTACTTTTATTTGTTCTTTGTTCTTTTAAAGGAAAAGTTAAAGCATTAATGATATTCTACTTGAGGGTTCTATTTGTATTTTTCCCACTCAGATATGTTCTAATGTCAATAACAATCAAGAGGCTAAACATAAGCAGGTTATTACGACTGCTAAATTGTAAATGGTGAGATGTGAGTGCCATGGGCTTAAAGTTTCAGCTGAAAAGCTCATCAAAGGGAATTGTCATGAGTGCATTTTCCATGTCACTTTGTCGTCTCTGGCACGGCTCAGAACCTGGATGCTCCCATGGAATCAGAAAGGTTTTATTTGTTTCCGGATGGATCAGTGTAAATTGTAAGTAAGGCAGGTCTGTTAATGCCTTTAATTCTAGTTTTCCAGCTTGATTCTGGCAGTTCAGGATTGGGCATTGAACTGGACTTTGAGGGTCCAATTACCGAGTGGGGGTTATCGCTTCAGGTTTTGATACTCGATGGGCCAAATGGCCTCCTTCTGCACTGCACAGATTCTATGATTCTAAGACAATGGCAGTACTCTGCTAAGCATAATCATAGAACATAAAACAGTATAGCACAGAACAGGCCCTTCGGCCCTCGATGTTGTGCCGAGCAATGATCACCCTACTCAACCCACGTATCCACCCTATACCCATAACCCAACAACCCCCCCCCCTTAACCTTACTTTTAATGACACTACGGGCAATTTAGCATGGCCAATCCACCTAACCCGCACATCTTTGGACTGTGGGAGGAAACCGGAGCACCCGGAGGAAACCCACGCAGACACGGGGAGGACGTGCAGACTCCACACAGACAGTGACCCAGCCGGGAATCGAACCTGGGACCCTGGAGCTGTGAAGCATTTATGCTAACCACCATGCTACCGTGCTGCCCCAATCATGGACCAATCTACCTTGTTAGGGCATGGTGCCTGATGGAGCAGGAGGATACAAGTGCAAGCAATTATTGCTATTGATAAAGAGACTTAGCACGCAAGCACACAGGATCAGTCAGCATCATATTAACATGATTAATTCCTATTTGTGGTCCACAGTTGCCACTGAAGTCTGGACAGAGGTTGTGTCTCAATAAAAAAAACTTTCCACTAACTTTCGGTAAATTATTTTAACGAATGCCTCTGTATCATTCAACAGCTGCAGGGAAGAGGTTGATTTCTGTGCTTCCTTTCTGCCTGCCTGCGAGTGTCTTTCTCTTTCGGCCTTGCAGGGTTTATTCGTTCTTGTCAGTTCTCTGTGTAAATGCTGCCAACTCTACCTCGTGGAGCTGATCTCCATTGCGAGGCCTCAGAAAGGGCCTATTTCTGACAGTTTTAAATGATAAATCTCCAAAATAATTCACCAACAACTGGGTGCAAAACAGATAAAAATCCTTAGCTTTCAGTTCACATCTAAAATAAAAGATTACAGTCTGTTCACCAACCAGACTGTCTGGCGATATACACAGCAGATGGCAGCCCTCTGCGCTCAGAGAACGTAACTTGATAAGAAATCTCTATTTGATGTTCTGGGGCTTTTAGCTCTGGTGACAGACTCTCTCGTATCTGGTGCATAATTTACACAATAAATAATTTAATTAACAGCTTCTTTTCCCTTCCGAGTTTAGCCACTGGGGCATTATCAATTCCTCCCTCCAAGGATGGCATGGGAGGTGACGGAAACAGCAATTCATGAATGAGCGCCTGCAGAACCCGACGGAAAGAGCGACGTGTTCAGGGAGGGACAGATGATGCTGGAGCATCACGGTCAACAATGCTGGATTTTAACGTGCCGAAGAAAGCTACCTGTGGTCATCTGGGACTTTGGTGACATTACCTGACCTTTGATCTTTCTGGCACAATTTGCTGAAATGAACCAAACTAGTCACCGTGCTCAGTTTCCACTCATTGTGGACATTTTCATGCCTTCAAATTGATTCTAAAAATGAAGGGGCTTGATTCTCTGAAAATGGGGCTAAGTCGCCACGCTGGCGTTAAAAACGCTGGCGTTGCTCTCCCGAGTTTCCTCAAAGTAATACAAGCTGATTCAATACCTTCAGATGGCATGTGGGGACACAGAGTGCTTCACGCAGCTTCGGCTGTGGATACGGGCCACCGCACGTCTGGTTTCGAGTCCGCACATGCGCACGGTGGCGGCCTCCAGTTGGTGCGACGAGCACCATGGTGGACTCGTACCATGGAGGCAGCTCCAAAACGTTGGTGCCCCCCTGATCGGCTGGGCGCCCGAGGGTCCGTCGCCGGGCCCGTTTTCGGTGTGAAATCAGATTCTATCGCTCCCGCGCCAAACTCAATTTCAGCGTGGGGCTGCGGAGAATCCAGCCCAAGATATTTTTAGGCACAATGACACCTTTTAACTGCTTTTGGGCGGAATCCTCCGTTTCGGAGACTAAATGGTGATGCTGGGACTGAATCGCCAGAGTTCTACGACCCCGTGCCAGTCCCACAGCGACGCCAGTCCCAAAGCAATCCAAGACATCCTAATGGGTTAGCCCTGACTCCAGGTGGAACTAGTGCAATTGCAACGAACGCTGTTGTCTGATTCGCCTAGTTTGAGATTGGCAATCAAGACCCTGACAAGCTGCAGCCCACATATAACAACTCCACTCCTCACAACACTCTCATTCCAGCCCTGAAAACGCAGGCCACAGGCCGTGGGCCCCCTGTGCTGCCCGCGTCCCAGTGTCACAGGGTGGGAATGACAGCAGGCCGCCTCCACCACTGATGCCTGGGGACCCCGAGGTCAGGGAGGTCCCCGACAGATCCCCACTCGGCGCATGGAAGGACCCCATGGCAGAAACGTTCAGGGCAACCATCACCTTGACGGCCATCGGGAGTGAGTGTCCTCTTCCATATCCCATGGTTTCAATGGCGCCATGATCTGGCAGACGTGTCGGACAATCTCCTTGCTCAGCCGGAGTCTTCGGCGACACACTCGGTCCTGCATGTTCTCAAATGACAGGTGCTGCCGGTACTGTGATGAGCCATGTATGACCATGAAAGGCTGTTGTATAAATGTTCACTATTGTTCTGCTGTTCTATTACTATCATTATCTCCACTGTTGTATATACTTACTGTTATTGCTGTTCTGTTATTGGTTGTTGCTGTTGGAATGTTGTTATTGGTGCTGCTGTTGGCTCCGCCCCTCTGAGGAGGTATAAAGCCCGTCGATCTGCGGCAGTCTGGCAGCGTGGGAGGAGCTACAGGTTGGCACTCTTTTAGTCTATTAAAGCATCGGTTCACTACTACTCAGCGTCTCGACTGAATTGATGTCCATCAGGTAGACACAGGGCCTAATGCGGTTCTTTCTTCCCACCTCCTCCTCCGACTGTTGGGCAGCCGGCATTCCATCCTCACCGGCAGACTCCTGTTCCTCTGCCAGGGATATGGCAGCAGGCAGATGCCAACCACTCCCGTTGGATACCAAAATCCATTCTCTGTAGGGGGTAAAAGGACAGAGATGTGAGCATGGTGGGTACCCCCATGTCCAACCAGGTTCGACAGGCCATATGGTGGCCTCGGCCTGCATTGCAGCTCCTGCCCCGCATGTCCCCCTCATCCCTGCACCACTGGTTCCATTGGTGCCTGGCGCCGTAGAGGCCTTTGACTTTGGGACTCACAGGGTGGGTGGTGTGCCCCCTGCCAGTCGTACGCTCTGTGGCTTCTGCCCTGCGCCCTCCTGTGGGCATCCTCCTTTGGTGGGCTGCATGATACCCCTCCGACAAGTGTGGGGGGGGGGGGGTGTTCATCCAGTGTGTCAGTCTGCGCAACCACAAGCCATGGTGGGTGGTCAGTGGGGTGGGCAGCCAGATGGCTGCCTTGCAGGACTTTGCAGTGGCAGTCCGCGTCTGGACACCCTAGTCCCAGGGGGATACCCTGATCTCACGGCCCGTCCTTGGATCACTCCTCTGCTACAATCCCATCCCTGGCAAATGCGCCCCCCCCAGCCAGTGGCAGGACCGACGGCCCACGGCTGTGCCTGTGGGAACGCGTCTTACCTCCTTCGCTCACCCCCATCAGCCATGGCACCTCTTTCCCAATTTTAAATACCACAAGTGAACCACGCCATTGCTACCCGCGTCTGGTGGAGTCGGAGCATCATGGGAGGCACGGAAAATGCCGGGTAGGGCCCCTTAATGATATGACAACGGCCTTTGCTGTCCAGGGAGCGGAGCCTGATGGGCTAGTCTTCATCCAATTGTATTCCGCGGAGAATCCCGCCCACTGTTTTGAAACAAAATTAAAACAAAACTGACAAATATCTAGCAATGTAACTCATGAATGATTCTGTACAGTTTCCTATATTCATCTTCACTCATTTGGACTCAGTCACCCTTGGAATTGAATTAGGCTCTGTGGCTTTCTTGATAAATAGATTTTCCAGAGTTAATTGAGCTGTAGCAGGTTTCACACTTAAAATCAAGAAATATTTTTGAAGAAAATCTATTGTTTTAAGTTACATTAAATTACATTCTAAAGACTGAGTACTGTGCTCGGTCCTGCCGATTTTGCACCCAGAGATACGCAAATGCGGAAGAAAGAAAACGCCTCAAAAATTGCACAATTGTGAGAGTGATCTTCACACGCAGATTGCTGACTGTGATCACATTGGAATCTCCTGTTTGTAATGTTGATTGGAGTTCTCCTCTTGAGACTTGAAAAAACAACTTGATACTCTGACGCAACACTGTCTGGACAACACGGTCTGAAATGCCATACTTCAGAAGAGACATTAAATCATGGTGGACGTACTTTGAAGAACAGGAAAGTTCCCCCTGGTGCCCCAAACCACCAACGCCTACAAAATAGATGACCTTCTCATTGTTATTTGTGCTGACCTGCTGAATACAAATCTGCTGCTACTTCACCGATAAATAACAGCGGTGACAGTCCAAATATCCTTCGCTGGTTAGAAAGTGCTTTGAAAGTCATCAAAAGATCTGCTTGTTGGGGCAGGATTTGCATTTGGCTCAAAAGAGAGCCACGTTGCGGAAGCTTTGTCATCTTACATTGATCAGGATGCACACCAAGGATGTCAACTTTTCAAAAAGATCAGAACAATTTGTGCTACAGGAGAACAGAGGGTGCGGAATGGTTGGCCAGTAACTCCGCAAGTAAATCAGAAAAGGCACAAGGCTTGAGCGTATTTTGTTCGTCTTCAGAGACTGGGTCCCTGTGTATGAACGTGTGTTATTTCTATCAAGTGTCAATGAGCATTGTTATGAGCTTGGCTGATTATCTTAATTTGGTTGTTGATATAGCTATTAATGCACTCAGGATTGTCCAGCCAGTGCTGTCCAGTCACATAACCACAGGCCACGGTTGCAAGGCATCAATACTGTAGACATTTTGACGCGATTCTGTGATTGGGAAACAACTGATGAACAATCCTGAGAGCGCTGATAGCTACACTAACAATCACTTGGAGATAATAAATGTGACTCATTCACGCTTTATTGAAATAGCATACATTTAATGTTCTCTGCAAAATAAAGGTATATGTCCCAGCCCTCCAGCTTTTTTGAATTACCCGGGACCTTGGAAGAGTCTGTAGTTCCCTGTTGCTTCCCTCATGGCGATGTCTCAGCCAGAATCATCGAGCCAACAAGGCAACACCGATACCTCCTGTAATAGAAACTGTCATGATGGTTTGAAATTTGCCTTTCCCACATTTGGGTCCTGATGGGTTCAAAATGAAAAGCTTCAGTCTCTATTTTCAGCGGTAATCAAAGACCGCTATAGATATGAAAGTATTTATTTCTGGACTGTGGAATTCGACTGTTTGTTCATATTTGTTAAGAATCCATGGGAGATATTGAGCAAACTTGTGTGCCTCTTCCCCTGACTTTGCATGAGTTCACAAAAACAGGAAGGAAAGAACGGGAAACAGGAGCTAAAATGTCCGGATTTTCGCAGGGTTAAAATGTTTTTTAATGGGACAGGTGCTTGTAATGCACATCTGGCTATTCCACTCCCAGACCCTGCCTATTATGGAAGCTTGCCAATTCTTATTCCACTGAAATTAGCATCTACTATGTCACAAGTGAGAATTATGGAGCTTAAGGTGAACCTATCTCTGGTTAAAATAATTAAATTAATTATTTTATTCGTTCATGGGATGTGAGCATCACAGGCTGTGCCAGCATTTATTGCCCATCCTAATTACACTTGAGGAGCAGCTAAGAGTCAACCACATTGCTTTTTTAAAATAAATTTAGAGTACCCAATTCATTTTTTTCAATTAAGGGGCAATTTAGCGTGGCCAATCCACCTACCCTGCACATCTTTGGGTTGTGGGGGCGAAACCCACGCAAACACAGGGAGAATGTGCAAACTCCACACGGACAGTGACCCAGAACCGGGATCGAACCTGGGACCTCGGCACCGTGAGGCTGCAGTGCTAACCTACTGAGCCACCCTGCTGCCCCGTCAACCACATTGCTGTGGGTCTGGAGTCAGATGTAGGCCAGAGCAGATAAGGACGGCAGATTTTCTTCCCTAAAGGACATTAGTGAACCAGATGGGTTTCTACCACAATCGACAATGGTTTCATGGTCAATATTACACTTTTTAATTCCAGATATTATATTGAGTTTAAATTCCATCGCCTGCCGCTGTGGGATTCGAACCCAGGTCCCCAGATCATTATTCTGGGTCTCTGGATTACTAGCCAGTGACAATACCACTACACCACCGCCTCATCAATCTTAATTGTTACCCTTAGAAATAAACAGTTGATGTCCCACTGAAGTTTCTCCAGAACCCGCACCTTACTTCAGCAGAAAATTTGTAGAAATAGCTGTTCATACGTGCCAGAATTCTCCGGGGCTTTGGGATTCTATGTTACCGGCAGCAGTGCACTCCTGCCCGTTGGTTCCCGACAGCGTGGGATGGCTTCAATGGGAATCCCCGTTGACAAGCGGCGGAAGTCGAGAATCCCGCTGCCAGCAAACGCCGCCCCTCCACCCCACGAGAAATACGCGGCTGGGGGACCAGGAAGAAGTCAGCCCACAGTATCCACTGGCCTTTCGCTGAGGGGGGACCCGTCTGGAAATTCTACCTCAGGATACTTATTACCAAATTGACTATAAGACTAGTTTCCAAAAGAATTGTCAATCCAATAAAGCTTTTTAAGAGTGCACCCTTTAAAAATGCATGATTCGGTGGGCTAATTGAAAACCGCAACAATGAAACGGTGTGTAGATCTTTAGCTTTCTCTTCACAGTCCCACTCATTGAATAAATATTCTGCAAGATCATTTCTCAGAATTTTATTCAGGTCCCCAAAGTCACGAATGTAATGCACATTAAACAGTTCTTTCAAGGTGCAACATCAAAGGAATTTTCCATCAAAGAATTTCAGAAAATACAGTTTCAACCTTGATGTCCGTTGCTTTACATTGGGAAGCAGGATAGGTTATGGAGTGGTCTCCCAAGCTAAATAAATGTGAGAAAAACCTTGATCTCAAATGTAATTGCTGTTAATTAATATAAATTTGGAGCTAATCCAGAAATCTAAGTTCTGAAAGGTTGCCAGGTGATCATGCTAAGAGTTATTGAAACGAATGCTTTCAAACAAGATATGAGGTGGGATTCTCTGGCCTCTTTACCCTCTTGCCCGAGTGAATCAAGGCCGGTGAATAGCGGGTGAGGCTGAAAACGAGAACCTTGCCAGGTGACAAACAGTTTGCGACGTAACCGGCCGCTGCCGTAGGCAGAATCGGGATTTCGCTGTCGCCTGGCGAGAAACTAATGATCACCGTTTAAGCCCTATCTCCATCCAATTAACTGGAGCCACCCCATATCCAACGGCCTCCCATCATTCAGTGGCCTTTCCAGCAAGTGATCACGTTGGTGCCGATTAGTACTCCTTTTGGGGAATGTGATCCTGGCGGAAGGCCTTCTGAGGGGAGCCGAGGAGGTGAGTAGCCACCTTTGCCCACAGTCACAGAAAGGGGGTCGGGATGGGGGACCCTCGATGAGGGTGGGGGGTGGGTGGGGGGAACCCGGTTCCGGATGGGGGATACTCCGCAGAGGTGGGCTGCCATGGGAGGTTTGGGGGGGGGGGGGGGGCGCTGTGGGTGGGGTGGGCGGAGGCAACCGTACACAGCGCTACCATGCCAACCCCTGGATTTTGTGTATCCATCCCGGGGCAATCCTTGTGCCTGCCCATCTGACCCACTGACCATCCATAACTGGCCGTGCGGCCGAGGCTATTGCTAATAGGGAATTGGCAACCGTGGCTAAGGCAGCACTTCACATTTGCCAAGTGTATTCCCGTGGGTGGGTGGGCCATGTAGCATGTGGGAGTCATTGCCCAGCATCCCAATCTCACCCTGATGCCTGGGCACTGCGGGAGGCAACACTACACACACAGCAGCCAGCATCCGAACACCCAGGGGATGGGACACAGCTCCGGGAACATGTCCACGCCGGGGGGGGGAGAAGGTGGGTGAGTGCCACGGGGAGGGGACCAGCTGCAGCTGGGTGTGCATGGGCAGAGTGTTCCGTGTGTGAGGGAGGGGATTAATGGGGGAATGGAACGTTCGGGGATGGGAGCCACCGCTGTTTGCCAGTCTAACAGCCTCTCCCAATGCCTTACAGATAATGAACGCGATGGCAGGGCATAGCAGAACTTGCTCTAATGGTGCTGCTAGGGCGGGCAGCCTGATACCGGAGATGGTGGCAGCAGCAGCGTCTGCAGAAGCTTGAGATGGTGGCCCATGTGCCGGACTCCTACCCCCACGGGGGTAGCGGATGGCACCCATGTCGCCCTGCACTCACCTACCATCTGGAAGTGCCTTAAATTAACAGAAAGTGGTTCCACTCCCTGAACAACTAGCTCTTGGGGGATAAGGGGTACCCACAGAGCACCTGGTTAATGACGCCAGTCCGGAGGCCGGATACCGAAGCGGATAACCGGTACACCGAAGCCCATGTGGGCACCTGGACTGTCATTGAGCGGTGTATTGTACTCCTCAAGATGTGGCTCCGATGCCTTAACCACTCCGGTGGAGCCCTGCAGTACACCCCCCCCGGAGGGTTGCCCGCTTTGTGATGGTCTGCTGTGTCCTCTACAACCTGGCACAGCAACGGGGCAACGAGATGGAGGTTGGTAATGAGGAACATGTGGCCACCTCGGAGGGAGGAGGAGGAGGAGCGGGAAGGGGACGAGGATGAAGAGGAGGTGCTGGTCCAGCAGGGGCTGGAGGACGAGCCCAGGGAGAAACCCAAGGATCAGTCGGAGGCTGCAGGACAGTCGGCAGCGGCGAGGGTACAACAAGCCCGGAGGGCCAGGGAGGCCTTCATACTCACCCATTTCACTGAAGCCTGATCCATTGTCAATACCTCACCCACACCCCCACCCCCATTTCCCACCCTCCCAGGGTCTGTGCCACATCACTCCTGGGGCTGGGACTGTGTCAGCACCATCTGCGGGTCACTATCGAGGGCAGAGGGGGTGATGATGACCCACAGAGAGCTGAGCGCCAGTGCTCCTCAGTCTGTCCCACAGTCTTACCCCTGCCTGTCTGCTGAGTGCTCGCTCACACCCATCGCCGGCACACCCCTTGTGCCCACGGCAGGCCGGGGGGGGGCGGGGGGGGAGATGCCTTGGGAGATGGCTTGGGAGATGGGCCAAGTGTTCGGAAATCAGCCCAAATTACAGAAGAGGCGTCATACTGGTTGTGCTCAAGGGTGTTTAATGTGTAATTCACTCTCCCAATGGTGCCGTCCGACATCCCCCCCCCCTCCTCACCCCCCCACCGCTCACCCACCCCTCTCCTCACACCCCACCCCCCCAATCCCCCACACCCCACCACCCCTCACTCACCTCCCTCCTACAACTCACCCACCCCCCCTCCTGACCCCCCACCCCCTCCCCCAAACCCCCCACACCCCTCGCCCCCAAAACCGAGATTCGATTCCCTGCAGGAAATCACCGAGTACATTGGATAATTATGTAATTTTAAAAATTCCCTACACTGCAGAAGGAAACCATTCGGCCCATTGGGTCTGCGCCATCCCTCTGAAAGAACATCCAACCGACCCCCATGCCCCCACCCGATTCTCATAACCCTATAACCCCATCTAGCCTTTCGGCCACTAAAAGCAATTTAGCATGGCCAATCCCCCTAACCCGCATATCTTTGGACTGTGCAAGGAAACTGGAGCACCCGGGGGAAACCCACGCAGACACGGGGAGAAGAACGTGGAAACTCCACACAGACAGTCACCCGAGGCCGGAACTGAACCTTGGTTCCTGGCGCTGTGAGGCAGCAGTGCTAACAACTGTGCTGCAATGCCACTCCTGTTTCCCATATGTCAAACTAAGTATCGTATTTCTGCAATTAATTTGACTTGAGAGTTAATGATAGCCGAGGTTCACTCTTTCCCCACAACATTCACACCTCAGGATATCGCCAGGATTGGCTATTGGGCTGCAATCAGAGTTCAAGATGTGACTGAATTTTTCCACCTTGGTTCTTCGGGACTGTGGTGTATTATCATGAGACTCAACACCTTAAAAATTTGATTTATAAACAGAAAATGCTGGAAATTCTCAGCAGCATCTGTCAAGTAAGGAACAGAGTTGTGGGGTGCAATCGAACGGCCCTGTTGCTACTACCCGGTGATGGGACATGGTCATTAAATCTTGGAGAGGCCCTCGCGAGCTTTGCGACGCTCAGAATGATTCGCGAGATCTGACAAGTTGTTGCTTATTTAATGCTCATTTAAATATGTCTGCGCCAGATTCTCCCAGCGCCCTGGAACAAATGCCCGCGCCTGGGAGACCAGGGCACCATTTAGCACTGGGCCACATGAACATGGACCAGGCGTAATGGGGTGTCGGGGGTTGGGGTCTCCCAGGTCATCAGTGGCTCCTGAGTGGTCGGGCCCTAGGCAGGGTGGTAATTTACCACTCCTGCTGCCACCTCGGCACCTTGGCACTACCAGCCTGGCTGTTGCACTGCCCGAGTGCCAGGCTGACAGCCCTAAGGTGCCAAGGTGCCAGGTTACCCCTCCCAGGGATCGGGCCTAGGGTGCCCTGCCATTATAAGGTGAATGGAGGGAGGGCTTGAGAATCCCTTCACAGTTAAGTTGGCGTGATTGGGGGTCTGAGGGTGGTGTCGAGAGACCGGGCTGCATTTAAAAATGGCGCCACGATCTCTTCCTGCACTGACGAGCTGAGCTTGTCAATGCAGGAAATTAATATAAGTGCAGTCTTGGAGGTGCATTCCTCACCGAGGCCAATAAAACAGTCCTGTTTGATAGTGGGGTCATTCTCGGTGCTAGAGGAGCTGGGAAACACCCCGCTAAACGCGCCAAAAAAGGGTGTTTTTTCCCCTTAAATCGCACCTGTGATTTTGGGCTGACAAAACTGGTTTGAGTTGTCATAGGCTTCACACAAGGCAGGAAAGTCCGAGATAGGCTGGAAGGCAAGAAAGATTGAATGAACAGCGAAGAGGTGGCCACCCTCTGAATAAATGGTTGTGTTCTGAAATTGTTGAACTCACTGTTGAGACTGGAAGGCTGCAAAGTGCTCGCTCAGAAGACAAGGGCCGGGATTCTCCGTCCCACCAGTCCCATTTTCCAGCGCAGCGCAACCCCCCCCCCCCCCCACCCCCCCCCACGGCTGCCAGCGGGAATCTCTGTTCTCGCAGCCGGCCAATGGGGTTTCCCATTGCGGCCACCCCCACACCATCGGGAAACCCACAGGCGTGGATATGGTGCCGGCGAAGTGGAGGATCCCGACGATGGAGAATCCCGTTGAAGATACTTTTCTCAAGCTTCCATTGAATTTTATCAGAAAGGGTAGAAGGTCAAGGACAGAAAAGCCAGAGGGGATTGGAGCAAAGAATTAAAATAATGAGCAACTCGAAACACAGGGTCACCTTATTGGGGCTGGTTTAGCAATGGGCTAAACAGCTGGCTTGTAATGCAGAACAATGTCAGCAGTGGGGGTTCAATTCCTGTACTGAGCTCCCCGAACAGGCGCCGGAATGTGGCAACTAGGGGTTTTTCACAGTAACTTCATTGAAGCCTACTTGTGACAATAAGCGATTATTAATTTTTTCCAATGTTTTAGATTTCCAGCACTAGTAAACATGTTAAAACAAAATTTCATTGGATGTGGACATGGCAGACAAGGCCAGCATTTCTTGCCCATAATTGCCCTCGAACTGTGTGGCATTTTAGGAGACAACCACACTGCTGGGGCTCTGGAGTCACATGTAGGCCAGGCTGGGTAAGGACGGCAGATTTCCTTTCCTGACGGACATAAGTGAACCAGATGTGTTTTTAAAACAATCAACAGTGGTTTCATGGTCATCATTACACTTTTAATTCCAAACTTTATTGAATTTAAATTCCACCCTCTGCCATTGTGGGTGTGGTGATGTGCCGATGGGCTATATCACAGATGCATGGTGTGCGACCTCCAACCAGCAGGTGGCAGTGCAGACACATCATGCAGTCTCAAGACCACGATCATGTGACCAGTGACTCCCATATAAGGGGAAACACATCCCGCCATCTTCAGAAAAAGATTGCAGAGGGTAACAAGACAATCAAGTGAACTGTTAGTGGCAGGTGCAGTACCAGAGGAATAACAAGCAGACTCCATGATAACGTGCTTGGGAACAGTTTGCCATCTTACCATCCGAGACTCAATAAAAGATTCTGGTTTGGGCAAGTCGAGGTGTTTGGTGGATTCCTTTGTCAGGCACAGAAGACAAACACAACAGTGGGATGTGAACCCGGGTCCCCAGACCATTCCTCTGGGTGTCTGGATTACTAGCCCAGTGACAATTACCACTGTGCCACCGCCCACCGCCTCCCCAATTTCACGTTAAATCTTGCAATCTGTTGCTTCAGGAACACACAGGCTTGAGAAATCGTTGATGTTGCCTTTTCGCAGGCCTTGCTTCAAGTCTCTGCTGTATAGTTCATATTAGTACGTCTTAAAATTGATCAGATGACACTCCCCCCTCCCCCCACCCCGCCCCTTCTCTAAAATAAACTCCACTTCATTAGAAAGGACAATAAATAAAGACCCCCCACTACTGATGTTGAAGATTAAACTCCACATTTTGCTTCTGGCTCTATACTTGATCAAGCTTTCAAAGGAGAATCACCAATATGTGATCTGTGAGACCAATTACAGACCCCATGCAATGCACCAAATTGACTCGCACTTTACTCCCGAGGTTCTGCTGCTGAACTTTCTGAACTTTTGCATGTTCTGAATTCCAAGAGAGCACATTTAATCCAGATGTAAACGTTTGTGCACAAGAGATGACTTTGACCTCTGTTTTCAACTTGAAATGCCTCAATTTGTTTTCATGCAGCATCAGCTCGTCGAACAAAGTGAAGTCCCAAGTTTCCAATACGAATGAGAAAACATTGTAGAAGGTGCAATATTTAACCAGGAACAGAAATGCTGCGATTAGAATCCCCAACATAAAAAATATATTAATGTGAATTGAAATAATTTTGTAGGACTTTTTTAACGATTGTGTTACGTTAGTGGTTGGGGGGGGGGGGGTGGGTGCAGGGGGACAAGGGGACAAGGGGAGGCAATTGGGGCATTTTACAAATTTCCTGTGCTGGCAGGGAGCATCACTGTGGGAAGGACAGTAGCGCAGTGGTTAGCACAGTTGCTTCACAGCTCCAGGGTCCCAGGTTCTATTCCGGCTTGAGTCACTGTGCGGAGGCTGCACGTTCTCCTTGTGCCTGTGTAGCTTTCCTCCGGGTGCTCCGGTTTCCTCTCACAGTCCAAAGATGTGCAGGTTAGGTGTATTGGCCATGATAAATTGCCCTTATTGTTCAAAAACAAAAGGTTAGCTGGGGTTAGTGGGTTAATGGGATAGGGTAGAGGTGTGGGCTTGGGTAGGGTGCTCTTTCCAAGGGCCAGTGCAGATTCAATGGGCCAAATGGCCTCCTTCTGCACTGTAACTTCTATGATCACCTACCAGGTGGACACATAGCCGTTTGGTGGCACAGAACATGAGGATTGTTGAGAAAATGCGTTTTGTTGAAGATTTTTGTCTTGCACCCATCAAGACAATCGCCAGATTACCAATGTCAGGCAAAGCAGGCCAGTACAAGCTGGAAAGTTTCAACAAAACATCTACGATTATTGGATTGGATTTTTTAATTGTCACATGTACCGAGGTACAGTGAAAATTATTTTGCGAGCAGCTCAACAGATCTTTAAGTACATGAAAAGAAAAGGAAATAAAAGAAAATACATAATAGGGCAACACAAGGTATACAATGTAACTACATAAGCACCGGCATCGGATGAAGCATACAGGGTGTAGTGTTAATGAGGTCAGTCCAGAAGAGGGTTGTTTAGGAATCTGGTAACAGTGGGGAAGAAGCTGTTTCGAGTCTGTTCGTGTGTGTTCTCAGACTTCTGTATCTCCTGCCCGATGGAAGAAGTTGGAAGAGTGAGTGAGTGAGTGAGTGATTAGCAATTCAGAAGAACAAATGGGATATCTGAGCGTGCAAATTTAACTACAGCACACAATTAGCAACACAAGTACATGGTTGAAATTTTGTCTTACTTAGATATTCATTACTTCCATCAAAGGAATTAAATGTGAGGTCACATTAATAATAATAATCTTTATTGTCACAAGTAGGTTTACATTAGCACTGTAATGAAGTTACTTTGAAAAGCCCCCAGTCGCCACATTATGGGCACTATGGTAGCACAGTGCTTAGCACAGTTGCTTCACAGCTCCAGAGTCCCAGGTTCGATTCACGGCTTGGGTCACTGTCTGTGCGGGGTCTGCACGTTCTCCCCATGGGTGTGTGGGTTTCCTCCGGGTGCTCCGGTTTCCTCCCAAAGTCCAAAGATGTGCAGGTTAGGTGGATTGGCCACGCTAAATTGCCCTTAGTGTCCAAAAAGGTTAGGTGGGGTTACTGGGTAATGAGGATAGGGTGGAAGTGTGGGCCGAGATAGGGTGCGCTTTCCAGGGGTCGGTGCACACTTGATGGGCCGAATGGCCTCCTTCTGCACTGTAAATTCCATGATTCTACTCTGGCACCTGTTCGGGTACACTGAGAGAGAATTCAGAATGTCCAATTCATCTAACAAGCACGTCTTTCGGGACTTGTGGGAGGAAACCGGAGCGCCTGGAGGAAACCCACGCAGACACGGGGAGAACGTGCAGACTCCGCACAGGCAGTGACCCAAGTCTGGATTCGAACCCGGATTCCTGGTGCGGTGAAGCAACCGTGCTAACCACTGTGCTACCGTGCATTAAAACATCCATAAAGTACATGTTTCCCCTGCACGCAGGCATGCAGAGATTTCAGTCTGCTGCATTGCAGGTCATCCAACGGCTGCTCATAAACACCTCAATGAAGTGACAACTCGGCAGTCACTGTACGTTCCCTTCATCAAAGCGATAGTTTTCTGCTGTTACTGATGTGAATCTCGCTGCAGACCAACGCACACGCATGTTACAATATAATAAATCAATCCAGTCACACATTAAAAGCCATTACTTGATAGATCTGCAGCTGACTCACTTGGTATGCAATCTATGTGCCAGAGACTACCCATCATCTTGTTGCCGCCTTCAATGAGCAACTTGTTCGAAGGCTTGTTAACATAGTTGTAGATAATGATAATATAGAATAATCGCTACAGCGGAAATAGCCGCAATAGATTTATTTGTACATTAATTTAGTGCTATGGAAGTGAGGGGAAGCAATCAGAGGTTCTCCAAATCGCCCTCTGTAATTTTAGCAGACTCCTCATTTATCCAATAATATGGAATTTCCTTGGATCTCCTGTGCCGGTACAGACATTCAAATATTTTGATAAACAAGCTCATTTTCGTTGTTTGACTCGGCTGTTTCCTGACTTGTTTTTACTGCATGGGGTCCATTTCGTGAATGCGGCCAATGTAAGGAGCCGTGCTTACCAGGAGCACAATTCACTTCAACATCAGTTCTGACAGAATCCCAGCATCCCTACAGGGCAGAAAGGAGGCTGCTCGGCCCATCAAGTCCACACCCGACCCTCTGGGCGAATCACCCCCAACCTGAGCCCACCCCCCCGCCCTATCCCTGTAATTTTGGACTGATATCTTTCTGACATCACGTTGTAATTTTTTTCAGCAAGCATGGAATGGAGCAACCTTTGTTCAACCCAATCAGCCGGCTCCTTCCACAGAGCATTTACAGCTCACTTTATTGTAGACTCAGGTCAGGTAAGGGTTATTTTCTGAAATTGTGTTCCATGCAAGACACTCAAAGGGGATGTTAGGAATCCAGTCAAATGGAACCTACCACTTTCTGTCAAGTTAATGGTTGGAAAATCATGGGAAACCCATTTTAAATGCCCGATAGGTGACTTGCAGGAACATATTTCAATAAAATTACCCTTTTTAATTTCTTGCAAGCAACTTCTACAAAGCCTTAATTTGTCAACGTCAAAGGCTTAGACAGTCTGTCAATTACACGTCAAATGCACAGTCAGCTGCTTTCCGCAGAGGAACACACAGCTTTGAGATTTTACATGGAAGGAGAAAGGCATTGCAACATCTCGGTAATATTGTCAGAGAGCTACAGACTGACAATGCACACTGGGGGAACACAAAATCAGGACTGTGGCTGAAGATATCTGTTCCTCTTGACAAAACATTTTCCAAAGTTAAATGTTCTGCAGAAGAACATGACAGCAGTGTGCATGGTATAATTAGCCTCAGTCTAACAGTGATTATTGTGCCGTTTTAACTTTCCAGTTTAACACCGATAGAATTTTGTCACCAAAATCAATTCCGCCACATAGGAGGGGGGATTTTGCAGCCACGTCTGCCGTCAGCTCGAATAGGGGGCGAAATTCTCTGCAGACCGTCGTAACGCCGATTTCCGGCGAGCAAAATTGGTGTAGATGACTCCGGCGTGGGGGCCTTCTTTTAGGCGGCTTTTCTCCGTTCCCGGAGGGGCCAGCAGCGGACTGACGCGATACGCGTCAATTTCACCAGCTGCGGAAGTGGTGAGACCCGGCGTTTTTGGGGGGGGGGGGGAGGAGGATAGAGACAGACCGGCATTTTTGGGGGGGGGGGGAGGAGGAGAGAGACAGACCCGGCATTTGGGAGGGGGGGGGAGGAGAGAGACAGACCCGGCATGGGGGGGGGAGGAGGAGGAGAGAGACACACCGGCATTTGGGAGGGGGGGGGAGGAGAGAGACAGACCCGGCATTTGGGAGGGGGGGGGAGGAGAGAGACAGACCCGGCATTGGGGGGGGAGGAGGAGGAGAGAGACAGACCGGCATTTGGGGGGGGGGGGGAGGAGGAGAGAGACAGACCCGGCGTTGGGGGGTTTGCGGCGTTGAGTTGAGATGAGAGGGGGGGGGTTTGCGGCGTTGAGTTGAGAGGGGGGGGTTGCGGTGTTGAGTTGAGGGAGGGGGGCGGCGTTGGAGGGGGGACGGCGTTGAGTTGAGAGGAGGGGGGGGGTTTGCGGCATTGAGTTGAGGGGGGGTTGTGGCGTTGAGTTGAGAGGGGGGGTTGCGGTGTTGAGTTGAGAGAGGGGGGCGGCATTGGAGGGGGGGCGGCGTTGGAGGGCGGTAGGGGTGGTGAAGGGGGTGGGGTGGTGAGGGGGGGTTGGGGTAGGGGCAGCGGCGTGCAGAGGAGGGGGGCGACGGATGCCCGGGGCCAACGCACCGTCGCCCCCCCTCTGCACGCCGCTGCCTCTACCCCAATCCCCTCCCCTCACCACCCCTACCCCCTTCACCACCCCTACCCCACTCCAACGCCGCACCCCCCCCACTAACGCCGCACCCCCCCCACTAACGGAGGAAGGAAGGGGGGGAGGAGGAAGGGGGAGGAGGAAGGAGCGGGGGGGAGGAAGGGGGGGGCAGGAAGGAAGGGGGGGAGGAGGAAGGAAGGGGGGGAGGTGGAAGGAAGGGGGGGAGGAGGAAGGGAGGGGGGGAAGAGGAGAGAGGGGGGGTGTGGGTACCGGCCTTCAGAGGGAGGGGGGGTGTGGGTACCGGTCTTCAGAGGGAGGGGGACGGGGTGTGGGTACGGGCGTTGAGGGGGGGGACCTGGCGTTGAGAGGGGGGGACCCGGCGTTGAGAGGGGGGGGTTGCGGCAATGAGGGGGGGTTGTGGCGTTGAGGGTGGGGGGTTGCGGCGTTGCGAGAGATGGGGGGGCGGCGTTAGAGGGGGGTAGGGGTGGTGGGGAGGGGGTAGGGGTGGTGGGGAGGGGGGGTAGGGGCGTTGGAGGGAGGTAGGGGTGGTGGGGGGGGGTGGTTGGGGTAGGGGGCAGCGGCGTACGGGGGGGGGCGACGGTGCGTTGGCCCCGGGCATCCGTCGCCCCCCCTCTCTGCACGCCGCTGCCCCCAAACCCCCCCCATGCCGCAACCCCCCCCGATGCCGCAACCCCCCCTGATGCCGCAATCCCCCCCCGATGCCGCAACCCCCCCCCGATGCCGCAACCCAAACCCCCCCCCCCCCCCGACACTGAACGGCGTCAACCATCATCAATGGTTGACGCCGTTTTAAAGCTACTGTGATTTTCGCCGACGTGACCCGTGGCCACGTCGGCGGGACTTCGGCCCATCCGGGCCGGAGATTTGTGGAAACAAAAATATAATGAAATCCCGCCGGCGCCAGCTGTTTTCAGAGGCTGCCGGCGGGATTTGCACAGCGCCGGTTTTTGGCCGGTCAGAGAATTAAAAACCCTGCGGGAGCGGGATTAACGCCGCTGCCGGCCGATTCTCCGACCCTGCGTGGGGCCGGAGAATTTCGCCCAGGGACACGGGCAAAACCTTGCGAGAATCGGGAAACGTGATTCTCGCCAACGGGATCGCATTTCCCGATTTTCCACGTTCCTCACATGACAAGCTTCACGGCCACAAAGGATGGGAAACCCATTCTAACAGGTTTACATTTAATTAGCAAGCTCCCCCGCCCCCATCATCCACCCCTCCCTCCGCCGTCACTGACGTGACATTGAAGTTCACAACAGATTTTGAAAATGAGATTCAGTCAAAGGGATCCCATTAGAGGCACAAACATAACTATGGCCCCGGGGGGGGGGGGGGAGCGGGACATGCCTGGGCAGTTCCCAGGACTGCCTCCTATCACAGGTTGGCCTACTCCCTGGGGAGCCACGTTCTGTTTGTTGGGTGGGGGTGGAGGGATGCCCCGATGTCTGTGGGGTTTACCACGTGTCTGTAGAGGTCAATGTGGGGGGGGGGGGGGGGGGGGGGGGGATGTGTGAGGGGCTTGGGTACTTTCTTTTCATGCTGATCAGGGCACCCTTTAAGGATGGCACCCTGATCACAGCCTTGCCCACTCTATCAGGCCCACCCTACCACATCGATGGCATGAACCAAACCCGCTGAATTGGCTCAAAATCTGGGCCAAAGGTTCAGCTGGGCAGCTGGAGATCTACACTCCAGGTTTCACACAGGGCCTGACACACTGACACAATATCAGAAAATTCTGCCCACAGTCCAATTTGACGATTCTGCCCAGATAATGATTGAGACACAATTTAACTACTACGCCATCACTTTACTGAAACATTGAAACTAGGAGCAGCTGTAGGCTATTCGGCCCTTTAGCCTGCTCCACTTCTGGCAACAGAAACTCTGCCCATGCGAATGAGAAAAGAAATTGGGAGCATTATTTTAATGTCACAATTTCTGTTTCCTGTTCACAGGGGTAACACAGGATTCCACCCCCCTGATGGCTGAGCAGATAGCATGTAAAAGAACCATTATTTCCTTCCTTTCTTCCCTCTTTTACAGGTAGTATCACCACTGAGCAAGCGGAAAGAGTCTGAATGGTAAATCTTCCAACCTAGACCTGCAGCAGGTGGTGACATCAATCTGACCAACCTGCCTGTCACAGGTGCATCCATCCGTGACAGTATTGGCAGGAGCACTCACCGCACAGTCCTTGTGGAAGCAAAGTCCTGTTTTCCCACTGAGGGTTTGTTCCATTGTGTTGTTTGGCTGTCATCGTGCTAAATTAACACATCTAGCAGCTTGGAGTTGGCCATCCATGAGGCTCTGCGGGCCATCAGCAGCAGAATTGCATTCAATGACAATCTGTAACCTCTTTGCCCGGCATAGCTTTCATTCTACCATCATTGTCAAGCCAGGGAATTAACCCTGGTTTAATGAGCAGGATAGGGGAGCAAGCCAGCCATCCTTAAAAATGATGCTGCAACACAGGGTGACATGCAGGCCAGACACTGAGTGGCATCCAAACGGTTAAGAAAAACGATAATTCCCACGGACTGCAATAGTTCACAACCTTCTCAAGAGGAAGTAAGGAGGGATAATAATGCCTTTCCAGCAATGCCCACACCTCATGAATGAATAACAGAAAACGTGGGAAAATGTGATGAGGATCCATTACTTTTTCAAGTGATTATAATTGGGGACCAAATGTTATACATGGACACAGTGGACAGATTCTGGGTGAAACTTCCCATTCATGGAAATTCTGGCAATTGCCACCTCTCTGCGTGCTGGGACAATGAAATAAAATTTTTTTTTAAAAAAGGGCTAAATAGCTGGCTTTTAACGCAGAACAAGGCAGCCAGCAGCGCAGGTTCAATTCCCGTACCGGCCTACCCAAACAGGTGCTGGAATGTGGCGGCTAGGGGCTTTTCACAGTAACTTCATTTAAAGCCTACTCGTGAGAATAAGCGATTTTCATTTTTTCATTTTTTCACAAGACGTCCCAACTCCTGCATTCAATATTCTGACCAATGCAATCTAGCATGCTGACTGCCTTCTTCATCATCCTGCCCATCTGCGACTCCACCTTCAAGGAGCTACGAACCTGTACCCCTCAATCTCTTTGTTCTGTAATTCTCCCTAACTCCTGACCATTAACTGAGTAGGCCCTGCCTGATTTGATCCATCAAAATGCATCACCTCACATTTATCCAAATTAAACTCCGTCTGCCATTCATCGGCCGACTGGCCCAATTGGTCAAGATCCTGTTGCAGTCTCACATAACCTTCTTCACTATCCACTATGCCACAGACCTACAGTTTGAAAAACAACCCTCCACAACCACCTTTTGGCTTCGGTTGCCAAGCCAACTTTGTATCCTATTGGCAACCTCGCCCTGGATTCCGTGAGATTTAACCTTTTGCAAAGACTACCATGCGGTACTTTGTCGACATGGACTTTAGCAAGGCCTTTGATAATGTCGACCGCACTGCCCTCATTTACCTTCTTGGTTACCCCTTCAAAATACTCAATCAAATTTGCGAGACATGACTTTCCCCTTACAAAGCCATGCTGAATTTCCCTAATTAGCTCTTGCCCATCTAAATGGCTTTAGATCCTGTCCCCCAGAATACCTTCATTAACTCTTAAAGAATTCCAATGTTTTTGGCTTCACTCCTCCACTCTACAATTAATGCCACATCTTAATTGATCTTTGAACAAACATCCTCTCATTTGTTTTCCTCCAGTTGAAAACCGTTATTCCTCTGTCTTATTGCCCTGACTTAGCGTGGTGATATTATGCACTGATATTTTCTGCACCATTTACAGTAATCAATTCCATCTTGTGAAATCTGTGATTTAAGCAGACCCAATGCACAAAAGTTGTCAAACAAGGTTTGATTATTTCCCCGGTATCAAAGCGGCTTCAAACCTCAAAGAAAAGCAAACTCCATAAAACAAATTATCTGCAGAAAATATTCACTGCCGATGCTTCGGGTCCCTGTCCTATTTGGGGCCTCAGCTCGTCAACGGGGCGAGTCACCAGGCTCGTCCTACTGCTCAATTCCTGGCTGCAGTGGTTTCACTGATTGTCTTTCTCCTGAGGCCCCTCCTGAGGGTTCTCATAGTCAGTTTGACGAGGTTTCCAATATCCTCCATTAGATACATACAGGGAATTCATGCTGGCCCATGCTCCTGTCAGACTGCTACCCTTACGTTCTGCCTCCTTTCTCCACTCACCACATGGTATCTGGTTCCACCTTTCAGCTTGCCATAGATCCTGCTTCCTTCAGGGTGAGGCCATTCAGCCTCTCTGCACTCCCCACCATCACCTCCTGCTGCTACAGGCCCTGTTACTCATGATAATGTTGCATCTTTTTAAGGGGGAAGGATCCTAGTTAGTCCAGTCTATTAGCCCAGTTTAATTATCTGACACTAATATTTACAGTAATCAGCTATACAAAGAATAAAGAACAATGCAGCACAGGAACAGGCCCTTCGGCCCTCCAAGCCTGTACTGGTCATGATACCAACCTTGGCCAAAACCTTCAGTAATTCCTTGTACTGTTTCCCTCTATAACCATCCTATTCATGTATTTGTCAAGATGCCTTTTGAACACCGTTAATGTATCTACTTCCACAACCTCCCCTGGTAACGCATTCCAGGGACTCACCACCCTCTGTGCACAAAACCTCCCTCGCACATCACCACTAAACATTGTCCAATGGACCTTAAACCTATGCCCCTAGTGACTGACCCCTCCACCCTGAGAAAGAGTGCCTGCCCATCCACTCTATCCATGCCCCTCATAATCTTGTAGACCTCTATCAGGTCACCCCTCAATCTCCGTCATTCTAACAAAAACGGTCCAAGTCTATTCAGCCTCTCTGCATAGCTAACACCCTCCAGACCAGGAAACATCCTGGTAAACCTCCTCTGCCCCCTCTCCAAAGCCTCCACATCCTTCTGGTAGTATAGTGACCTGAATTGTGCGCAATATTCCAAGTGTGGCCTTACCAAGATTCTACACAACTGTAGCATGACTTGCCAGTTTTTATACTTGATGCCCTGTTCAATGAAGGCAAGCATTCTGTATGTTTTCTTGACTACCTTGTCTACTTGTGTTGCCACTTTCAAAGACCTGTGGACTGTGGACCTGTACACCCAGATCTCTCTGACTTCCTATGTTCCTGAGTTTTGCCACTTACGGTATATTTCCCCTCTATGTTAGAGCTACCAAAATGCATTACCTCACATTTGTCTGGACTAAACACCATTTGCTATTTCTCTACCCAAGTCTCCAGCCTATCTATGTCCTGCTGTATCCTCTGACAATCGTCAACATTATCTGATGCTCCAACAACCTTGGTGTCATCTGCAAACTTACTAATCAGACCACCTACATTTTCCTCCAAATCTTTTATGTACACCACAAACAACAGAGGCCCCAGCACCGATCCCTATGACACCACTGGTCACAACCTTCCATTCAGAAAAACACCCTTCTACTGCTACCATTTGCCTTCTGTAACCCAGTCAGCTCTGTATCCATCTTACCACCTCACCTGATCCCATGTGATTTCACCTTTTGTACCAGTCTGCCATGAGGCACCTTGTCAAAGGCTTTACTGAAATCCATGTAAACAACATCCACTGCCTTCCCCTCATCAATTATCTTTGTTACCTCCTCAAAAAACTTGATCAAGTTAGTGAGGCTCGACCTCCCCTTCGCAAAACCATGCTGTCTATTGCTAAGGAGTCCATTTGTTTCCAAATGGATAGAAATCCAGTCCCTAAGAATTTTCTCCAATAATTTACACACTAACGATGTGAGGCTCACCGGCCGATAGTTTCCTGGATTATCCCTGCTATCTTTCTTAAACAGCGGCAGCTCATTTGCTATTCTCCAGTGCTCTAGGATCTCAACTGTAGCCAATAAGGATACAAAGATGTCAGTCAAGGCCCCAGCAATTTCCTCCCTTGCTTCCCTCAGTATTCTGGGGTAAATCCCATCCATCCCAGGCGACTTACCTACCTTAATGTCTTTTAAAACACCCAATACCTCCTCCTTTTCGACATGATCCAGACTGTCCACACACCCTACCCAAGAATTAACTTCCACAAAGTCCTTTTCTTTGGTGAGCACTGATGCAAAGTACTCATTTAGTATCATTTCTTCTGGCTCAACAGAATAAATATAATTTCTTCTGGCTCAACAGAATATATATGAATAAAAAGCTTTGGAATTCACCTTAATCCTACTTGCCAAGGATTTTTCATGACCTTCCGAGCCCTCCTAATTCCCGCTTAAGTACCTTCCCACTTTCTTTATACTCCTCAAGGGTTTTGACTGTCCCCACCCTTCTAGACCATATCAAAGCCTCATTTTTCTTTTTGATGAGGTTCACAGTATGCCTCGTTACCCAAGGCTCCCTAACCTTCCCGGGCGGGAATCTCCCGTACCCGGCGGGATGCAGGGTCCCGGTGGTACGGAGTGGCATGAACCACTCTGGCGTTGGGCCACTCCAAATGTGCGGAATCCTCCGCACCTTCAGGGGCTAGGCCGGCCCCGGAGTGGTTGGCGCCCCACCAGCTGGTGAGAAAGGGGCTTGGCGCCATGCCAACTGGCGCCGAAGGGCCTCCGCTGGCCTGGCGCGAGTCGGCACATGCACTGGAGCGCCGGCGCATGCTGGCGTCATCCCCACGCATGCGCAGAGGGAATCGCTTCCGCACCGGGAATGGCAGAGGACCACGGAATAATAGAGTGCCCCCACGGCACAGGCCCGCCCGCGGATCAGTGGGCTCTGACCGTGGGCCATGCCACCGTGGGGGCACCTCCCGGGGACAGATCCCCCGCGGCCCCCCAAGAGCCCCAGAGCCTACTTGCGCCGCCAGGTCCCGTCGTTAAGGGACCTACTCAAATATACGCTGGCAGGACCGGCAAAGAACGGGCAGGACTTTGGCCCATTGCGAGCCGGGGAATTCGGGCAGCCCCGGGGCCCATTAGGTCACGCCGGACCCCGCCATTCTCCGAGGCGGGCGGCGCGACTCACGCCGGGGCAATTTTTGGGGGGCGGGAGAATTTGGAGGACGGCGGAGGTGGGATTCACGCCGACCCCCGGCGATTCTCCCACCTGGCAGGGGGTGGGAGAATCCCACCCCCCCCCCATTCTTATCACTCCTTCTCTCAGGAACGTGATTTTCCTGAATCCTAATCAACTCTCTTGAAAGATTCCAATGTGTCAGATATTAATTTACCCTCCAACAGCCGCACCCAATCCAAATTCTTAAATTTCTGTCTCATGTTGTCATAATTTGCCTTTCACCAGTTTAGCTCCTCATCCCTATCCAAAAGTATGCTAAAACTATGAATTGTGGTCACTACTCTCAAAATGTTCCCCAACTGAAACCTCAACCACCTGTCCAGGCTCATTCCCCAATACCAGCTCCAGTACTGCCCCTTCCCTCGTTGGACTATCTACATATTGCATCAAGAAGCTTTCCTGGACACATCTTATACACTCTGCCCCATCGAATCTCCCAACACTAAGTGAGTCCCAGTAAAATCCCCTACCACAACAACCCTGTTACTTTTGTCCCTGTCCAAAATTGTTCTACCTATCTGCTCCTCGACTCTTGCTGGCAGTTGGGGGGCCTGTAATAAACCCCCAACATTGTGATTGCCCCCTTCCTGTTCCTGAACTCTATCCAGGTTGCCTCATTGTATGAGCTGTCCGAGGTGACCTCCCGCAGTAAGGCTGTAATGTTCTCTTTAACCAGAAATGCTACTCCCCCACCCCTTTTACATCCCCTTCTAACTCTCCTGAAGCAGCTATATCCTCCAATGTTCAGCTGCCACGTTACTGTGATAGCCACAACATCATAGTACCTTGTGAAATCTGTGTTTTAAGCGTACCCAATGCACAAAGGTCAGAAAACAAGCTTTGATTATTCCCCTGGCATCAAAGCGGTATCAAACCACAAAGAAAAGCATAACTCCATCAAACAAATGATTTTACAGAAAATATTCACTGCCAATGCTTCAAGTCTCAGTGGCTTTTTAGTCACAAAACATCAGTGCGTTAGTATCGTCTCTGAGTTTGAAGGTTCGGATTTAAATCCCAGTCCTGAAATTGAAGCACATTATCCAAGCTGACACTCCAGAGCAGTGCTGAGTGCCAGTTGCCGACTCTCAAGAGAGATGTTAAACCGAGGCCCCTTTTCTCCCTAAGGTGGATGTGAAGGGTGTGGCGACCTGCAATGTGTGCTACCTCATTCATTTATCCAGGTACAGCTGAGTAAATGGTGCAAAGATTATTAGCCCAGGATGTCACGTCAAGCTAAATCATTATTTGGGATAGAGCAAAGGGAGTTCTCCCCAGTGTCCTGGCCAATACTTTTAATTTGACAAAAGTCCCGGAAAAATAAAATCTGGCGATCTGTTCATTATCTCATTGCCATTCCGTGGGACCTGACTGTGGACAAATTGTCCGACGCAGTTTTTTTTCATTACAACAGTGACTACACTTCAAAAAGTACTTCATTGGCTGTAAAATGCCTTGGGACATACTGAAGCCATATAAAAGGCACAATATAAGTGCAAGCCCTTCTTTCTTTATGGCTCCTCTCTGCAATTTCCCTTGTGGTTCAGTGACCAAAACTCATCAAAACACTCAGGCTGTGGTTTGAATGGAGTTCTATACAATTTGATTTATACCAGGCTGGATGAACAATATCATTCTGCATTCTCTTTGCTTTGTTATTGCTTTGCAATGACTGGCCACATAACTGCAAATCTCATAACACCCCTAGGTATCTTTCAACTTTACCCTCAGCTATATCTGCGCATTAAATAATTTAGTTCCATCCACAATTGTTCCCTCCCCCAACAAATTTTTATCTGGCTTCTTTTGCAGATCGGACTTCCCAACCGTTAAACATGTTTGACCAATATCCCAATTTTTATCAGCGACTGGGATGAAGCTACTGTGGCAGGTTTCAACCTTTTGTTTCATTGTTCATAAAATATTCAATAATCCCAAATGAGGAATATGAACAAACCCTTAACAACATCCTTAAGGACTGTGGGATGTTGCAAATTCTGCCTCGCCCCACAATGACCAATATTAGACAAGTTTCCACTGTATTACAAATCGGTAAATGGATGCTATTGCATTCATTTATTATTCTTTCAGTGAATGAATAATAAAGTGACGTACCTCTTCAATTTATACACTGTTTTAATTTCTTTGCGCTTTTTGCTCGCCCCGCCCCCCATTTGCTTGTTATGCCTCATTGATCCGATACTTCAAAGTTGCCTTGCCATGTTCAGCAATACAATAAGATGACGCAAAGTTAAGAGGAGTTTGACAAAATTCTAAGTGGATCAATGAACTCACTGTGCAATATTCAGAGGTTTCATCTGAAAAATAAAACTCTTAAATAATGAAAGGCTCGCATTTCAATGAGCACTGCAATGGGCAAGGATGAAGAAATCATTAATCAGATGCCAGATTTGAGCAATAGGTGGGAATAAATCAAATTATGCAGCACAATCCATCTATAATTATCCTTTTAATAGCTAGATCGGATTTTTAATCAGCCTGCATTAATAATAATTTAGTTTATAAATGGGAAGAAAAATTATGTCAAGTAAATAAGGAATGTATATGAATGAGGATTAAGTATTGTATGCATTGGCAGCTGGAAAATTAAATGAATGCAAATTATGTATTAAGATGCTTGTTATGAATTTATGCTCCAAGCCTATTGAGAGCAGAGGCTTGTAATAGCCACCCTGCTCACTGACCAATATTTGCGTTTAGTCCACCATTTAATCTAAAACCTCATAATAAAATCACTCTGTGGATTTGTCTCCTCATCATTTCTGTCACCTCTCTTATTAATGTATCTCAAGCCAGTGGTGAAGTATAAAACTAGATGCAAACCCTTTTCTTGATAGTTGGTTTATTTACAGAGTGCAACATGGCATATATCTGCCTCCTACCTTCTCAGTGCCCAGCAGTCTCTCTTTAGAGGTGCTCTAAGTGCTTTATTGAACTATACCCTTCATGTGTGCACCTTATCTTTTTTTATTTTTTTTATATAAATTTAGATTACCCAATTATTTTTTCCAATTAAGGGGGCAATTTAGTGTGGCCAATCCACCCAGCCTGCACATTTTTGGGTTGTGGGGGCGAAACCCACGCAGACACGGGGAGAATGTGCAAACTCCACATGGACAGTGACCCAGAGCCGGGATCGAACCTGGGACCTCAGCACCGTGAGGCAGCTGTGCTAACCACTAGGCCACTGTGCTGCCCTCGTGTGTACCTTATCAATATAACAAATTTACTATTGAGACTTTCCAGCTTTATAACCTGAAGCGGCTGTTCCTTCTGCCATTACAATGCATCCTTCAATCATTCTGCCTCACCATTGGTGGTCTGGCTTCTATCTTTTTCGGCTCCCAACTCTGGAATGCCCCTCCCTGAACCTATCTCCAGCTTTCCACCACTTCCTCAAAATCCACATTATTGAACAAAATATCAGTCGCTGTTCCTTCTCATCTCACTCAATATAGAATAGACAGTGCAGAAATAGGCCATTTAGCCCATCGAGTCTGCATCGACCCACTTAAGCCCTCACTTCCACTCTAACCCCTCCTAACCTTTTTCGTCACTATGGGCAATTTATCATGGCCAATCCACCTAACCACTGTGACTCATTTTTTTAAAAACTCAGTTTTGAAATCTGCTCTTTAAACTGTAATGAATAATATTCCATACAAAACGATGCGCAGAAGAAAAGCTGGTGAGCCCTTTCATTTCTCTGTACTTTATAGACCTTAAGGGAATTTCACCATCAAACCCTTTTGAAGATGCAACTTTAGAGAATTCCGGCTGCCAATAACATCCTGTTTTGTTTTCCTCTCTGTGTATTTGCAAAGGCTTTTGAATAGTTTTCTTCAAACAGTGAATGCTGATGAGCTCCTGGTAGAATTGGCTTGAGGGAGTCACTGATACCGGGAGGGAGATGAATTAGTTTGTGCCTCTGAAATGACATGCTTACTGAGGCACCCTCTTTTAATGACCTTATCGTCAATGGTAATAACTTACCTTCACGGATTAATGACTGAAAACTACCTCTTCTCTCTTAAATCTCTTATCGCTGCCACACTCAGTAACTCCTCCATTTCACTTTTCCCATCAATGATGCCAACATTAAAATAAAAAATGTAAACATTAACAGAAAACTAAATGGAATTGCATTTTTAAATATTTACAGATAAATTCATACCTAATATTTACGAAAGTAAGGGTACATATTGAGGTTACAAAAACAGAAAATACTGGACCATCTCAGCAGGTCTGACAGCATCGGTGCAAAGAGACGGGAGCTAATGTTTCAAGTCTGGGTGACTTAGACAAAGCTTTGGCGAGGAGTCATCCAAATTCGAAATGTTAACTCCCTTCTCTCTCCACATGCACTTCATCCGCAGTAATTTGTTTTCATCTACATATGAAGTTGCTTAGCCAGGTTCTAGAAAAGACCTCTAATTGTAGATTTCATACATACACTGTATTAAACATTTATCTTTTTTTTATTATTCATTCATGCGATGTAGACCTTGTTGGCAAGTCAACTTTTATCTCCACTTCCTCTTGAGGAGATGTTGGTGAGCCACATGCTGAGCAACTTAGTGGCTCGCTCAGCCATTTCAGAGGGTAATTCAGAGTCAACCACATTGCTGTGGGTCTGGAGTCACATGTAGGTCAGACCAGGTAAGGACGGCAGATTTCCTTCCCTAAAGGACATGAGTGAACCAGATGGGTTTTTGATGACACCAATGATCAACATTGCTGACAATTGCCTTTCATTCCATATTTATTAAACTATCTGAATTTAAATAACCTAGCTGGCTTTGCGGGAGTTTAATTCATGTTACCAGATCATTAACCTAAGGGTGGATAAATATATTAAAATGCCCTATTGAACAAAATAGAGCCACATAACCTAGACAGCTTGAAAGGAGAATATGCAATCAATTTTTTGGAGTAGTCATTACAGTACCTCTTAAACCATGGTATAAAACTCTCCTGAAACTCAATTACTTTTCTCAACGAAATGGATTAATACCTTAACAAGGAGGAAATTAGCCTCTTGTAAGGAAAGCTGCAAGTCTAGTATTAGCAATTCACAAAATGCGTTACCTGGGTTTGAAATTATAAGATTGACATATTTTTCCATTTTCAAGAGAAATGTTTGCTGCAGTTGTTTTGTTGGTTTTGTTAGTTGGGTATCTAACTTTGCTTGGGTTGGCACGCTGTGTGACCTCAGCCATCTTGTTGGGAAAGATCCCCCACTTAGATGGGAGTTAGGATTCTGTGCACATTCCGATCATTTGGGATGACCTTGGCCTGAGCTAATATCCAATTTGGGGATTACTTTCCAACAAAATTGGAATGGGAGCTCATTTTCCCTCTGCCTCCAACTGGGGACATGGAATGGGGATTTTCGGTCAGCCTTTGAGATGTACATGAACAAAGCTAAAGAAATGAAAGTAATTTATCTCTCGGGGAACCTTACGTTGTGCTAGTTTTAATCAGACATTGTGCAACCTTTTATTTAAGCAAAGAAGAATATTGCGTGCAAGTTTGAATTCATGCACAAACACAAGCACCAGATGACCCCAAAGCCATTAACGATGAACGTTAATAGATGTTGTACTGCTCCACACAACATCAATATGAAGGCCAGTCAGGCAGAAGTAACAGCCAGAAAAAGAAATGACATGAATTGTACATTAACGTGTACGTCACCTGTGCCAAACATAATGGCACATTAAATATCTTACTGATATTGGAAAACCTGCAACATTGAATCTAACTTTAAAAGGATATTGTATTTCCTGCCCCTCCACCCGCGGCCCCCACCCCCACCCCTCCACCACCCTAATTAATCCATTGGAGATGTAAATTGCATAGCAGGACACAGCATGCACAGTTAATGGCCAGTTAGTTATTTTAATTGCTTGGAAGGCAACTACTAATTATGCAGTTGACGTCTGCCCACCAGCATTCTGAGGAATGTGCTGCTGGCGTGATGCAGTGAAGCAACCTATTCCAGTTATTTAACAGTCAGTAGTTAGAGCAGCTTAGATGATTAATGGGTAAATTATCAACTTTATAAACTAGCCCTCAGATGAGCGGACATTTGTGGCTGGAATCTGCTGGGCACCACTACCAGATCATAGGATGCATTTTTCACAATATTCCAGTTTCTCAGAAGAACGGTCATACACACAAAGCTGACTGTATCATCTCACTCTCTGATTTCCAGAAACATTGTTCAGAAGAAGTGAAACCTCTCCGTTGTGTCAACTTTCAACAACAGAAGAAAATAGATCCAGCATTTATTATTGAACGATCAAAAGTCTGATATTTTTGTAAACATTTATAATGATGATGCATTCCCTGTACGTGCACTTTGTGTTCAAGGTACAATGGGCAAATGTATCCAAACAAAATACATATTTCATGCAGTCTCTATCTCCCTCCCAGTGAGGTACTTAAGGAGAAATGTCAGACGTGGCTCAGTTTGTAACATGTTTTGGCTCTGAGTCACAAGTTTCGCTCCAGAACCTGATGACAACGATCTAGGCTGACATTCCCGAGCAATACTGAGAGACTGCTGCACCTTTGGAGGTGCGCTGTCAGGTGGGATGCTGAACCGTGCTCGCTCACAGGTGGGTGTAAAAGACATTCTGAGGATCTGCGCATTCCTTTATGCCGGACTGTCTGACCTGAAGACAACAAACAGCATGGCCTCCCAGTCTTTCCTGCCGTCTATCACAGAGGTCTTAGACAACAGCGAGCGGGAAAGCCTCGACAAACCGCTAACTCTGGATGAGGTGACAAAGGCTGTCAAGTCCTTTGATACGAGTAAAACTCCCAGAAGCGACAGTTTACCAACTGAGTTGAATTCGGCTCTGTGGGAGTAGATGGGCCCAGACCTGCTGGAAATGCAGGAGAGGATAGAGCATGCAGCATGTCAGAATTCATGAGGAAAGACATCATCACCCTCACCTACAAGCGGAAGGGGAAAGGGAAGAATTAAGGGACCATCTCACTTTTGAAAGTTGATTTTAAAATTCCAGCCCAAGTCATTGCCAACCTGGTCAAGTCTACTCTGGAGTCAGTGCCCCCACCCTGACCAGACCTGTGCTGTACCTGGCAGGAAGATCTCTGATAGCCTCATGCTATTCAGGGATATGATCGCCCATCTGCGGACAGGAGGGTGGATATCTGCCTCATTAGCCTGGACCAGGAGAAGGCGTTTGACAGAGTACTGCACACCTACATGATGGATGGGTTGTCCAAAGTGGGGTTTAAGGAGGGAATCTGCAATTGGATACAAATGCTCTGCACAAACATCAGTAGCACAACTTCAATCAATTGAAGGGATCAGAAAACTTTCAGATCAAATCTGGAGTCAGGGAGGGCTACCCCCTCTGCTCCGCCCTGTCTGTCTGTCTCATAGAATCTTTTGCCAAGTCCATCAGGAAGGATACTGGTATAAGAGGAATGACAAGCCCAGACAGAGGAGGCACCCAGGTCAAAGACGCCCTGGATGTGGATGACGTTGCCGCCTTCTGTTTGGATCCAATGTTGGTGCACAGGCTAGTGAGCAGGTAAAACTGTCCTTGGGAGCCCACATAAATCATGACAAGACTGAGGCCGTGTCCTTTGGGAACTGGGATGGCCAATCCTTTATCCCATTCACCATCAGGCCAGATACCTGAGGTGCTGAGGATATGGTTCGGAGTGGCTGGGGTGCGCACCAAAAACTGGGAGGAGCGCATCGCCAAGATAAGACAGAAACTGGGCATGTGGAAGGAACACTCCCTCTCCATTGCGGCAAAACCTGGTCATCAGGTGTGAGGTACTCTCGATGTTGCTGTACGTGGCGCAGGTCTGGCCCATTACCGACCCTACACCGCAGCAGTCATCCACGCCACCTTCAAGTTCATCTGGAGATCCAAGATGGACCGTGTCCGAAGGGACACCATGTACTAATCTCTTGATAAGGGAGGGAGAAACATACCCAACATCTCCCTCATCCTGATGGCCACCTTTGTGTGCAGCTGCATCAAGCTGTACATGGACCCCAGGTACGCAAACACCAAGTGTCACTACGTACTGAGGTTCTACCTGTTCCCGGTATTGCGAAGGATGGGTCTGGCCACAATGCTGCAGAAAGCTCCAAGTTGTTGGACCATGTCACAAAAGTTGTCAATTGTGAGGATGTTTGCTCAGAAAAAAACCTTTGACCACAACTAATGGTCTGCACGCAATGTCCTGGAGGCCCTAATGGAAAAGAAGATGTTGGATCATGTTGGATGATTACCTGAGCAGTCATCTGGCAGAACGCCTCATCACCAGAACTGTGAAACAAGCACCAAGACCTAGCTTGGCTGGTGGTGAGAAGGGCCCTCCCCGTCAGATGCTTCATGTGCTCCCGAAGGCTCAGCGGTGTCGCACGCTGCCCTCAGAGTGGCTGCGGGGGAGATGAGACTGTCGCCCACCTCCTTGTGAAATGTGCTTTTGAAGAGAAATACAATGGTATTTGTCAAGGTTCACCCCAAGCAGCTCTATGACACAATACTCTGTGCTCTACCGACTGTTTCCAGGGACACACATAGAGACAAACATCAACTGCTGCTGGAGGGTCATCAACTCGGTGAAAGACGCTCTTTGGTCTGCCTGAAACTTGATGATCTTCCAGTGCAAAGAATTGTCCTCAACCAAGTGTTGCAGACCGGCACATTCCAAGGTCTAGGACTACGTTCTCTGGGCAGCTGCTGCCAAGGCGTAATGGGGAAAGGCCACTGTGTAAGGTCTTCCAACAAATGTACACCGAGGGGTTGGTAACTGTGTAAAATGCCTCAGTCTGTTCTTTTACATCCTCTTTGCCTCACTGTCTAAGCTTCCAAACACCCCTCTCAGGTGAAGCAACATTTCACTTGCACCTCCTCCAATTTGGTCTATTTTATTCGCTGCCCCTAATATGGTCTCCTCTACATTGGCGAGACTAAATTCAGAGTGACATTGTGGAACATATTTTCTCAGTCCGCAGGCATGTCTGTTACATGCCAGTCGTTTGCCATTCCAACTCATCATCTTTCTCCCATATCCTCATATCCTTTCTCCACCTGCTACAATGTTCCAGTGCAGCCGAACGCAAACTGGAGAAACAGCACCTCATCTTCCCATGAGGCACTTTCGAGCTTTCTAGACTTAACATTGGGTTCAACAACTTCATGAACTCTCTCCTCCATCTTGACCCCCTTTCTAATGCAAATGTTTTTTGTCCCAACACCATCCACATCCCCCACAGGGCATCTGTCACTTGTTAACTATGAACACATTCTGCTACCTTACCTTTGTGTGATGAACAGCATCTTCTTTAGTCTTTAACATTCCCACTCCCTTTGCCGTGTGCCCATGATAGCTTTGTCCAATATTTTCTGTCTCTGACCTTCTATTTTTCTCCACCCTGTCTTACACAGCATTAAAAATCCATTGCATTCCTCCCTCTCTTTAACTCTGAAGTAGTCACATGCACTCAACACGTAAACTCTGTTTCTCTCTTCATAGATGCTGCCGGACCTGCTGAATTTTTCCTGCACTTTCTGCTTTTTGTAAACATTATATCTGCCCATCCAGATGTACATAAAAGCTTCAATAGTAATAATTTGGAGTTTAACCGGGGAATTTTCCCTGGCGATCCAATCAATATTTACTGCTCAACCAATGTCACTATATTAAACACATCATCATCTGGTCACCATGTAATTTCTCCAATGCTGAGAGGTTTTGGGAAGCAATGTGAGGAAAAACTGTTGTTTCTGACGAGTGGGTCTATTGTTAAAAAAACCATTGGTAAAAGTACCAGTCAGGAGGGGAGGAGAAATATTTTTCACTCAGAGTTATCGGGATTTGGAAATAAACAATTTTAAGAAGGAGTTGGACAGATATTGGGGGATGAGGAAATTGAAGGGTGACTGTCCCAGGTTCGATTCCTGGCTTGGAACATTGTCTGTGCGGAGTCTGTACGTTCTCACCTTGTCTGAGTGGGTTCCCTCTGGGTGCTCCGGTTTCCCCTCACAAGTCCCGAAAGACATGCTGATTTCCCGCACAACCCGCCACGTGTTTGGGAGCGGCGAAATGTGGCCCACCATTGGCTGGCTGCGGGACCTTCTGATCCCGCCGTAGTGAACGGATTTTCCCGTTGAATGCATCCCTCGCCCCAGGGAAACCTGCGGCGGGGGTACCCCGTTGGCGGGTTTGTAAAATTCCACTTGTGTGAACGGCAGGAAAATTCTAGCCATGATGTCAAACTTTTTGTTTTAAATTTAGAGTACCCAATTCATTTTTTCCACTTAAGGGGAAATTTAGCGTGGCCAATCCACCTACCCTGCCCATCTTTGGGTTGTGGGGGCAAAATTCACGCAGACACGGGGAGAATGGGCAAACTCCACACGGACAGTGACCCAGAGCCGGGATCGAACCTGGGAGCTCGGCGCCGTGAGGCAACAGGGCTAACCACTGTGCCACCGTGCTGCTCCTTGTGATGTCAAACTTAGCATGACTGCCCTTTCAAAGAGCCAACACAGACAAAGTGGGCCAAATGGTCTCATTCTGTGCTGTAATCTTCCGTCATTGTTACTTTGGTATTCATGAGAGCTTGCTGTGATCAAATTGCTTTTCTATGTTTCTCTGTTAGACAGTGACTACAATTCAAAATGGCCAAACTAGCTCGAAAGCATTTTGGGATGTCCTCAAGTCGAGAAAGTTGGCATATAAATACATACTTTTTTTAAAAAGGTGATGTCATAAAACTTCTGAGTATAGGTTTAAGTCAATGTTCCTCACTCCGTTGGAGAGAGTTGAGGGTGGAGTGTTTAGGGAGGGGGTATGATGAGGTGAGGTAGGGTGAACAACATGAAGAAATTACATTGAGGCTCAGAGAAGTAGAAAACTGGTCAGGCTATTTGTGTTGACACAGGACAGCAGAACAATGGCTTATTAACGTCAAGTGAGAATGCTAGATTCAGTTCTCATGTCAGGAAACATTACTGAAAATGTAGTTGGTTTTAGGACAGCTGACTGAGACAGGTGTGGTTGTGTTGTAATTCACTGACTGACCACTAGGAGTCTCATTGGTGCATAAGTGAATGTTAGAGTCAGGTGACCTCAGACCGACTGGAGAGCTGGGAGAGAGATTGCTTGTGCATGGTCATACTGATATTCACATGTTGTTTTGTATATAGTTGACCCACAGTTAATGTTAATAAATTGTTTATAGCTTTACCTACAAGTGTTCTTGTAATATAAATCAGGCCATCCGACAAGAACATTCCAACAAGTTGCAGAATTTCATCAACACCTTGTATTTCTATAACACTTTTAATATAACAGCACGGAATCACAGTGGTTAGCACTGCAGGGGCTTGTTTAGCACAGGGCTAAATCGCTGGCTTTGAAAGCAGACCAAGACAGGTCAGCAGCACGGTTCAATTCCCGTACCCCAGCCTCCCTGAACAGGCGCCAGAATGTGGCAACTATGGACTTTTCACAGTAACTTCATTTGAAGCCTACTTGTGACAATAAGCGATTTTCATTTTATTTTCATTTTCATTTGCTTCACAACTCTAGGGTCCCAGGTTTGATTCCCGGTTTGAGTCATTGTCTGTGCGAAGTCTGCACGTTCTCCCCGTGTCTGCGTGGGTTTCCTCCGGGTGCTCCGGTTTGCTCCCAGAAGTCCTGAAAGACGTGCTGTTTGGTGAATTGGACATTCTGAATTCTCCCTCTGTGTACCTGAACAGGCGCCGGAATGTGGCGACTGGGGGATTTTCTCTGTAACTTCGCTACAGTATTAATGTAAGCCTACTTGTGACAATAAAGATTATTATTATATAATGAATTGTCCCAAGATGTTTCACAGGGGAGTAATCAGCAAACTTTGACACAGAGTATCATAAAGAGATATTAGCATAGATAACCAAAAGCTTCATCAAAGGGATTCATTTTAAAGACCCTCTTTAAGGAGGGTAGAGGGATGGAGAGGTTTCGTGAGGGAATTCTTTACCTTATGGTTAAGGTAGTTGAAGGCATGGCTTCCAATGTCATGCTAAACATGGACAAATACCTTGAAGAGAGGTGTGTGTTTTCTGATACTTGGAAGCACCACCACTTTAGGTTTCACTCCAAATCAGACACCATTTGACTTGAAATAAATATTTGCATTTATATAAAGTGTTATCTTGGATTCCCCAAATCCTATCACAGAAAGTGAAGGGTGGTCACTGTTGTAATATAGGCAACAGAACAGCTAATTATTGCTCAGGAGGATCCCATAAGCAGCAATGTGGTAACACGCAGATAGTCTGCTTCTATGATGTTGATTGAGGTATAAGTATTAACCAGGGTACCAGATATAACTCTCCTGTTCGCCTTCAAGGTAATGCCAGAAGGCCGCATACCTCCATTTGAGAGGGCAGACAGCGCTTCAGTTTGATGTCTTATCCAAAAGTCAACACCTCCAACTGCCCAGCATTCCCTCAGCACTGCCTCGCAGCCTTTACCCAAATGCTCGAGCCCTGGATGGGGCTTGCACAGCAGTGAGTGCTATCCACTGATCCATGGTCAACACTTTGGAGCAGCTCTGACATTGGATCTTTTGCACTCGTACCAGGGATCTACCTAATCCCATTTCTTTCCCCTTTCAGCAGACACTTCTGATTTATTTTATTTTGCATGTTTTCCCCTCGCCCCCATTTTCAATTTAAAAGCTGGGACAAACTCCATTTCCACCTATGTTTCCCGTTGTCAATCCCATGCTGTCTGTGGAAAAGTACAAAAACAGCCCTGATGTTTCTGTTTATTCTTTTAATGATGGTCGGCCGAAATTGGATCAGTCCCGGGAAAACGTTTGCATTATCAGACACCACTGCTCGGGATGATTACTTGCAATGGTGCAATTTCTCTATGGGGACAATTTTTACCTTTATCGTAAGATAAATAGGGTAAAAATCCATCTGACGCCACGACTGGCATATCATTCCGTCTCAGCGGAGGTTAAGGGTATGCATCCGTACGCCAAAGAAAAGCGTAAAAGGAATTTCAAACACTGATTTGTGAATTTTCTCTCCTCCGCAGATAGAGATTCAGAAGTTACATCAGGGATCAGCGCTGCAAAGCAAAAGCTTCAAGTTTACTTCAGAGCCGTTTACCCTCCCACAATCAGAATGTCAAGTTTCAGTAACAACAGAAGCAATTGCCCAGGGAGTATTATTCTTGCGTAAGCAGCGCATTGGTGATTAAAGTCCTAACAGCTCCGAGTCTGACCTGCAGATCAAATCATTATGGATCGGAGTAATTGCTTTTCGTATAATGTAACAGACACCGCTGGATCCTCCAAAAGAAACTAACTGCGGTTCTGAATTCTTTTTGCCAGATAGCATACACATTCATTGATGCATTGCACAGCAGCAACATAATTTAATTTTTAAAAATAAATTTAGAGTACCCAATTTTTTTTCCAATTGAGGGGCAATTTAGCATGGCTAATCCACCTACTCTGCCCATCTTTGGGTTGTGCGGGTGAAACCCACGCAGACACGGGGAGAATATGCAAACTCCACACAGACAGTGACCCAGAGTCGGGATCGAACCTGGGACCTCAGCGCCGCAGGCAGCAATGCTAACCACTGTGCCACCTTTGATTTGACATCTATTGATAGCCTCAGATCCCCATAAGGACGATGAGGACCAGATACTCCTTTCCATGCCCTAATTCAAACAGTTCCACTCACACTTCACTGCTTTCTTTAAGATCACAATTGTTCTTACCCCCTTGGAACTCATCTTTTAAACTGCGCCCAGAATAGGATACACAGTTCAATATTAAACAAAAACCTTGAAAGAACATAGCTAACTTCACAATACTTCCAATAGGACAGCTGAAAATACTCATGTACATTCTAATTTGGAATTGTTTATTTTATATCTAATGGCAAATGTATTATTCATGAAACTTTTTTTGACTTGTGGCCGAAGGTCTTAATGTGATATGCTCAAACCGAATGGAACCCCCCATGGCAGCGTGGCCTGACCTGCCTTAGCACCACCAGCAAGAGATGGAATCTCAACACATAATGATCCTTGGTATCTGTGTATTGGTTGTTAAACCCAGGGCGCTATTGCAAAGGTGAACATCAGAGCAAGGGCAACATTGGGCACTATTTCCCCCTATTATTGGATGCTGGTACATCCTGTTCCTTCATACCCACCTGCCCCATTGTACTTATCCAGGAAAAGTGGAAGATGGGACCGATGCCTGTTGTATAGACAATGTTAACCTTGAGAGCTACCGGCACTAATACACCTGCCCTGCTTCAAGGCTTTAGTTGTAGCTACAGTGCTATTTCCATCCCAATGCCCCTTTTCTCAGTTAAACCCACACTTGATGTCTTGTCTGCTCCTTCTCATCCTCCATCCCCAAAGGTACACAGACAAAATCTCTCACCATTGCAGAGAAACTATTACAAAGCGAGAGAAAGTCAGCTGTAGAAAAGGTAGAAATCGGCCAAGAAATTGTTAAATTTAATTGTTACCAGCAATGTAAAAGGACAAATCAGTAACTGTCCTGCTTGTAACAGAAGAGCTCAATCTGACATTGTGTGCCACATATCACCATTATGGAATGAATGTTCGCACGCCACTTACCAGCCTGGAAGGAAAAAGCAGTGAAAACTGGGAAATAAGATACTGGTCCAAACTGTTTTCTCCTTCGGGGAGGTCAGACCTCATATCGTGGAAGTTCTAAGTCACATCTTTACAAATCACAACATCTAAGCCCCAAGTCATGTCACAGAGCAAGTTATACGACCAACTACTGCTTCTCAATTGAAGAGAAGGCCTCTTCAGCAGGCCTGTTCATTGAAACGTAGAAAATAGGAGCAGGAGGAGGCCATTCATAAGAACATAAGAATGAGGAGCAGGAGTAGGCCATCTGGCCCCTCGAGCCTGCTCCGCCATTCAATGAGATCATGGCTGATCTTTTGTGGACTCAGCTCCAATTTCCGGCCCGAATACCATAACCCTTAATCCCTTTATTCTTCAAAAAACTATCTATCTTTACCTTAAAAATATTTAATGAAGGAGCCTCAACTGCTTCACTGGGCAAGGAATTCCATAGATTCACAACCCTTTGGGTGAAGAAGTTCCTCCTAAACTCAGTCCTAAATCTACTTCCCCTTATTTTAAGGCTATGTCCCCTAGTTCTGCTTTCACCCGCCAGTGGAAACAACCTGCCCGCATCTATCCTATCTATCCCCTTCATAATTTTAAATGTTTCTATAAGACCCCCCTCATCCTTCTAAATTCCAACGAGTACAGTCCCAGTCTACTCAACCTCTCCTCGTAATCAGACCCCTTCAGCTCTGGGATTAACCTAGTGAATCTCCTCTGCACACCCTCCAGCGCCAGTACGTCCTTTCTCAAGTAAGGAGGCCAAAACTGAACACAATCCTCCAAGTGTGGCCTCACTAACACCTTATACAATTGCAGCATAACCTCCCTCGTCTTAAACTCCATTCGGCCCCTTGAGCCTGCTCCACCATTCATAACAATCATGGCTGATCTTCCAACTCAATAGTCTGATCTCGCCTTCCCCCCATATACTTTGATCCCCTTCGCCCAGGAGCTATATCTAACTGCTTCTTGAAAACATACATATTTTGGCCTCAGCTACTTCCTATGGTCTCAAGTTCTACTCTCTGGGTGAAGATATTTCTTCTCATCTCAGTCCTAAATGATCTGCCCCATATCCTCAGTCTGTCACCCCTGGTTCTGGACACCCCCTCCATCGGCAGCAGGCTGCTTGCATCTGCAATGTCTGGTTCTCTCGCCTACCATCATCCAACAGGTTTGTCAGGGCTGGGAATGTGTTCATATAAGATATAGATCCTTGAACTTATTTACTGTACAAGATACAAAGCAATAATCACTAATAAGGAGTTGTGTTTTAACACATTGTAGGTTAATTTATTAAAACTAGCTGCATGAGAACAGTGTTCATTGGTGGAAAGTTTGGAGCACCAGGAACTATACCTGCTCCACAGCTTATAGCAAAAATAAAACTAGAACTGGAACATATAATGCATACATTATTTTAGAAACAGAGAAAATAGAAGCAGGTGGAGGCCATTTGTCCCTTCAAGCCTGCTCCGCCATTCATTATGATCGTGGCTGATCATCAAGTTCAATACCCTGATCCCGCCTTCCCCCCATATCCTTTGATCCCATTAGCCCCAGTAGCTATATCAAATTCTTCTTGAAATATCACAACATTTTGGCCTCAACTACAATCTGCGGTATTGAATTCCACAGATTCACCACTCTCAGGGTGAAGAAAGTTCTCCTCACCTCAGTCCTAAAAGGTTTACATCTTATCTTCAAACTATGACCCTCTAGTTCTGGACTCCCCCACCATCGCAAACATTCTTTCTGAATCTACCTTGCCTAATTTTGTTCGAATTTTGCAAGTTTCTATTTGATCCCCTCTCACTCTTCTAAATTCCAATGAATATAATTTGAACCAACTCAGTCTGTACTCAAATGACAGTCCCGCCATCCCAGGAATCAGCCTGGTAAACCTTCGCTGCACTCCCTCCATAGCAAGAACATCCTTCCTCAGATAAGGACACCAAACCTGCACACAATACTCCAGGTGTGGTCTCACCAATGCCCTATACAATTGCAGTAAAACATCCCTAATCCTATACTCAAATCCTCTCATTATGAAGGCCAACATATCATTTGCCTTCTTTACTGCCTGCTGTATCTGCGCGCTTACTTTCAGTGACTGATGCACGAGGATACCAAGGTCTCACTGAGTATCCTCCTCTCTCAATTTATACCCTTTTCAATAATAACCTGCCTTCCTATTTTTGCTAACAAAGTGGATAACCTCACATTTACCCACGTTATACTGCATCTGCCATGCATGTGCCCACTCACTCAGCCTGTCCAAATCCCACTGAAGCATCTCTGCATCCTCCTCACAGCTCACCCTCCCACCCAATTTTGTATCATCTAAAAATTTGTAGATAATACACTTAGGACATTTATAATGTCCTAGCACAGATTCCTGCAGTATCCCACTAATCACTGCCTGCCAATCAGAAAAATACCCATTTATTCCAACTATTTATTTCCTGTCTGCTAACCAGCTTTCTATCCATCTCAAGACACTATCCGTAATCCCATGAACTTTAACTTTACATATTAATCTGCTACATGAGACCTTGTGGAAATCCTTTTGAAAGTCTAAATAAACCGGATCCACCGCTTTTTCCTGGTCAGCTCCACTAGTGACACCTTCAAAGAATTCTCGAAGATTTGTCAAGATTGATTTTCCTTTCGTAAATCCATGCTGACTTTGTCTGATTACACCACTGCTTTCCAAATGCTGTGCCATGAAATCCTTTACAATGGACTCCAGCAACTTCCCTATTATCGACGTTAGCTCCCTATTTTCTATCTACCTCCCTTTTTGAACAGCGGAGTTATATTAGTTACCCTCCTGTAGGAACCATTCCAGAGTCCAAAGAATTTTGCAAAATGAGCACCAATCGATTTATTACTTCTCAGACCACTTCCTTGAGGACTCTGGGATGAAGATTATCAGGTCCTGGAGATTTGTCTGCCTTCAATCCCATTAATTTCCCCCAAACCATTTATTTACTAATATTAATTCCTTTCAGCTTCTCACCGAAACTTGTGTTTCTCAGATTTCCCTCTATTGAACTGAACAAGCTAATATCCATCCGCTTAAAGGAGTATAACTTGCTCCATCTGAAAATATAATCAAAGCTGATTGTCATAATATACACACAAGTATATGATGATGCAGACACACACTGACTGACACACTGCAAGACCAATCAACACACACAACACAGCAGCCAATCACCAGATAGGGCACGGTCACTATAAAACCAGAGGGCACTAGTTTTCCCGCTCATTCGGGATGCAGCCTCTGAGACAGACAGAGCCCGTGGTCAGTAGCACAAACATCCACCATGTGCTAGCAGTATAGGCTGGTCAGGTTAGGCATAGGTCTTGAATCAATCTAACACAGTTTCGACCCACAGTGCAAGTATGTTCAACAGCTCTTAGTTAAATAAAATAGAGTTGTACTATTACAAGTGTTGGTAGCCTGTCTATGTTACTGCTAAGGTAAACACAGTCTCCACAAATCCAGAGTACCCAACACATCACTGATTACTTGATTAATTTTAATAAGTATTTGACAGGTCCTTGTAGATGAAGAATCTACAGGGTTACAGATAAAAACCAAGCATTGGGGCCGAATTACGATTGCTCTTTCAAAGAGTCATCACAGCAAAAAGGGCGGACAGGCCTCCTTCTGTGATCCTGTGACCTAATTATTTGGGAAATGTCGAACATTTATGAATCCTGGAACCAGCCTGGAACACAGAAAATGAGACTCACAGCTATAGGAAACAAAAGTGGCAATCAAAGGGATGTTATTCAAACTGATATGCATGTGTTGACACTTCAGTGCGTACATGGCTGCTGAGGTGAGAAGGATGCCCCTGTTGCCCCTCAGAAGGTGGTGGTGAGTTGCCTTCTTGAACCCGCTGCAGTCCTTGAGGTGTAGGTACACCCACTGTGCTGTTAGGGATGTTACCCCAGTGAAGGAACGCCGATATATTTCCAAGTCAGGGTGGTGAGTGGCTTGGAGGAGAACCTCCAGAAGGTGGAGTTCTCAGGTATCTGTGGCTCTTCTCTTGTCCTTCTCGATGGTAATGGTCATGGGTTTGGAAGGTGCTGTCTATGGAACCTTAGTGAGTTACTGCAGTGCATCTTGTAGATGGTACATACGGCTGTCACTGTTCATCAGTGGTGGAGGGGTTGAATGTTTGTGGAAGGAGAAGCAATTAAGCGGATGGTGTCAAGCTTCTTGAGTGTTGTTGGAGCTGCACTCATCCAGGCAAGTGGAGAGTATTCCACTACAGTCCTGGCTTGTGCCTTGTAGATGGTGAACAGGCTTTGGGGGATCAGAAGGTGAGTTACTTGCCGTAAAATTCCGAGCCTTTGACCTGCCCTGGTAGTCACAGTATTAATGTGACTAGTCCAGTTCAGTTTCTGATCAATGAAATCCTCAGGATGTTAATTGTAGTGGATTCGGTGATGGTAATGCCATTGAATGTCAAGGGGCCATGGTTAGATCCTTTTTTGTAGCAGATGGTCATTGCCTGACACTTGTGTAGCGCGAATGTAACTTGCTACTCGTCAGCCCAAGCTTGGATATTGCCTGGTCTTGCCGCATTTGAACATTATCTGAGGAGTCGCAAACGGTGTTGAACTTTGTGAAGTCACTCGCAAACATCCCAATTTTTGACCTTATGATGGAAGGCAGGTCATTGATGAAGCAGGTGAAGATGCTTGAGCTCAGGACACTACCCTGAAGGACTCCTGCAGTGATGTCCTGGAGCAGAGATGATTGACCTCCAACCACCACAACCATCTTCCTTTGAGCCGGGTGTGACTCCAACCAGCGGAGAGTTTCCCCCCTGATTCCCATTGACTGCAGTTTATCTTGAGCTCCTTGATGCCACACTCGGCTGCCTTGATTCTGTTGCATCCCTATATCGATTCCTAGTCATGAAGGACCAAAACTTGACTCCAGAGACTATTTAATGATTCCAGCAGCATTTAAGATTCTGTGCGACGGAGTGAGAATCCTGACAGATGCTGATATTAAAATTAAGTAAGGTAATACCATCTTCTCTTTTGAAAATAAAAGATACTCTCCTTGTTAAATGAAACTGTAACAAAGTCCAATATTGTTTCGTAACAATCAAATGACATCATGGACCAAGCAGATTGATAAAAAGTGATTTCAACCCAATCTGAACTGCTATCACAACTCCCCTTAAGTATGACCCAAAATGAACGTCATTGGATAATTAACAGGGAATGTATTTAATCATTTAAGAAAAGCGCAAACTTCTGCATGAGCGTATCTATCCCACCTCCCAACTGTTCCATTCTGCGCCCCTTGCTGCCTCTAAATCAATAACCTCAAGCCCAGGTTCATGTTTGCCTGCTGTCAGAGAGCTCCCACCCACCCATTGCTCTGTAAGCAATGCCTTAAGGATAAGATGAACAATCAGTTTGCAGGCATGGCTGACTTAAACCCTGATCCTCTTATTTTCCACCGATAATGTTGTTGGGTTTTCACTTCAGATATTTTCCGTGTTGACCTTATAAATGAGCCTTTGCTCCCTGTGAACCTGGACGTGCTTGTATGTGATCATCCTCTGCTTTGGAATGAAATAGGATGAACATTTTATTAATGGATAGCTTAGGTTGTAAACTGCCAAACAGAGTTGCAGAACAGTAAATTAAAAGAGTCAACAATGACAAGGTCACACTGTAGATTTACAGCATTTACAGGCTTAACGATCCCTCCATGGAAGGCAGAAAATAAAACAGTTGGATCTGCTGAACTAAACTTTAATCCTAGCAGCACCTTGAACATTAATATCAGCTAGTGTTACACTGCAAACTTTCCACAGAGCCTACCTCGATTTCTCTCCTGTCTTCAGGCGAGCTGCCCAATTAGGACAAGAAAGTTTGAGATACTCTTAAGTTTGATCGGGACAAAGAATATTTAAATACACGTCGAACTAAATGTCAAATAGTGTTACCAATCGAACATACTTCCAAATAAATACCACATAATGCATATATTAGTGATGGAATTGGTCTGCGGAGGCAGGAACCGATTCTGATCCAATTCTTGGGCTAAGGCCATTTGCATTTCAGACAAACGTCTGCATTTTCGCTGATTTATTAGGAGGTGGCAGTATCAGGTGGAAAATCACGATTGTGTTTCGCCGCAGTGGAAGTGATCTGCTTTTCTACCAGACTTCAAATGAATAAAATAAGTGTCCCATTGTCAAATAGGACGGGTTTCTGTACTGATTTACTACAATCGGGGAATTAAAATCATAAACTCTGTCCTTGTGAGGCCATTAGCGACACTAGAAACCATGGTTGCTGAGACACAAGTGATAAGAAATACAGTGCGTGAGCATGCCCCCCCCCCCCCCCCCCCCCTCACTTATGGGACCTCTTCACGTTTGAGCCCTTCCCAGACTCTACGATTTCAATGCTCCACTGCCCACCCTCAGAGCTGCCCGCCTCGGTCAACTTGAATTCATCCAAAACTCTACTGACCATAGCCTAATCCTCACCACGTCCTGTTCACCGGTCATCCTTCTGTTTGTCCAACTACACTGCCTCTTGCTTCACCAACAACTTGATTTGAAAATACTCATCATCATTGTCAAATCCTTCGCACCTGGCTCTCGCTTTAATCCTCCAGCCTTATGACTCTTGCAGAAACTTGAGGTCTTTCAATTCTGTCCCTTTGTGAATTTCTCACTCCCTTCCATCCCTAACCCCATAATTCTGAAGTTTCCTCCCTCACCTTCTCGCCTCGGCCCCCCCTGCCTCGGGCTCGCCCCCCCCCCCCCCGCCTCGGCCCCGCCCCTCCCTCCCTCCCTCCCTCCCTCGCCCCCCTCTCGGCCTCGCCCCCCCCCGGCCCCGCCCCCCTACCCCCTGGGCCCCGCCCCCCCGGCCCCCGCCCCCCTACCCCCCCGGCCCCCACCCCCCCCCCCCCCGGCCCCCGCCCCCCTACCCCCCCCGGCCCCCGCCCCCCCTCTCCCCCCCCGGCCCCGCCCCCCCTACCCCCCCGGCCCCGCCCCACTACCCCCCGGCCCCGCCCCCCCTCCCCCCCCCGGCCCCGCCCCCTACCCCCCGGCCCCCCCCCCCCCGAAGGGCGCCGAAGTTCAGCTAGAAGAGCCAATCTAGCTAACTTGCACATCTTTGGACTGCGGGAGGAAACCGGAGCACCCGGCGGAAACCCACGCAGACACGGGAAGAACGTGTAGACTCCTCACAGACAGTGACTTGAGTCCGGAATTGAACCAGGGAACCTGGAGCTGTGAGGCAGCAGTGCTAGCCACTGCGCCACCGTGTTGCGGGAGTAAGCTGACAGGTCTCAGAACACGCCAGCAACCAATCAGAGATTGCTAATCAACTGGCTCAGAGCCATTGAGCCCGAGATAGGTTTCCGTTGAAAATCAGGTTAACAATGCTCAGTGAGATGATGCTGTCAGGAGTGTGACCATTAACAGGACATGTCGCTGGAAGTGGATTGGCCCAAGTCAGATCGGATCCAATCAGCCTGATAATGAAATCAACCTAGTCTGACTAACTAGGGGACAACTGTATGTTTTCAATCATTCTGTATTGGGTTGAAATCTCTTCCTCATGCCACCGGGGGCAGAGTTCCCGGTGTAGCACAGAATCCAGCATCGGGGAGATCCGTTTCTGATGCTCCCGACCCCACTGCCTTCGGGATTAAGGTTTACGCCCCACGCCAGCATAAGGATGCAAATTAGCCATGAAGACAATTTGTATCCTATTAACAGGCAGGGCGCTATATTCTCTGGGCCCATGTGATTCTTGGGTCCTCTGGACCGGGAATCACATGGGCGAGAATTGATGCAGGTCTTGAGAAGCGTGGTTGTGACACCGTGGACCTCGTGGTGGGCCAAGGCAATAACTCTTTAAGGGAGCTGAATTTGATCCCCCTCTCCCCACACCCTCACAATGCAAGACCTGCCCACTCCACCATCACCAGACCCCCCACTGACCCCAACAAAGACCCCCTTATTAAAGCGCCCCCCCCCCCCAAGACCCTTTAAATAAAGCAACCCCCCACAGACCTCCCTGAAGAACGACCCCTGCCTGGAAGCCCCCCAGAAGAGAGAACCTGGTGGGGTCCCTGGTGAGGGTTCCTTTATTTAAGGGATGTCCATTGGGGGTATCTTTAATTAGGGGGTCCTTGGTGGGGGAGGGAGGAATGGGTGTGGTTGGGTCACTCCTGTGCTGTGGGAGGGGGTGTGTAGGGTGACCCGAGAATCCCGGGAGGGGGGCTAAATTGCATTCAGGGGGGGGCCCAGTAGCCGGACCTCGCTATCAGGCCGTCCACTCTAAATGTTGGACCTATAGCGGGATTCCCTTGGGAATTCCTCACAATCCTCGCCATGGATAAATATGCATGGCTGCGGATTGGAAATAGCTTTCTGATTTGTGCTCAGAGTGTGAGTGCAAATCAGGTCCGATTCCGCTCCAGCGGGAGAACATAGGGCTGCATTCTCCATTTCTACTGACACCGGCGTGGAAACTGGCATTTTACGATGCCAAAATTGGCGCCAGACCCTCCATTTCTGTGTCTTCAGACAAACTAACCTATTGTAGGATGGCAGGCTGGTTAATACTGTGGGGCGAGGAAAATTTTAAAGGGCAGGGTTTCCCGGGCCCCCACCCACGTGTTCCCGGCACGAGTCAGTCAGTGGCTGCAGGATTCTCTCTTCCTGCTACTTGTCAATGGGATTTCCCATTGAAGCCACCTCACGCTGACGGGAAAACAGCAGGGAGGGTGCTCTGGCAGCGGGAAGAGAGAATCCAAAGGCTGGAGAATTCCGGCCTTTGAGTATGTTTCCCTTAAAACTCAAATACATTTGCGGAAGAGACACATTTACTGGAGGGGATGGGATATCGTGGAATTATCACTGGACTAGTAATTCAGAGACCCAGGTTAATGCTCTGAGGATCTGGGAATTCTATCAGGAAAGATGGTGAAATGCGGGCAGCACGGTGGCACAGCCTCACGGCGCTGAGGTCCCATGTTCGATCCCGGCTCTAGGTCACTGTCCGTGTGGAGTTTGCACATTCTCCCTGTGTCTGCGTGGGTTTCACCCCCACAACCCAAAGATGTGCAGATTAGGTGGATTGGCCATGCTAAATTGCTCCTTAATTGGAAAAAAATAATTGGGCACTCTAAATTTATTCAAAAAAGGAAAGATGGTGAAATTTAATTCAACAAAAATCTGGAATTAAAAGTCTGAGGATGACCATTGTCGATTGTCATAAAAACCCATCTGGTTCACTAATGTCCTTTAGGGAAGGAAATCTGCCATCCTTACCCGGTCTGGCCTACATGTGACTCCTGACCCAGAGCAATGACCATTAAATGCCCTCTGAAATGGCCGAGCAAGCCACTCCAACATAATCAGGGGTGGGTAACAAATGACAGCCCAACCGCAACACCGACTTCCCATGAATGAATAAAAATGTTTTTAAACATATTCAAACAAAACCCGCAACACATTTCCATTTGAATTTTGACGACTTCAGCATGGTATCTCTCCCGCATCTTTGTACAAGTGAAATCGCTGGCATGGAATTGTTGGCTCACCAGTAAAGAGTAATTAAGAAATAAAAACAGAGAAAGGAAAGAGAGCCAGAATGGGCTGGATTTTGCAAATTTATACAGTTTTACTTGACAGGACGACATTTCAGGAAGTTGAGCACAGAGATCAGTACACTCTTCATGATGTTCCCTCTGGGTTAACGGCTACATCCTACATTTATATAACCCTATTAATGTAGTAAAATGCCGATAGGTGCATCAGAAAATAAAACTTGATATTCGAGTTAAAAAGGAGATGTTGGATGGGATGACCCAATTCTTGATCCAGGAGGTTTTAAGAAGAATCTTGAAAGAGGAGAGAGACAAAGTTTTAGGGAGCGAGGTCCAGAACTGAATGCATGTTTATTTATTGCAGGAACTCTGACGCCCCTAGGAATAAAAACAAAAATTAATTCCACCAATTGTAAAATTGGTAATGGACTCCTTTGCCTGTTAATGAATAGCCAAACGCAGGAACAGACAATAACGAGCAGTACAGCACAGGGACAGGCCCTTCGGCCCTCCAAGCCTGGGGTGATTATGATGCCTACCTAATCCAAATGTTTAAAATCGGGGATGCACAAGAGGGCAGAGGTGAACAGTTAAATTATAAGTGCCTGAATTCCTCATATAAACTCTCACAAAGCCGAGCTTTACTCAAGTGAGAGAGAAGTCAGATGAAACGTATATGAGGCACAATCGGGAGATCAAATGAATAGGACATATAACACATTGAAAACCTCATGGCAACTCTTGAGTGAGCCCTGAACCTTTACATACAAACCTTCAAGATGAACAGAGGAGCATCTTGGAAAATGCGCCATTTGATTCCAGAGAGAACAAGGCTTTGCACAAAGCATCAGCATCAGCAGTGAACACGGCCGAATGTCGGGCTCCTGGAGCTGGAAATCTGAGTGCTCGCAGATTGTAACCCATTTCAAATGGATAAGCAGAGACAATTCAGAGACTTCAATGAGATGCAAAGTGGTGACATCTGCTCAGCACTTACATTTTCTGTGCCCCAGATGACTTGGAGTGAGGCCCCAAGGGACCCACTGGTTGGTGTTTGATTTTCAAAACGCAGATCCTCTCAAATAATTGGATGAACTACTGTTCTCTTCAATTCTACTGTTCTAATCAGACAGTGTTCATTACTCATGATTGTATCCTGTGTTACAATGTGAAATTGCAGTAATTACATCAAAAATATGGTCAATGTCACATTAACTATATTACTAACTGTAACTAACTGAATTTTAACATTAACACAGAATGTGAATTCCAAGCTTAAACAGTAGAGTTGTCTTCTTCTTAGTTTATGTTTGTAATGAGTTACATGAATATAACTCGGTTAAGTGACAACTGACAAACTCAGTGAGTGGAGTTACTGAGACTCAGCCCAATAGAACGAAATGGAAACATACAAAACATGAAAAGGATTAAGTCGCGACAATACCGTGGGCAAAACAACATTACAACTATTGTTAATTCAACTTTCTCAAGCTGTCAAATTCAGTCAGACAATCACACTAATTCCTCAGAGGATCTCGACAACATACTCATCCTAAATGTAAATATTGGAAGAAAAGGAGATTGCCAAATTACGTATGAAAAATATTGGCAACTCTTTCCAACTGTTTGATGTTTACAGCGAGCTGTGAGGGCAAGGCACACAAGAGTAGGTTTTATCTACAGACAACCTGACAGCAGAACATGACAAGAGCTCATTACTGCTCCATAGGTGACTGAGACAACTTGAATGGAGCACTGGGTGGTACCCTGCCCGACAAGATGTTACGGTGGGTGGGTCCGTTTGTGGATCGTGAAGGCTGGGTGTGCAGTAAATCCTCTGACGTGTCATGCTGATGCACCATGTGCAACGTACAACATTAAGCACTGGTTTTATTGGCTGGTGAAACGCCTTGAATAGTTTGGAAGAAGGAACAGAAACAGCAAGAACTGCAAAAACACTGGGCGGGATTCTCCGTTCCTGAGACGCCAGCGCAGGATTCGTGGACTTTCACGACAGTAAACCTGGAGCCACACCTGGGACGATTCCGCTACCATTGAGGCCCGAGCACTGGCACCACGTGGAACACAATCGATTCCAATGAAAAACTGTGCGGGATTCGTCGGGTCTACGATTGACACTCGGGAGACTGACAAGCTGCAGCCGCACATACACATTACAGTCCCCACACACACTCATCCCAGCCAACAAGGTGGCACTGATTGTGCTGGAGTGTGCCCATGCAGCTGATGGGTCGGCTGGGCCAGAATGTAAGGAGAATAAGTCACCAGACATCCTTGGCTGGATTCTCCGATTTTGAGGCTATGCCCTGATGCGGACGTGGGAACGGTGGCCTTTTACGACCGAACATTCGGCGCAAAACGGCCACTTGTCCCCCGTGTTGCTGGGGGCTAACAGGACGGCAGTGTAGAACACTGCCGATACAGCCCGGAGAATTGACGGGTCCATGACCGCACGTGCACACGGCAGCGGCCTGCAGCAGCCGTGCCGTACAACATACCGCCGGTCGCGCACGGCCCGACCTGCAAAATAGTGGCCAACCCCTTCGCCTGGCTCATGGCCCCTGGACTACCCCCCAACAGTGCCCCCAGCTCCCGCCAAAGTCAGGGGGGATCAGCCCTCCCCTGACTGTGGCAACACTGAACTGAACTGAGTCCGCAGTCACCATACCGAATTCCCAACAGGTAAGGCCACACGCGACCCATGCCGTCGGGAATTCGGCGAGGGTGGGACTCAGGTAACGTCCTGGGGCCGTCGATACGCCGCTTTGGAGGGGGCAGAGCATCGCAAAAGCGGCGCCGCCCCCGATTTTGTCGGAAAGAGGGATTCTCTGGCCGATCGCCAAACGTGATTTCAGCGTTGCCGATCGGACGGAGAATCCCGCCCCCGACTCCAGAAACTTGCAGAAACACGGAAGGGCTCATGAAGATCATTATGCAAGGAGGGTGCTGAAGAACCCCTATGGAACCCCTATCTGTTTTGATAATATTTTGATAGCTTTGACAATAAGAAACTGAATGCTCTCTGTTAATATGGATCGCTCATCCATTCTTTGCCAATAGCCCGGTCGTCACATTGCTAGAACCCCACTTGTGCAAACCTTGTCTGTTTATCACACCAAAGGAAGACTGTGCATAATGCACCAGTAACATCAAGACGAAGACTGCAGAATGTAACATCACTTCTCTCTCAATCTTCCATTCTCAAACTCAAGCCCAGGGGCAGAGAGTCCGGCTCAGACTGAAAACCGGGGTGCAGCTCCCCAGGTGCACAGCCGAGTGTTTAGAGCAAATATTCTGGCATGCCCGAGAGAAAGAAAAAGAGTGGGGGGTTTAACGCCGTTAGTCTGGCTGGAGTGGGGCCGAATAGAGTCGGCAAGGCCAGTCCACAGAGACCAGGGCCTCATCTTTAAAGAACCCCTCAATCAGCACAGAAACTGATCATCCACTAGCAACTCCAGTGTGGACACAAAGGACCCCCCCCCCCTCACAAACATTGGAGGCTCCCCCGCCCACCGAGCTCCCCTCAACTTTTTCCCATTTTTATAAACCTGCTGTGAACCTCGCCAACTTCAATATTCTGTGAGGGGTGATAAGGTGGAGGGGAGGATTTTTAAACACACAAAAATGCATTAAAATTAATTTAAATGAGGTTTGCTCCCTTTCCGGGTGGGAATCTCATTCCATCACCGGCGAGGATGAGGGAAAATTGGGAAACGGGATCTTGCCAGCGAGAATCTATTTTCCTGACTCTCAAGAGGTTTTGCGCCCACATTGCCTTTCTCGTGAATGCAGGTGCACAATCACCGCCCCCAGCTCTATTATAATTTGCATACATCACAATGATAGAGAATTTTAATTGAAATTAATTTCAAATGTTTGAGCATCCACTTTGGAAAAAGATGGGTTACAGTTTAACAGAAATTCTCCACCTCTAAGTATCTAATAATGATCTTTATTATTGTCACAAGTAGGCTTACATTAACACTGCAATGAAGTTACTGTGAAAAGCCCCTCATCGCCACATTCCAGCGCCTGTTCAGGTACACAGAGGGAGAATTCAGAATGCCCAATTCACCTAACAGCACGTCTTTCGGGAATTAAGGGAGGAAACCCACACAGACACGGGGAAAATGTGCAGACTCCGCACAGTGACCCAAGGCCGGAATTGAACCCGGGACGCTTGCACCATGAAGCAACAGTGCAAACCACTGTGCAACTGTGTCATCCCTGGGAGACTATGTTCTCCCGCTGGAGCTGAATTGCATCTGATTTGCGTTCCGGGAGTGATTCCCAATCCCATGCAAATTCATGCATGGCGATGATTGCAAGGGATTCTCGATGGAACCCCGCGATAGGGCCGCCATGTTGAGCAGGTGGCCCAATAGCGAGGTCTCATGTCTGGCCACCCCCCTCCCCCACATCTCAATTGAACCCACCCCGACAGTGCAATGCAGCCACCCCACCCCTGGATTTTCTGGGTCTCCCTCTCCCCCAAAGTAGGGGGTGACCTGACTCACACCCCACAAAGAGAGACCCCTGCCTGGACGTTGGAGAGCAGTCCAGGCAGAGGCAGTGAAAACAATTCCTGTCGTAACTCACCTGGGCAATACACCTGCTGACTCAGTCACTGGAAGCAGCACCTGCCAATTCCTGGCAAAGAAAAAATCAGTCAGCTAGGTTTAAACCCAGTCAGACAGGTGCTGCTTCCTGTGTCTGAGTCAGCAGGTGTATTGTCCAGGTGAGTTTTAAAGCAGTAATTATTTTTTTCACTGTCTCTGCCGAGACTGCACTCTAACTTCCAGACTCTCTTCAGGAGCACAAAAGGGAGGCGTTTTGCCCAGACTGTGCCTGTGCCAGCTCTTTGAACGACCCACCCACAGAATCACCTTCAACCCCTATCATTAAAAACAAGTTATCTGATTATTATTCCATTGCTCTTGGTTGGAACTCCCTTTGTGTAAAGTGACTGCCCCATTTCCCGGCAATCAAACTGCTGTTGAAAAGTAATTCATTGGCTGCGGAGTACTCTGTGATATCCTGGGGCTGTGAAGTGCAGCGCACAGACGCGAGATAAATGCAAGTCGCTCTTTATCCTTATTGCTCCTGCTTCCTTTTGCCCCACTGGAATGATATTTCTCGAGGTGGTGGGTGCCCGCTATTTGCTCGACACGGTTAGCCCAGCTCCAATAGTGAGGGCCACGGCATTCCAATTTTCGCAGAACACTGAGGGTGGAGGGTATTCAAGTTTTCTGGCTGTGAGGTAGAGGAGAGGCACGTGTATGCCCCCCGCCCCCCACCCCGCCCCTCCCCCACCCAGCAATTTGAACTTCACTATCAGCTTCTGCCAGGCGTGTTGAGTTAAAATCAACCAGGCAGCATATATTTAATTTTCGACCCAAGAGCAGTGATGCTTTTCTTCCATTCCGAGGCACTATCTATTTATTTATTCTTAAACTGTTGACAGTGCGGCCATTAAATATAACACCAAATCAATTTTCTGACAATGCAATACCTGATAGTTAACTAAATTTCATCTGTGCTGGTTAGATGCTCTGTTAGATGCAAACTGTTCCTGTTAGAAATCCAACAGTGCAAAGCCTGACAAGGTGGATCGTGAATTACCAAGTCCTTTTTACGCTTCACTAATAAAATATAGATCATCTGAAAGTGAGAGGCTAACATTTAAGAATGTCAGTAGCTCCTTCTGGGAAATGGACAGCAGACATTGTGCCTCAGATGTCCCCCTTTCAGTGCTCGCCTGGCTCCCATGCAATGCCTGTACAATCTTCTGCACCTGAAGGCTTGGGCCTTGGCACCTCCTCCTGAATCTCAAGGCTCTACCTTTGCATCTCCTGCAGCTGAGCGAGAACAGTTCCAGAGGTTCAGCATCTGGCTGGGGTCAGCTGTATCCTGGGTTCCAGGAGGCCTTCGACTGTCCGATCCCTTGGATGTTCCTGACCATCTGGAGAGCACAGCAGCTTGTTGTGCTCACCAGATAGTGACCCAGAAAGCCTGTCCTCTCACCTCGCCCACTGAGGTGTGTATCTCTGCGATCATGGATTGTACGGTTCAAAGGTTGAAAGGTCATTCATCTTCTTCCACCATTGGATGCCAGTCCTCCCTGTTAGGCCACTGGCACTAATTACAGCTACCACCGCATCCCAGCCAGGTTAGTTACGTTGCTTGGGTGTCTCCTACCCACATGGTTGAAAGGGTGCTCCACCTTTCCTCCATGGCATTCAGAGCCTGTTCGTGTCTCCTTCCAGAAAGTGAGGAGCAGGTCTTTGTGCCCCCACCCTCCTGGCTTGACCTGGAGTGAGTGCTGGGGGACCGTTTCAATGATGATTGCCCCTGTTAGCAATGAAGAGCTGGGGCGGAATTCTCCGACCCACCGCAGGGTCGGGAAATCGCCCGGGGCCAGCATACATCCTGCCCCCACCGTGGCCGGAATTCTCCGCCACCTGGGAATCGGCGGGAGCGGGAATCACGCCCCGCCAGTTGCCGTGACCCCCGCGCCGATCGGCATGCCCCCCGCGGCGATTCTCCGGCCCACGATGGGCCAATGTCCCGCCGCTGACAGGCCAATCCTGCCGACATGGTTTAAACCACCTCTGTGCCAGCAGGATTGGCAGCGCAAGCGGACCACCGGAGTCCTGGGGGAGGGAGGGGGGGGGGCGATCGGACCCCGGGGGGTGCCCCCACGGTGGCCTGACCTGTGATCGGGGCCAACCAATCGGCGGGCGAGCCAGTGCCGTGGGGGCACTCTTTTTCTTCCGCCGCCGCCACGGCCTCCACCATGGCGGAGGGGGAAGAGACCCCCCTCCACCGCGCATTTGCGGTTGGTGACGTCACCGGCGCATGCGCCGATCGGCGAAGGCCTTGCGGCCAGCCCCGATGCTGTGCGACGGGCGCCAAAGGCCGTTGGCCCCAGTTTTGGTGCCATCGATGGAGCGGGAGCCACTCTGGCACGGGCCTAGCCCCTAAAGGTGCTGGGAATTCCGCACCTTTGGGGAGGCCGGAGTGGTTGGCGCCACTCCGCTGCGTCGGGACCCCCCGCCCCGCCGGGTAGAGGAGAATTGCGCCCTGAGTCCTGAGTCGGGTGAGTCAGCCACCTGGGGATTCAGGCTCAGCGGGATTCATGTGGAGGATAATGTGTAGGGGGATTGCGAGATGGATCGTTCCTACTCACCTCAAATTTCCCATTAAGGATGTGACTTAGTCCTTGTGGTGGTGTGGTCCCTCTTAGAGACAAGCGTTGCAGTCCACCTGACTGGCTCAGAACCAATCGTGCAGGAGCAAGCAAACTCCAACCAATAGAGAGAGAAAGAGCGGAGCCCAGGGAGTAGGGCCCCGTGGATCCAGGTGGATCTGGGGCTGGAGAGTTATGACCTGGCCAGCATTGCTCTGAGCCTGTATATAGTTGCCCGCCAACTGTTAATAAAAGCTCTTTGTTGTTACGGAAGTCTCCAGTGTTTTGTCTCGAGCCCCCATAATCATTTTGTGGGAGGACTCCACCCAATGTCTAATGTTCAAGTTGGACCCATTCCCAATCTATAAAATATTGAAGTGATGGTGTCACACCTTTGGCTATTACACTTTAATTTCATCCTTTATTCACCAATGAGCATCAATTAAAACTCAGACTGTTTGTAAACCTGTTTCTAGCGCGATAGCATTTATCAGCTTTTGATTTTGCATAAAAGAAAAAAAATTACCACCCATAAAATTAACAACTCGCAAATAATGAGCTATTAATTACTCAGAGCAACAGATCTCTCTCTTGATGGATTTATTTTAGCTGCAATTTGCTGGATTGATGGTTCCACAACTAAAATTGGTGAACAACGACATTTCTCTGCTGTCTTCAACCATTACGCCATTATTATGCTGCAACCAAATGAGACAATGATGGTGGAATCTTCCTGCTCTGCTGCTAGATTACGCTGGAAGCTAACTCCATCAATCTTTTTTGTAACTTTGATGATCTGCTCATCCAGTCAGACTAATTTACATCAGAAGGCCAGCCGGAATATGATGGCACGGTAGCACAATGGTTAACACCGTTTCTTCACAGCGCCAGGGACTCGGGTTCGATTCCCGGTTTGGGTGACTGTCTGTGCGGAGTCTGCACGTTCTCCCCGTATCTGCGTGGGTTTCCTCCGGAAAGACATCGAAAGACATGGTGTTAGGTGAATTGGACATTCTGAATTCTCCCTCCGTGTACCCGAACAGGCACCGGAATGTGCCGACTAGGGGATTTTCACAGTAACTTCATTGTAGTGTTAATATAAACCGACTTGTGACACTAATAAAGATTATTATTAAGGGACAACAAATATGTGAAAAAATACTCTCCACTTCCCTGGATTATTGCCAACAACACTCAGGAATCTCAGCACTATTGATGACAATGCAGCCCACTTGATTAGCACCCCGCCCACAACTTAAACATTTACTCCATCCATCAACCCGTGCCTGTGGACACAGCGTGTGTGCATCACCTGCACAATGCACTGTTGTAACAGACCAAGCCTCTTGTGACAGCACCTCCCAAATCCGACACCTCTACCACCTGGAAGGACAAGGGTAGCAGGCACCTGGGAACACCACCACCTGCAAGTTCCCTTCAAATCAAAATCGTTCTTCATCATTGCTGGGTCAAATTCTTGGAACTCCTTCCAGAGCAGCATATTGGTAATTAAGACACCATATGCAGTGGCTCAAGAAGCTGTTCACCAATAACTTCTCAAGGGCAATTGGGGAGGGGAAAAAATGTTCTCCTTCTCACTGATTCCTGCATCTGGTGAGTAAATAAAAACATTAAAAAAAGACACTTACCACTATAAACAGTTCCACCTATTTACTCTCTCTGGTCTCTTTATGATTTTGAAAACCTCTATTAAATCTCTGCTTAACCTACTCTTAGGGGACCATCCCCAATATTTCCACATGGCACCATGAAATAGAAGTTGACGATCGCTGGTACAAATCCAACCCCTTTTTAAGTACTTGGCATCCTTTCCAAAGCATGGTGCCCAGAATTAGACACAATCGTAATATTAAAAGGGGCTTTCAGGGTGGTTTTATGAAATTATGTGATTGGCCCAGAGTTTTGTATCCCAGAGCCATGAAAGAAAAGTAACTACAACTTATTGCAGAAGGGCAAGTTTTAAATAATCTACTGAAGATTTTTTTTGAACACTGATTTCAATTGAACACTACAAACGTTAACATAGCCATTTAGAAGAGATAACACTGTGAGTTGGAATTATGTACCTGAATTTTTATTCTGCACTGTTGGTGGCAGGCTAATAGTTATGATTCATACCGTGATCCCTCCAAATCTATCACCATAAATGAAGATATAATTACTTTCTTTGATATGTTCGCACAGAATTTTGTTCAGTGCACAATTTCCACCTATCAGAGGGGACAGCTTTCCTCTTGTTGATTTAATTATTATTTCCATATTTTTATGATTCATTCAAACTGGTATGCTGAGTGAACTTTGCAGGCTACAGCGACGAGCTCACTCCCACAAAATGGCAAATGGAGCTGTTGGTCACACCCAGCAGAATGGACTGCTGTACATTGAGAGCGGGGGGGGGGGGGGGGGGGGGGGAGCAAGGCAATGACTGTGCGGCCACAAGATGACTTTTGCTTTGTAGACCAGCAACTAATTGAAACATTTAAACAGTGCTCCAATCACATAGAAGCTGAGATCAACGGGAATTCTGGTGGCTTCCAGCAGTTGCTAAAGGGCTGTTGGTGCACTTAAATATGTACCAATTTTTAAAATTGCTTGAGACGAACAGACCATACCAATACTATGGTGACAAGAGCAGGTTAGAGGTTGGGAATTCAGCGTTGAGTAACAAACCTCCCGACTCCCCAAAGCCTGTCCACCATCTATAAGCTACAGGGGCAGCAGGGTAGCATTGTGGTTAGCCCAATTGCTTCCAGGCTCCAGGGTTTCAGGTTCGATTCCCGGCTTGGGTCACTGTCTGTGCGGAGTCTGCACATCCTCCCCGTGTGTGCGTGGGTTTCCTCCGGGTGCTCAGGTTTCCTCCCACAGTCCAAAGATGTGCAGGTTAGGTGGATTGGCCATGATAAATTGCCCTTAGTGTCCAAAATTGCCCGTCATGTTGGGTAGGGTTATTGGGTTATGGGGATAGGGTGGAGGTGTGGGCTTGGGTAGGGTGCTCTTTCCAAGAGCCGGTGCAGACATGATGGGCCAAATGGCCTCCTTCTACACTGTAAATTCTATAAAAATTTTAAAAAGTCAGGAGTGTGAGGGAATACTCTCCACTTGCCTGGATGAGTACAGCTCCAACAACACTCAAGAAGCTCGACACCATCCAGGACAAAGCACCTGATTGGCACCCTATCCATCACTTTAAACATTAACCCCATCCAGCACCTTCCAAACTGAACACCCAGAAGGGCAGCAGATGCAAAAAACCATCATCTGCAAGTTCCCCGCCAATCCACACAAATAGATCACCGTTCCTTCACTGTCGTTGGATCCAAATCCTAGAACTCCTTACCTAACAGCGCTGTGGGTGTACCTACACCTCAGGGACTGCAGCGGCTGGAGAAGGCAGCTCACCACCACCTTCTCAAGGGCAATTAGGGATGGCCAATGAATGCAGGCCCAGCCAGCGATGCTCACTTCCTGAGAAAAAATAAATAAAATATGTGTTGGATCCATGATGCCAGAGATTTTTAATATGAAGTGAAAACTAAGAATCTTGGAAATACTCAGCAGGTCAGACAAACATTAATGGAGACAAAAACAGAGTTAGCGTTTCAAGTTGATGATCTTTCTTTCAATGCAGTTCTGTCAAGATATGATTGACCTGCAACACGAGGCTTTGGCAGGATTTTCTGGCTCCACGGAGCAGCAATGTGGTGAGCCAGGCAAAAGTTAATTGATTATGGCAGGGCCGGCGGACCTGGAAAGTCTCAGCCTTTGTTCCTTTCTCCAAAGATGCTACCTGACCTGGTGAATAATTCCAGCATTTTCAGATTTTTTTTTAGATTTCAAGTGTCCTCAAGAATGCAAGAAATATGAGTACGTGTAGCCTGCTCCACCATTCACTATGATCATGGCTAACTAATTTACCCAGCTTCTCATCAGTGGACAACCCCTTCATCCCAGGGATGAATTTATGTGAATCTTTGCTGTAAGACCTCCAGTTCAATACGACTTTCTTCAATGTGGAGACCAAAGCTGCACACAATATTCTAGGCGTGGGTCTCACCAAACCCCAATCCAAGTGGAGCAAGACTGCTTTACTCATGTACTCATTGCAATAAAGGAAAACATGCCGTTTGCCTTCCTAATTGTTTGCTTCATCTTCATGCTAACCTTTCTGCACCCTTGTTCAAGCACACACGAGTCTCTTTGAACATCAACTCTTCGAAGTTTCATACCACTGAAAAAAAGCTTCCGCTTTCTGAATCTTCCGACCAAAGTGAATAATTAAAAAATTCCCAACATTCCACTTCATCTTTGATCATTCTGCCTCCTCATTTAACTCTGTTGTAAGAGTCCTTCCTGGTCATTTCCTTTCTTCCTATTTATTTTATTTTATTATTTTTGGTCCGTCGACCCATAATCTGATTTTGCCTTTGAGCTGGAGACTCAAGCTGAAGCAGCCTGCTTGTCAGGACAGTGTGTTCCCAGGTTTTATGTTTGGAGAGGAGAGGCCAGACTCGTCAGCAACAAGTGGACTTTTTAAAAAAATTTAGAGTACCCAATTCATTTTTTCCAATTAAGGGGCAATTTAGCGTGGCCAATCCACCTACCCTGCGCATCTTTGGGTTGTGGGGGCAAAACCCACGCAAACACAGGGAGAATGTGCAAACTGCACATGGACAGTGACCCAGAGCTGGGATCGAACCAGGGACCTCGGTGTCATAAGGCAGCTGTGCTAACCACTGTGCCACTGTGCTGCCTTACTGAGTGGATCTTTGGAGGACGTCAGTTCCATTGGCTCGCTGTCAACTGGTGGGTTGGCCAGGGACAGTGTTCTGCTTAGCAACAGTCAGTGATTGGTTCCTGTGTGGTGCTTTCTGAAAGAACTAAGCAGAAGTGGTTAAACCTGGGAAGAAGGAATGTTCTCCCTCTCTGTCTCTCTTGCTTGCTGAAGTGAAAGAACTGCTTTATTTTTCTAAAGCCAGCGAGTCCCTGGCAGATCTTTGCTCTAAACCTGAATCTTCAGAGAAAGTAGACAACCTTGCCAGAGAAAAAAACATCTCGAGCCTAGAATGAGGAAATACTGAAACAAAAGCCTGAACTTCAGGAAGGCACTGTGCTAGATTCTCCACTGTTGGATATATCTCAGTTTCTCTGGCAGCCCGGGGATTTCCCAATGGCGTGCCCCTGCCCACAATGGGGGATCCCATTGGCCGGCTGGCGAGACGGAAAATCCCGCCCATTAACTGGAAATTATCCCAGTGCTTCAAAGATCCTTTATCCTTTTATTTTATTAATACGTTATTTACCTCTCATCCACCCTTTCCTCTCTGTGCTGTTTGCTTCTGTGTGTGTGTGTGTGTATGTGTATGTGGTGTAGTTACTGGGGGGGAGGGGGGGGGGGGTAAGGAAAGGGGTATCAGGAAGTCAGTTACATTTTCTGTCCATTTTATTATGTGGCTCTACATAATAAAAGGTTACTCATATTAAAGTTACAAACCAGGGTGACTGGAGTTTATTGGTCTCAATCAATGACCTCGGGTATTTGAAATAAAATCTCATTTCACTTGCATTGCGGCTCTGGATCAAATGAGGCCAGAATTGACCAGGCAGTCGCTCAGGGTGTTGTTACACTGCCTGTATCTCTTTGCAGCCTGAACCTTTCAGATGGACACTGGCTGTTTGTGGACTGCTCAATGGCCTACAGGCACAATTTCCCTTAACTGCAACCAATCTTAACAATACTCCCAGATCAGTGTTAACTGATCACGCGTGACTGTGGCTACAGTGTTTGAGCTCTTGGTGTTACTTTCAGTTCAAACCTCCTCACATGGATTACAGGTATGAGTGTTTTACTGGGCGTTAAATAGCTATGGTGTGACTTGACTTGCTCCTGGCCTCTAACGTAGAATATACTCTGGCTAAAGCATTTTGGCCAATTCTGAGCACCATCCTCTACGTAGGCTGTCAGGATCTTCTGAATAATACACATGAGATTTTACTAGGATGCTGGCAAGGTTGAATGATTTCCGGGAGAGATTGGAGTAGTTGAGATGGTTCTATCAGTGCGGATAATGTTAAAAAATAATGATTGCGATGTTCAAATTTTGGAGGTTTGGATGGGGTTAATAAGGAGAGGTTGTTTACAGTGGCAGATGGATTGGGAACCAAAGGACAGAGATTGGAGGTAATTAGCAAAAGAACCAGATGCTAGGTGAGGAGAAAATGTTTTATGCAGTGAATTACTGTGAATGTGTCGTGTGAAAAGGCATTGAAATCAGATTTAAACAGAAATTTCAAAATGGAATAGGATAAAAACTTAAAAAGAGAATTCATGGCTGTGGGTAAGAGGCATGGCGGGGGGGGGGGGGGGGGGGAACTAATCAGGAAGCTCTTTCAAAGATCTAGCATGGACATGATGGGCTGAATGGTCTCCATCTGTGCTACATCATTTCACAATGAATTTTGAATAACCTGGGAGCTTGATGGCAATGCCTTAGCCAATCAAAGTTGACTTGCCAACCAATCAGCATCCTTTTTCTCTTGTAGTATAACTTGTTGTGACTGTTTGAAATTTGGCATTCCTGTGCTTGTCCCAATCAGTGCGAGATGGAAAGTTTTGGCAACGTGTCTCTCTTAGCAACATTCGATCGTGCAACAAAATCACAAAGACAGTTCAGCAGCCCAAGGATGCTGGCTTAGAATGCAGCGCAGGTGTGAAAGCATTCAGAAATTAAGATAATAAAAAAACAAACAATATTATTAAAAATGTAATGATGGAAACTATACAATCTGTAAGAGAATTTGGCGTGATTAAGAACAGCAACAAGATGGTGGTGAATTACTGATTATTTGTCGGTTCAGATATTGCGGAAGAATAGAATTGAAGGCGTAAGGATGTGTTTTGGAGCACATCGTAAACAGAGTACTTTTAAAGAGTTCAAACATCACTTATTAATCAATAAACTAAAAGCAAAAATACTGAAGTCAGTAATAGGAATCAACCTCTCTTTTGTGGCAGAGTAATATCGGTGGAGCAAAAAGGATGCGGTCATTTTGGTAAAGTAGATGGTCAGTGGTATGAATTGGAGAAAAATCAGGTGTTAATGGTGAAAGCAGTTGTCAGAGATGTAAGAGTGTTTGTAGTTAGAGTCATAGAGTCATATAGTCCTATTGCAAAGAAAGATTCCTTCAGCCCATCACATGAACGTTGGTCAAAAAAGAACCATCTAACTATTCCAGCACTTGCCCATAGCTTCGTATGTCTTGGGTTTGCAAGTGCACATCTAAATACATCTTAAATGTTCTGAGGTTCTCTAGCTTCAGCCCCTTTTCAGACAGCGAGTTCCAGTATCCCACCACCCTCTGGGTGAAAGGGTTTTCCTCCCATCCCCTCAAAACTCCCGCCCCTCACCTTAAATCTCTGCCCCCTGGTCATTGATCCTTCCACCAAGGGGAAAGGTTTCTCCCTGTCTACTCTATCTATGTTCCTCATAATTTAATACATCTCAATCATGTCCCCCTCAGTCTCCTCTGCTCCACGGAAAACAATTCCAGTCAATCCAATCTCTCTTCATAGCTAAAACTCTCCAGTCCAGGCAACATCCTGGTAAATCTCCTCTGCACCCTTTGCAGTGCTATCACATCCCTCCTATAATGTGGATTCCAGAACTGCACACAATACTCTAGCTGTGGCCTAGCCAATGTTTTATACAGTCCCAGCATAACCTCCCTGTTCTTAAACGCTATGCCTGGGCTAATAAAGGCAAGTATACCATATACCTTCTTAGTCACTGTATCCATCTGCTCTGCTACCTTAAGGGACTGGTGTACGTGTACACAAAGGTCCCTCTGATCTCTGATCCTCGGTGCTTCCCAGGGTCCTGCCATTTATCCTGTATTCCCGCGCCTTGTTTGTCCTGCCCAAGTGCATCACCTCACACTTATCCAAATTGGATTCTATTTGCCACTGATCAGCCCATCTGACCAGCCCGTCTATATCCTCCTGCAATCTAAGGCTATCCTCCTCACTATTTACCATACCACCAATTTTCGTATCATCTGCAAACTTACTGATCAACCTTCCAACATTCAAGTCTAAATTGTTTATATAAACCACAAACAGTAAGGGCCCCAACACTGACCCCTGCGAGACCCCACTGGACACATGCTTCCAGTCAGAAAAACACCTCTCGACCATCACCCTCTGCTTCCTGCCACTCAGCCAATTCTGGATCCAATTTGCCAAATTTAGTTGGATCCCATTGGCTCTTACCTTCGCTGTCAGTCTCCCGTGTGGCACCTTATCAAAAGCCTTGCTGAAGTCCAAGTAGATTACGTCAAATGCATTTCCCTCATCTCCGCACGTGATCAAAAATTGTATTGGGTTGGTCAGACATGACCTCTCCTTCACAAAACCATGGTGACTATTCCTGATTAATCCCGGCCTCTCCAAATGCAAATTAATTCTGTCTCTCAGAATTGCTTCCAATAGTTTCCCCACCATTGAGGTTAGACTGAATGGCCTTGACAAAGAGTCTTCGGACTCGAAATGTTAGCTCTTTTCTCTCCCTACAGATGCTGCCAGACTTGCTGAGATTTTCCAGCATTTTCTCTTTCGTTTCAGATTCCAGCATCCGCAATAATTTGCTTTTATCCTGTAGTTTCCTGGTTTGTCCCTTCCTCCCGTCTTGAATAACGGCACCACATCCAGTCCACCGGCACCTCTCCTGTGGCCAGAGAGGAATTGTAAATTATTGCCAGCGCCCCTGCTATTTCCTCCCTTGCCTCACTCAGCAGCCTGGGATACATTTCATCTGGCCCTGGAGGCTTGTCGACTTTTAAGCCTGCCAGACCACTCAGAATCTCCTCTCTGTCTGTGTTAATTTATTTAATTTTATTACAGTCCTTCTCCCTGATTTTAAATCCCACTCTGTCCCTCTTACAAGTGAACATGGACATGAAATATTCGTTTAGAACCTTACCTACATCCTCCAGCTCCGCACACAAATGACCCTGTGGTCCTGAATGGGTCCAACTCTTTCCCTAGTTATCATTCACCCTTAATGTATTTGTAAAACAATTAAGGATTTTCTTTTATTTTATCTGCCAGTATCCTTTCATATCCCCTTTTTACTCTCCTAATTTCCTTTTTATCTTCCCTCTTGCACATTCTATATGCCTCTCGGGCCTCTGCTGTTTTAAGCACACAATGTCTGCCATGAGCCTCCCTTCTTCTCCTTATCCAATGCTGTATATCCCTCTATATCCAGGGTTAACTTGATTTGTTGGTCCCACCCTTTTTCCTGATTGGGACATGTTGTTCCTATACTCTCCTTATTTCCTTTGTGAATGCGTCCCACTGTTCCCTCACAGGTTTACCGAAATGCGTCTGCTATCAGTCCACTCTGGCCAAATCATATCCGATCTTATTAAATTCGGCCTTCCACCAGATTCGAACTTTGATCTCAGGCCCGTCCTTGTCCTTTTCCATAACAAGCTTAAACCCAACAGAATTATGGTCGCTGATACTTCAACTACTTTTCCAGCTTTGTTTCTTCAAATTTAGTCCAGGATTGCCCCCTCTCTTGTAGGGCCTTTTTCGTACTGGCTTGAAAGTTTAAGAATTTCGCTCCCTCTAAACCTTTCACTCTTTGGCTTTTCCTGTTAATATTGGGGAAGTTGAAATCCACCACTATCACCTACCCTATTGCTTTTACACTTCTCTGAAATTGACCGACATATCTGCTCTTCTTTTTCTCTCAGACTGTTAGGAGGCCTATAGAACACTCCCAGCAATGTGAGTGCTCCTTTTTGGCTGACAAGCTCTACCCATATGGTTTCAGTTGAAGAGCCTTCTGAGATGTCACCCCTCGTTACTGCTCTAATTGATTCCCTGATCAGAATTGTGACACCCCTCCTCTTTTACCTCCTTCCCTATCTCGCTTGAAGCTCCTGGATGCTGGAATATTGAGCTGACAATCCTGCTGCTCTTTCAACCATGCCTTAGTGGCAGCAATTACATCATGCCCCCATGTTTTATGTTGTGTCCTCAACTTATCTCCCTTGTTCAGCAGACTCCTTGCATTAAAATAAATACCATCCAATCTTGCCAAACTCCCTTGTGACTTAACCGACCTACAACCTCTGTTACTTCCTGGCTCACTTGATGTCTCTTCTAACTTTGGCTGTCCATCTCCCCCTGCTGAACCTTCCCTCAGGATCCCGCCTCCTGCTAAATTTAATCCCTCAGCAACAACACGAACAAACCTCCCTGTAAGGACGCTGGTCCCATTTCTGACCAGGTGTAACCTGAGTTCTGGTAGTTTGAGTATTGACAGTGACAGATGGCTACTTTAGTGACATAACAATAAGGGAATAGGGATCTGTTTCCCCAGGAGTTAAGCTGTAGGTTTGAAAGAGATGGCTATTGATGCTAACAGTGAGATCAGGTGTGAATTGATCACTGGCAATTCATGTGGAAATTTTACACATTGTAAGAATGAAGCAAAGGATTCCCAAGTTGTACAAAGTTCTGTCTTTGATGGGGATTTAGTAATTCATATCCAGAATTTCATTCGTTTTAAGTTTACAAATTGATGGAGAGAAAATGATGCTTGATTCACTTATATCCCGATTCTTTATGAGGGGGAATCACAATAGCTGAGGCAAGACAGGCGACTGAACAGAATAGATTTTGAGTGGCCGGTCACAGAATCTCACCCACTGAGCTCGGAGATGGGTCAAATGGAGAGGAAAGAAACAATAACCTAAAATAAAGCGCATGGCAGTCAGTAATCACAAAACAAAAGACTTGCATTTATGTAGCACCAATAGGGAATCCCAAAATGCTTCACAGCTAATGAAGTACTTTTGAAGTGTACTCACTGTATTCATGCACCAGACAATTTGTACACAGCAGGTTTCCACATACAGCAATGTGATAATGACCAGGTCATGTGTTCCCCCCACCCCACGCCCCCGCTCTTCTTTGAAATAGTGTCACAGGATTTCTTCCATTCAACCAAGATGGCAGATGTGGGGTTGGATTTTCTGTTTGGGAGACTAAGTGCTGACACCAATGGAGCATGTGTGGACTTTCACCACAGGAAAGTTGGTGCGAAACCCTCACCGATTCTAGTACCGGTGAGGGGCTAGCACCGGCAGCGAGTAAAACTCCCGCGGATAGCACAGAAAACAGCTGAAGAATGGCTGCTCCCGGGCCGTGCATGCGCATGGCTGAAGACCAGAACTGGTCGCGCCATAAAATATGGCACTGGCCTTGCATGAACCCAACCCGCCACTGCAACCCCACAGCCCACCCCCCACAGCCCTCCCCCGCACCGGAACCAGCGGCTTTCATCCCAGCCGAGTGTGTCAGCGCTGGACACTGCGCCCATCAGGAACTCGGCCCATCGGGGGAGGAGCATCGCGGCCGATGGCATGCCAATGCCATTGAAACGATACGTGCCACACGTCACGACGACGCCAGTTTGGAGGGGGCAGAACATGTCTGACGGGCGTCAAACCAACTTCGGAATCCACGCTCCGCTGATCGCCGATCAGGATTTTGGGGTTGGGCGATGGAGAATCCAGCCCACGGTGTTCATTTAATGTCTGAACCCTTAGGCAGCAATTTTGTCATTTTAGCAGCTGAAATGTCAGTCCAGTTGTTTGTGCTGAAGTCTTCGAGTAAGTCTTAAACTCATGGCTGAAGGGATTCTGTAATTTCCCATCTCCGGGCTCTCCCACATCTCCCGCTCCCTTCTCCCCACCACTGGCTGTGTTTTCAGCTGTTTCAATTCCAGTGTTTGAAATCCCACCCCAAATTTCTCTGGCTCCCTCGCTCCCCTTAAGACCCTCCTCACAAACTGCCAGACATCGTACATGAGTTGCTCTCTAGTTACACTGAGACACATCCTGGAACTGTGTCGCACTGAAGGTACAAATGGTCATTGATGAGTTTCTGCTGGGCTCTCTTGATTATCTGTCATAACTTTGGCAGAAAGATCAGGAAACCATGGATAAACACAACAAATGGTGATTGCAAAATTGCTTTGCACCAAAAGAAATCAAGATCAGGGAAATTCCCTGTCAACCATATTTCTGGAACAGCATTGACCTAATTATTTTGGATGTTATAAAGATTGCTGACAGGTAAAGCTTGCACAAAAGGATTGGCTATCAGAAAACGTTTCCAACAATACAAGTGATAAGATGGTTTTAATGCACACCTATATTGGAAGTGCTAAAACAAGACATTTCAATTGAAAATCTATGTGGGAACATAGGAACAGGAGGGGACCATTCAGCTTCACGAGTCTGCTCTGCCAAAGATCATGGCTGATCTGTGATTTCACGCCACACACACTCTTTCCCAATATCTCTGAAACCTTTAGCGGCACGGTGGCACAGTGGTTAGCCTCTGCCTCACAGCTCCAGGGTCCCCACTTCAATTCTGGCCTTGGGTCACTGTCTGTGTGGTAGTTTGCACTTTCCCCCCGTGTCTGCGTGTGTTTCCTCTGGGTGCTCCGGTTTCCTCCTACAGTCCAAAGATGTGCAGATAGGTCGATTGGCTCTGCTAAATTGCCCCTTAGTGTTCAAAAGATTAGGTGAGGTTGCTGGGTTATGGGGATGAGGTGGAGGTGTGGGCGTAAGTAGGGTGCTCTTTCCAAGGGCCGGTATAGAAACGATGGGCTGAATGGCATCCTCCTGCACAGTAAATTCTATGATACATTCTCTGTGAACAAAACTGTTTCAATCTAAATTTGAGAATTAACAACTGATCGTGCATCAATTACCACTTGCTAAAGAGAGTCTCACAATGTAAATGTAATGGGAAATAGACAAAATTGTTAGCGAATAAGTATAAGCAGCTGAAAACATCATTGAGTCATTCCACCAGATGTTGTATTGACTCCTGCTGGTATTATATTGGGCCATCAGGACAGGTGTCACCAAAACACAATATCAATCTGCAGGTGTATACAGCCTTGAATGGTGTTTAGCGGCATTTAATCAGAGCCAAGATGTTGAGGAAAAATGACACAAATATTGAAGAGATGTCTGAGCAAGGCTAAGAGGTGAAGGAAGCTGAATGATGTTCCAATGGGAGAATGCAGTGAAACAATTTGAATCATAAAGGTAATAATGTGGATCTGTTCTGAGATACGTTTGCGATAACATTGGGAAGATGTCAGAAGCACAACACCAGCGATAATGTTACAATCTTTTTTAGGGATGTGGGCACCGCTGGCTCGGACAGCAATTATTGTCCATGCCCAATTGACCTTGAGAAGGTGGTGACGAGCAGGCTTCCTGAACCGCTGCAGTCCATATGGTGTAGGTACATCCATAGTGCTGTTAGCAAGGAATTCCAGGATTCTGTCACAGCAACAGTGAAGGAATGATGATATACTCCCAAGTCAGAATGGTGAGTGGCTTGGAGGAGAACTTGCAGATCTTGTTCCCATTGTTCTGCTGCCCTTAGCCCTCTAGATAGTAGCTGTTGTGGGTTTGAAAGGTGCTTGTCCAAGGGGCCCTGGTGCGTTCATGCAGTGCATCTTGTAGATGATACACACGGCTGCTACTGTCGGTCAGTGGTGGAGGGAGTGAATGTTTGTGGACATGTCAATCAAGCGAGCTGATTTGTCCTGGATGGTGTCGAGCTTCTTGAGTGTTGTTGGAGCTGCACTCATCCAGCCAAGTGGGGAATATTCGATCACACTCCTGACTTGTGCCTTGTACAGTGTAGACAGGCTTCAGGGAGTCAGAAGGTGAGTTACTCATTGCAGCATTCCTAGCAGTAGACCTGCTCTTGTAGCCACAGTATATTTATGGCTAGCCTAGTTTAGTTTCTGGACAAGGTAATCCCAGGATGTTTATAGTGGGGGATTCAGTTATGATAATGCCATCGAATTTCAAGGGGCGATGGTTAGATCCTCACTTGTTGCCGATGGTCATTGCCTGGCAATGGAGTGGCTCGAATATAACTTCTCAGATGTCAGCCCAAGCTTGGATATTGTCTAGGTCTCACTGCATTTGAGCATGGGCTGCTTCAGTATCTGACAAGTTGCGAATGGTGCTGAACATTGTGCAATCATCAGTGAACATCCTCACTTCTGATCTTATGATGGAAGGAAGGTCATTGATAAAGCACCTGAATATGGTTAGGCCGAGGATACTGCTCTGAGGATTTTCTACAGTGGAAGGCGGGCATAGTAGCACAGTGGTTGGCACTGCTGCATCACGGCGCTGCGGTCCCAGGTTCATTCCCGGCCCCGGGTCACTGTCCACGTGGGGTTTGCATATTCTCCCCGTGTTTGCATGGCTCTCACTCCCACAACCCAAATATGTGTTGGTTCGGTGGATTGGCCACGCTAAATTGTCCCTTAATTGGACAAAAAATAATTGGATACTCTAAATTTATTTGAAGAAAAGGAATTTCTGCAGTGACGTCCTGGAGTTGAGATGATTGCCTTCCAACAACTGCAACCATCCTCCTTTGTGCCCAGAGGACACGCTGTGCCCTTGCCATCCACCCTCAGCACTTCCTCCAAGTGGTGCTGAACATGGAGGAGTAATGGGCGATATGAGTGACGTCAACCAACCTCACATAATCCAAAGTGGAGAGTCAAAATAATCAGTTATCCAAATATCACAATGTAACAGGGATTAATTTATATCTTGCATCGTCCACTCAGAACCTGACCACAGCAATCGAGGCAGACACTCGCAGTGCAGTACTGAGGGAGTGCTGCAGTGTCAGAGGTGATGCTTTTTGGACATGATGTTCAATTGCAACCCCGTCTGCTCCTTCAGTTGGATGAATAATGTCCTATTGCATATTTCTAGGATGATGTGGGAGCTATTCCTGGTGTCCTGGCCAATATTTATTCTTCAAAAGTCTCACAAATAATAGAACATCAGGTCATTGATTGCATCACTCTTTGTGCTGGAGATTGCAAGAAGAAACAAAACTCATAAGAGTGACTTCCAGGAGTTGGTGCCACATGGACTGTGAGGTCAACCATTGCCTGTGCCCCTGAAAGTTACAGCCACGCTGAAATCTTATGCCAGTGGGTCGTTTCAGGACTGCATGGGTGACGTCAGTGGCATCTCACCGTCTGCCACACATCAGTGCATCAAGATGGTGACAGATGCACTACTTGCGATGGCCCATCTGTACATCAATTTTGACCGGACCAGGTGAACTACGGTGCCAGGACCATGGGCTTCATAGACTGCACCCAAGTATTCCCCATGGCGACGTGAGGCACCCTTTCTGAACCGCAAGGGAATCATCTCCCTTCAATTGCAGATCATCAGCGACCATGCCATGCGCATAATGCAGATGTGTGCCCGTTACCAGGGAGCATCCATGACAGTTCTCAGATCCCAGCCGTATTAGAAGGAGACCAGCGACTGGAGGGATGGCTTCTTGGGGTCAAAGGGTACCCGCTCAGGAAATGGCTGGTGACGTGGCCTCAGAATACAAGCTGCGACTCGTTACAATGAGGCTCATGGTTCCACACGTGCATTGGTCGAGCAGGCGATAGGCCTGATAAGGCTGCGTCTCTGGTGCCTAGACTGGTGGGGGGAGCCCTCCAGTAAACCCCCCAGAGGGTGTTGCACATCAGAGTGGTCTGCTGAAATCTTCACAGTCTGGCACAGCAACGGAGCGAGGATCTGGATGAGGAGGAGGTGGAGGACATTTCCCAATCCTCGCAGGAGATGGAGGAAGGCCCTCGGGTGATGGCCAGGGTCTGAGTTGGACACAGGGTTATAAATGCCCTGTTAGCCTCTCACTTCGGGGAGAACCAGGACAAGGGCGGCCAGATATTTCCCCCCATGGGGTTTGCGTCTATCTCACTTGTGTTCTGCCAGAGGCGGGTCATCATGTTGATTGCTCCTTTCATGGGCAGGGACCAAAATTATGAAGACCGGACAACGAAAGAGAATGATGACGACTTGCAGCGAGGAGAGAGAAATGTTCTTCTTGTCTCTTGCAAATATCAGATTCCTGCCTGATAGAAACCTGAGCGTGACCTGCCACTGAACAGGGTAACTGGGAACGATGAGGCGACGATCAACCCATCTCAGTTCGTGCTGCTACCTCAGACGTTAGGGGTCCCGGTGAGTGTCTGCCCCAGTGAGCTGGTGGACTGACTATCACAAGCGTTGGGTCGATTGCTTCCTCAAGCTGAAACAATGCTGCTCCAAAGGAGAGGTCTGTGCTTTGTTCTGGATGGTTGGGGATGGGCGTTGGCACGGGGATGTGTACATTGCCTGTGTCACCTCAGCGTGACTGCGTCGGCACAATGGGGTGGTGTGGGGGTGGGGGTAGTCCCATTGTGCTACCATTCCTTCTGAGCAGATGGAGGATGTGCTGGAGCTGTGTGGGGTTTAGCTGAGAATGCTTCAATACAATAAGAGCTGGGAGGCACTTTAAGGGTGCTCGACATGACTTTTAATACATTTAATGGGGCTATCAATGGTGAATAATTTCTACTCATGCCTAAATTCACCTGTGCCCACGCTGTGACTATATTGTCTTAAACATCTTCACCCTCCCATTACGTCCAGGTGACTCGCGAACACCCACAGCTGAGGTTCAGGCGGCCTGCTGACTTCCATAGAGTCCCTACAGTGCAGAAGGAGGCCATTTGACCCATCGAGTCTGCACTGACCCTCTGAAAGAGCACACCCTACCTGACCCCCCTCCCCCTCCCTATCCCTGTGACCCCACCTAGCCCTGGACACTACGGGGCAATTTCGCATGGCCAATCGACCTAACCTGCACATCTTTGGGCTGTGGAAGGAAACCTGAGCACCCGGAGAAAACCCACACAGACACGGGGTGGAAGGAAAGATTCCGCACAGACAGTCACCACAGAAAGTCGGAATTGAACCCATGTCCCTGGCACCGTGAGACAGCAGTGCTAACCATTGTGCCACCCTTCCTTGCCCTGTTGCTTGAAATGACCTTGACAAGCCTGACATTGGGCACCACAGATGTTGCAGTATTACCCTGCTTGGTGAGCCACTCTGTCGCTTAAAGAGAGCGCGGTGTCAGATGGGCTGGACACCTCCAGGGTGTGGAAGGCTACAGGCTGTGCACCTGACAATACTCTTTCCTATGGGTGTTCGATAACCACTCGGCTCCTCCATGGGATAGAGGGACAGCTGGTGCAGAAAGCTGAGGATTCCCGCCAGTAAATAAATTTAGAGTACCGAATTATATATATTTTTTCCAATTAAGAGGCAATTTAGCATGGCAAATCCACCTATCCTACACATCTTTGGGTTGTGGGGGTGAAACCCACGCAGACACGGGAAGAATGTGCAACACCACACGGACAGTGACCCAGAGCTGGGATCGAACCCAGGACCTCAGAGCTGTCGTGCTCACCACTGCACCATTGTGCTGCCCCTAGAGACCGTGGACCCCGATCGTGGGCCTGGCCACTGTGGGGGCACCCCCCGAGATCCGATCGCCCCGCGCCCCCCCAGGACCCCGGGGGCCTGCTCGCATCACTGATCCCGCCACCACCAGAGGTGGTTCAAACCATGGCGGCGGGAGAGGCCTCCCAGCGGCGGGACTTCGGCCCATCGCGGGCCGGAGAATTGCCGCAGGGGGCCCGCCGATCGGCAGGTGGTGTTTCCCGCCCCCGCCAATTCCCGGGTGGCGGGGAATTACTGCCACGGCGGGCGCGGGATTTTCGGCAGCCCCGGGCGATTCTCCGACCCTGCGGGGGGTCGGAGAATTTCGCCCAGGATTCAAGAGCCATGGGAGATTATCAGAAAAGTGAAGTTGAGTCTATAAACAGATGTGATGCGATATTATCAAATGTTGGCTCAGACTCAAGGGGCCAAACCTGCTCCTCAGTCTTGTGGTCTTGGACAAGGATGATAATAAAGCATTCTTCCAATAACTACAAAATGAATTTATAAAAATGTCATGACTAGATCTTAATAAAGCACATTAAGACTCTTGATACAAGTATAAGAGCGGGCAAAACTTGGCACAAAGCTCCATAAGGAGATATTGGGGCAGATGACCAAAATGTGGGTCAGTTTTAAGGATCTTCGAAGAAGAAAATAAAGTTGTAGAGGCAATGAGGTTGGGGGAGGGAATTCCATCGATTGGAGGCTAGGCCTCCAATGGAGTAATTAAGATTGGGAATTGTCAAAAGGCCAATGCATTTGAGGAATACAATGATCTTGGAGCTGTGCAGAGATGGAGGAATTAGCAGACACAGGGCCATTGGGATTTGAAAACAATGGTGAGAATTTTAAACCTGAGGTGTTGCTTGACTGGGGTCTAATGTGAAAACAACACAAGACTGGTTCTAGAGTAAGTTAAATTTAGAATGGAGTGATGAACTGGCATTGGCCACACGAAGCGGTGGTAACCGGGAGTGCTCGTTCAGGTTGATTCTCCCATTGGCATTCCGGGTGAGGAGTACCACTCGTGTGGAATGCCAGCTGCAAATCGTGGGCTCCGAGTCCTCGATCTTCTATCCATTTCATGTAATGGGTTAATTATACATACACCAGCCCTGCTCAGAATGTATGCCTGCAAACCCGGGGGCAGGGTGGTAACACAATGGTTAGGACCGCAACCTCAGCGCCAGGAACCCGGGTTCGATTCCCGCTTCGGTCGCTGTCTGTGCGGAGTCTGCACGTCCTCCCCATTTCTGCGTGGGTTTCCTCTGGGTGCTCCGGTTTCCTCCCACAGTCCAAAGATGTGCGGGTTAGGTGGATTGGCCATGATAAATTACCCTTCGTGTCCACAGGTTAGGTGGGTTGTGGGGTTACAGGGATAGGGCAGGGGGTTGGGCCTATTAAGGGTGCTCCTTCAGAGGGTTGGTGCAGACACGATGGGCTGAATGGCCTCCTTCTGCACTGTAATGATTCTATGATTCAATGATTCCATCTCTAGTAAAAGTTTGGGTGAGGCTGAAGGAGAAGGGAACGAAAACAGCAGATTCCTATTTTCTGCAGGTATTGTTGAGGACACAGATGTGTTCAGTTGTGATTTCACACAAAATATCATTGGGGGTGTTTGTGGCAGAGATTCTGGATGAGTGACAGTGACTCAAGAGCAATAAATCTATTCAGCCAGATGGCATATACTCTGTGGAGCTGAGGGAGGACCAGCAGAGATATTTGTGGTCAGAATCTATCACAATGAGAGAGTTATAGTTGCTGGTGAGCTTTTAATAGATTTATCTAGGCAGGTAAATCATGCTTCATGCAGCAACCAGTCCCTGTATCTCTGTTATCAGGCAAATCACGGGAGCCACAGAACATTAGTTTGAATTTGTATCTGTGCAGAAATTAACTTCTCAGAAATAGATGACATTGTTTAGATGGGAAGATTATATCTGACAAGTGTCCTTGACCTCTTTAAAGTTGCTACAGGCAAAGTACTCTGAGGAGTTTCACATAATATGCATGTACTTTAAGAACAAATTGATAAGAATCTACTTAGATGACTTGTAATTAAACTGTGCAGATTAGGGACTCCAGGTTAGAGATTACCACCTGAAGCAAAGATATTTTAAACAATAGGGAGTACTTGTGATTGATGTCTTCAGATCCATTCCAGGATTAGTGCAGACACATGGTTATTGTTCATTCCCGTTAATAATTTCAGAAACAAAGTTAAATGCTTACAAACAGATGAGACTCCACTTAAGAGAAGAATAAAATCTGAAAATGTTGTGAACTATGCCGCATGACAGCCAGTCAGACAGTATGTGTGGATGGAAGGGGGCGGGGAGATTTTCCCAATCCCATGGATTTGGTATTGGAAGCAGCGGAGGATGGGGCAGGACAAATGGGGTGGGAGGGGAGCTCTGTCGGAGCAGCTCCCCAATTCATTCCTGCTCCCAGCGAAGCTTCCCAAGAGCACCAAAGAAAGTTGGCAACACATTCCAACGAGGCAGAAACCGGTGACGCCACGGGCCTTTTGTCAAAAGGAGACCGGATGTGCCTGCCATTTTAACAGGACCTCTGCCACTCATGCAGACTGGCAGCACTCTAGAGGCACCAGCTGTTGGGGTTGTTGGCCTCCCACTGCCTCAGACACTCCAATTGGCCCTCCCACCCGTGCAGCCTGTCCGCCATCCTACTTGGACGTAAGAACAAATTTCATTTCCGAAGTTGGCTTGTTAATTGCCTGTCTCGGAGAAAATCATATAGGTGGAATAGGAATCGGACACAAGTTGGAACTCTGACACGGTTCCACTGCTGGAGTCCTGCAAACGCTAGGAAATCCAGCCCATTGCTCGGCTTTTCTCTCCACAGGTGCTCCCAGACCTGCTGAGTATTTCCAGCACTTTGAGCTCCGATGATGGATCTTCGGCATCCACAGCAGTTTCTTGTGGTGCTGCTCAATTTAGAAAATTTGTGGGAAAGGACAGGCAGGTGACAGGTAAAATTTAAAAATCACAAACCCAAAGAGTTGCCCATTGAATGGAATTATTAAAAACAGAAGAAGGGAAAAGACAAATTTGTTTTCACAAAGCATCGTCCATGTACTCAAGGTGTCACAAAGCCCTTCATAACCCTTCGGGCAAAAGCAACAGCTAATATTCACAGAGCAAGATCCCCAAAATAATAAATGAGTAGAAACTTTAATTTTTGTTAACCGTGGTTGAGTGGGCAATGCTGGCTAGGGCAGCAGAACACCTCCTTGCTCTTCTGTAATGTGCTAAGTGATGTCTGATAACCAGCTGAGCAGGCTAATCTCTCACTGGTTTGCTGAAAGTTCAAATAAATGTGATTTAACATCTGATCTGAAAGGAGAAGATTAATTCAATCGAGTTAACGCAGATTAAATTGGAACAGGGTCCGATAGTCATAAGAGACCCATCACAGTCACTACCTGGAGGAGTGGTGAATATAATCAGAAAATGAAATGAAAATGACAAATCAACTGTCATTAAGCCAACTCTATTGAGTGTGCAGGTTTGATGACACTTGAATTACCATGATCTGCTTAATGGCCATCGCTTCCTTTCTCCTTGAATTGGCTGTATGTCAAGCTGCTGCCTGAGATGGCCATATATGATAAATTGGCTTGACATGCAAACAGTTAAAGGACAAGGCCCAAATCCTATCGGCAATAAGATGACTGAGAGCACTGGAATGTTTTACACTCCGCTTCTCAGAGTTCTATTACTGCAGCGTTAGTGTGCTAGTTTTACAAGGTCTCATCGAAATCATGCAGCGGATGTCAGACCTGTGGGAACATACTGTCCCCGCAACATTAAGCTTTCAGCTTCAGGGGAAAAGCATTCATAAAGGAAAAAACAAATGTTCTCCTGTCAGTTTGATTGGAAGCCTGTAATAAAGACCCAGCAGAAACCAAGGACTTGATTTCAAAATGAGAAAAGATAGATTTGCATTTCTGTGGTGCTTTTCACAACCCCCGAAACTCCCAAAGTATTTTACGGCCAATGAAGTCCTGTCATGAAGTGCAATCATTGGAACAATGGATGGATCATGGCAGCCGATTTTCACACAGCAAGATCCCATATATAATAATCAGATAAAGACCAAATAACTATTCAGTCCTTTTTTACCTTCTCAATTTATCTGGCAAGAGTCCAAAACGCCACTGTTCTTTAACGGTGAGACTAAGGGCGGGATTCTCGGTTCTGGGAGGCCTGTACCGCATACCCCGATGGGACGGAGAATCAGGTGTTGGGAAAAAGTGAGACCAACGCCGGGCGACGACCCGACCACTGGGCCCAGTACCCGATGCACTGGCCCTCCGTGATTCCCCAGTCCCCGTAACCGGGAATCACCTGGGCGCGGATCATTTGTTTTCTCTACCAGCATGGCCGTGGCATGCTGGAACTCATAATGGGCCAAGAAGGTTACCCCCCAAGGAGTTACCACCTTGGCCCACCGCGAGGCCCACCACACCAGGGCCGTGCTGGTAGAGACCATCCGAGCCTAACTGAGGGTCAACCGCCCCCCACGAAATGCACTGCCTACCCACCCACCCCTCTTCCAGAGACCCCCACCCCTCTTCCCAGGGACCCCTTTAATGGAGGGAATCCCTTAGGAATAGCAGAAGTGCAATCATTTGCTTGAGTGATGGGAATGCACTTAGTGATTGGAATGAACTTACCTCTCTTTGCCATGGTCAATGTTTGTAAACATTGGGTTTTCACTACTTAAGCTACTGAACCGTGAAGGGAAATGAATAAATCAAAGCTGCAGATGGTTTGTAGAAGCTATCAATCACAGACGACTACTAGAATGCTATGCATAGCTGGCAGCTAATGGATCGGTGGATACCAAAGAAAGGAATCAGCTCCCCCCTTCCAAGATTGGATATGTGGACTTCAAGGGAAGTGTTACAGCTGTAATCCTTCTCACTGCCCTGTCTGAACTGCTCTCTAGCTTCGAGACAGACGTCTATTTTCTGGGTGGGGGTTGGACTGGGGGAAGTCCCCCTATTATAGAGGTCCCTGAGGGGGTTTACCTATTATAGGAGTCCCGGTGGGGGGGATTTCCCTATTACAGGGGTCCCTGTGGGTGTCTCCCTATTGCATGGGTCCCAGTAGGGTGGGGGGTTCTCCCTATTACATGGTCCCTGCAGGGTTGGTCATGTCACCATGAAATTGGGGTTTGGGGCTGTTTTGCAATGCGGGGGTGTGGCCGGCCCTTAACTGCCAGTTTGTGTGGGACAACAGCTGAGACAAAACGTCAATAGGATTGTCAGGGAAACAAAGGTAGTTTGCAATGAGGAATATTTTTATTTTTAAATAGTGAAAATAATGTGTAGATTTGCTTGGGTTTGATTTTGTGGTTCTGTGTAAGACGAGTAAATGTCCTCATCAGATTCATTGTAAACAAAGGTGTTTGAATGTGTGGGTGTTTGGTCAGTTCAAACTTTGCTTAGAGAGGGTTACAGTGTGAAAAGTAAACAAGCTGGGAGAAGTAAGAAGTTGTTGCTTAGCAACCAGGGGCACCTTTATGGTCAGAAGGAATGGGTTTTGAGTTTCGTTTTAGCTGAATTTATAACACTTGTGGCTAGGAGGCGAGAGGGTGAGCAGCTCTCAGCTTTGCTCAAAGAAAACCCTTACCACGGAGAAATGGTTAAAAAAAACAAGTTGCAGAAATCTAAACAACTAGTTAAGGAAACTAGATAAACAAAGAGAAGTTTCCAAGAAGTCTGAATTAAAGGAACAGAGAAGAACCGGAACAAGAGCATAGAACATAGAACATTACAGCGCAGTACAGGCCCTTCGGCCCTCGATGTTGCGCCGACCTGTAAAACCACTCTAAAGCCCATCTACACTATTCCCAGAGCAGGGTAGAGCTCGGTAAAACTCCAGTTAAAGCAGAAAATAAGATGACAAATGAAAGTTAATCTGAAGTGACTCTAAAGTTTGTGAGATTTTGTTCCAGTTTGTGAAACATTTATGTGAAATATATGTGAAATAAATAGGGGCAGCACGGTAGCATGGTGGTTAGCATAAATGCTTCACAGCTCCAGGGTCCCAGGTTCAATTCCCGGCTGGGTCACTGTCTGTGTGGAGTCTGCACGTCCTCCCCGTGTGTGCGTGGGTTTCCTCCGGGTGCTCCGGTTTCCTCCCACAGTCCAAAGATGTGCGGGTTAGCTGGATTGGCCATGCTAAATTGCCCGTAGTGTCCTAATAGTAAGGTTAAGGGGGGGAGTTGTTGGGTTACGGGTATAGGGTGGATACATGGGTTTGAGTAGGGTGATCATTGCTCGGCACAACATCGAGGGCCGAAGGGCCTGTTCTGTGCTGTACTGTTCTATGTTCTATGTTCTATGTTCTAATTGTGAAAATCGGTGGTTGGATCTCAGAGTTTGTGTCAAAATATTTAAGACAAAATGAGCGTAAAAGGAGAGGTGAAAAACGTGGAGCTGGATGCCTTGTTAAAATGTGGAGTGGAAACTTTGAATGACAGGGTATTTGGAAAACCTGGAATGGATTCTCAATGCAAACAACTGATAGAAAATCTTGTTTGAAAAATGATCTTAAAGCGTGATATTTTGAGAATGGAGTTTGAAAACACTCATGGGACAATCATCTTGGGGGAATTTGCGGAGAAATCCTTGGAAGACCGGTTGAGTGGTTGGCAGAGTGGCACAGTGATTAGCATTATTGTCTCACAGCGCCAGGGACCCGTGTTCGACTCCAGCCTTGGGTGACTGTGGAGTTTGCACCTTATCCCCGTGTGTGCGTGCATTTCCTCCGGGTGCTCCGTTTTCCTCCCACAGTCCAAAGGTGTGCAGGTTAGGTGGATGGCCATGATCAATTGCCCCTTAGTGTCCCTTAGATGTGCAGGTTGTGTTACATGGGCAGGCTGGGGGAGTAGACCTGGATACAGTGCTCTTTCGTTTCAGTCCCGATGGGCAGGAGGGCTTCCTATGCACTGTAGAGATTCTATGAGTTGCAGCGGCCATTTTGTTTTAGAGCTGGATATTATCTTTGAAAACCGAATACATTTGTGAAGCTCAGGGGAAGTAAAGAAGCTTTTGTGAGGGCCACGAAGAATCCAGCACGAGTTTGTAGAGTGGAAAAGACATAACGTTATGTCCAATTACATATGCAGCAGTACTCCACCACTGCTCTCTCCTCTAGCTGGTTCCACACTGGCCAGCTCCATTTATGCAGTTCACTCTCCTAATGATTTCTCCGCCCTCCTCATTGGGGGAGCTCATACTCACTAAGAATTGTGGGAGATTCAATCGTCCCCAGGCAATAGCAATCAGGCAGGTTATAACAGGAGCATTGCATTATAATCCAAATTTTCATGTTTAATTAATCTTTTTTTCTTATAGCTAAAATCTAATCAGTGGTCCTGTGATTCTGTTCCTCCATGTTTTGTAAAATAGAAGTAACTTATCATCTTTTGAGCCAGGGTTCCATTTGTCCCATCCTGTAGTGACATCAACTGGGATCATAACAAGATGTGGGCATCGTTGCCAAGGCCGGTGTTTGTTGTCTATCCCTACTTAACTTTGACAAGGTGGGTGGCGACCTTCTATCTTGAATTACTGCAGTGCATCTGACCCAGGTACACTCAGAATGCTGAATTTCCAGGATTTTGATCCAACAACAGTGAAGGAACAGCAATATATTTCCATGTGGTATGTGGATTGGAGGGGAGCATAAAGGGGGTGGGCTTCCCATGTATCTGCTACCCTTGTCCTTTGAGATGCCGATGTTACTGGTTTGGAGGTGCTATCAAATTGGGCTTGGTGTGCTGTACCTTGAAGATGGTACACATTACTGCCACTGTTTGCAAAAGTGGAGGGAGCGAGTGTTTAAGTTGGTGCATGAGGTGCCAATCAAGTGGCCTGTTTTATCCTGGATGGTGACGATCATCTTGAATGATGTTGAGGCTGCACTCATCTAGACAACTGGAGAATATTCCATCACATTCCCGACTTCTGCTTTGTAGATGCTGGAGAGACTTTAGGGAGTTAGAAGGTTCGTTTCTCGATGCAGAACTTCCAGCTTCCAACATACTCATGGTGCATATGGCTGGGGAACACTTCAGTCTGTGAGGAGGTGAGAGTGTACTAAACATTGTTCAATCGTCAGCAAACAACCCCACTCCTGATCTTATGATGGAGGAGAAAAAGAGGTTGCTGAAGATGGTTGGGTCCAGGACATGACCCGAAGGAACTCCTGAACTATTGACCTCCAACAATCATAACCATCTTCCTTTTTGCCAGGCATGACTCCAACTGGTGGAGAAATTAATTCCCTCTATTGGCATTGACCTCAACATTGCCCTTGGTCCTTAACGCCACACTCAATCAAAAACAGTGTGGCGCAGTGGTTAGCACTGCTGCCTCACAGTGCTGAGGAACCGGGTTCAATCCCGGCCCCGGGTCACTGTCTGTGTGGTGTTTGCACGTCCTCCATGAGTCTGTGTGGGTTTCACACCCACAACCCAAAAAGATGTTTAGTGTAGGTGGATTGGCCACGCTAAATTGCCCCTTAATTGGAAAAATAAATAATTGGGTACCCTAAATTTAAAAAAAAATGTTTGGACCAAAGCTGTAATGAAGTCAGGAGCTGAGTGACCCCAGCAGAACCCAAACTGAGTGGCAGTGAGCAGGTCATTGCTATGGAAGTCCTGCTCTAAAGAAGGTCAGAGTGAAGAGACAATCAGGTTTGGCATTTCCTCAGCACTAACATGGCCACCAATATGACCAGGTGATCAGTCAAGGGTGGGGTCTATGTGAGTGTCGAGGTCTAGGCCATGACTATTTTCCTGTTCCCCGACATCCACTAGCCCCAAGCCACACCCTGACCACAGCCAAAACCTTGAGGGGCTGTGTCACTGACACTTTCGGGAGCTGTTTCCGATCATTACGATATTCAGTCTCCCAATTTTCCAGATTCCAAAATGTCTGCTGAGGTCAGCAATCTGGGCTCCTTGTCCTGGTGCTTATTCTGCAACAGCGGACTTGTGCACCTTAAACCCAATTTATTGGAAATTCTCCCTCTCTTTCTTCCCTTGTGCTGAAAGGTAAGATATATATGATAAATATTGATGACACTGAGCTGGGCAACATTTTTTAAACTGGCGAGATTGACATGTTACATTCACCATGGCAGCATCCCCATTATTTTGATGTACAAGGCAGAAAACCTGTCTATGTTTTTGGATTGTTTTGTGTGAAAACGCTTTTAGTTGACTTTTCACATTGACAATGAATTCTCAGTGGAATCTCCTGATAGCAAGTTTATTTCCCTGAGAAGCAGACGTGGCCCATCACCTGAGTAAGCTGAAACTGAATGATACCAACAGAAAATGTCACGCTGAGCAAATAAAACGCTGCTTCTTTTCATTTTCTTACTCGTGGCGCCTTAAATATTTAATTGCGTGACTGAAATTTGTGACTCATGGTGAAGCTTCACAGCCGCATTATTCTCGTTGAGGTCTCTGTCGTATTCCCTCTTCACTTTCCTCATTACAGGAAGGCGAAATCAACGTCACTTTTGGCTGATGCTGCAGTTGGAGGGTGAGAAGTTCCAGAATGTTCTCTGAGGGGAAATTGCAGCCTTTGGTGTCAGTTTGGGTGGGTTTGGCAGGGTGGTTCCTGCTGTCCTTTTTGGCTGAGATGGGCTGGATTCTCCGCTGTCGGGAAGCCCCCGGTGGGCTGCCCCACACTGCGAAACCCTATTGACCAGCCGGCGAAACGGAGCATCCCGCCGGCATGCTGAAACAGAGATTTGGCGCGGGAGGATGGAGGATCCAGCCCCTGCATTTTTTTGGAGGCTGAGTGAGTTTCTCACCAGTCAATCCCACACTCAGCATGGAATTCTCTGCCGGTAGCGGAGTTTGTGATGAGGCAGAGAATCCAACATCATGACCGATCAGTTTCCGATACTCTGATCATCCCCCCCCCCCCCCCCTCCCCCGCTGCCATCGGTATCGAGGTTTGTGCCCCGCACAGCGGCTGGGCATCCTATTCTCCGGCCTGCGTGATTCTCCCGTCACGGGAATCATATGGGTGAGAGTTACTGCTTGTCCTGACAAGCCTGACCCTGATGCAGTGGATCTCGCAGTGGGCCAAAGGGGTAACTCTTTCAGGGATCTTCCCCCAAAGTCCATCCAATGGCTCAACTCTCCCTCCCTCAATACAAGACCTGCCCACCCCACTCTCAAAAGACACGCTCCCCCCTCCCCCCTGCCGAGACCTCCTAAATAAACAGACATCCCACAGACCATCTAAATAAGGAGACCTCCATGCAGACCCTTCCTGCCAGAAAAGAGATCCCTGTTAGGAAGCCCCCCGTAAGAGAGACCCCTGTGAGGAAGCCCCCCCCCCCCATAAGAGGGATTCCTGACTGAGAGAACATTCCAGATAGACATGATGTGGAGATGCCGGCGTTGGACTGGGGTGAGCATAGTAAGAAGTCTTACAACACCAGGTTAAAGTCCAACAGGTTTGTTTCAAACACGAGCTTTCGGAGCACGGCTCCTTCTTCAGGTGAATGGAAAGGCTTGTTCCAGAAATGTTTATATAGACACAGTCAGAGATGCCCCGGAATGCGAGCACCTGCAGGCAATCAAATCATCAAAGATGCAAAGAGAGAGGTAACTCCAGGTTAAAGAGGTGTGAATTGTCCCAAGCCAGTTCAGTCGGTAGGCCTCTGCAAGTCCAGGCTTGTTGGTGGGGGACGAATGTAATGCGACATGAATCCCAGATCCCGGTTGAGTCCGCATTCATGCGTGCGGAACTTAGCTATAAGTTTTTGCTCAGCAATTTTGCGTTGTCGCGTCTCCTGAAGGCCTCCTTGTAGAATGCTGACCCGGAGATCAGAGGCTGAATGTCCTTGACTGCTGAAGTGTTCCCCAACTGGAAGGGAACAGTCCTGCCTGTTGATAGTCGCACGATGCCCGTTTATTCGTTGTCGCAGTGTCTGCATGGTCTCGCCAATGTACCACGCTTCGGGACATCCTTTCCTGCAGCGTATGAGGTAGACTACATTGGTCGAGTCGCACGAGTATGCGCCGCGTACCTGGTGGGTGGTGTTTCCACGTGTAATGGTGGTGTCCATGTCGATGATCTGGCATGTCTTGCAGAGATTACCCTGGCAGGGTTTTGTGGTGTTGTGGTTGCTGTTCTGAAGGCTGGGTAATTTGCTGCAAACAATGGTTTGTTTGAGGTTGCGCGGTTGTTTGAAGGCCAGTAGTGGGGGTGTGGGGATGACCTTGGCAAGATGTCCATCCTCGCTGATGATGTGTTGGAGGCTGCGAAGAAGATGTCGTAGTTTCTCCGCCCCAGGAAAGTACTGGACGACGAAGGGTACTCTGTCAGTGGTGTCCCGTGTTTGTCTTCTGAGGAGGTCGGTGCGGTTTTTTGCTGTGGCGCGGTGGAACTGTCGATCAATGAGTCGAGCGCCATATCCCGTTCGTACGAGGGCATCTTTCAGCATCTGTAGGTGTCTGTTGCGCTCCTCCTTGTCTGAGCAGATCCTGTGTATACGGAGGGCTTGTCCATAGGGGATGGCTTCTTTAATGTGTTTCGGGTGAAAGCTGGAGAAGTGGAGCATCGTGAGATTATCTGTGGGCTTGCGGTAAAGCGAGGTGCTGAGGTGACCGTCCTTGATGGAGACGAGTGTGTCCAAGAATGGAACTGAATTTGGAGAATAGTCCATGGTGAGTTTGATGGTGGGATGGAACTTATTGACCTCGCTTTACCGCAAGCCCACAGATAATCTCACGATGCTCCACTTCTCCAGCTTTCACCCGAAACACATTAAAGAAGCCATCCCCTATGGACAAGCCCTCCGTATACACAGGATCTGCTCAGACAAGGAGGAGCGCAACAGACACCTACAGATGCTGAAAGATGCCCTCGTACGAACGGGATATGGCGCTCGACTCATTGATCGACAGTTCCACCGCGCCACAGCAAAAAACCGCACCGACCTCCTCAGAAGACAAACACGGGACACCACTGACAGAGTACCCTTCGTCGTCCAGTACTTTCCTGGGGCGGAGAAACTACGACATCTTCTTCGCAGCCTCCAACACATCATCAGCGAGGATGGACATCTTGCCAAGGTCATCCCCACACCCCCACTACTGGCCTTCAAACAACCGCGCAACCTCAAACAAACCATTGTTTGCAGCAAATTACCCAGCCTTCAGAACAGCAACCACAACACCACAAAACCCTGCCAGGGTAATCTCTGCAAGACATGCCAGATCATCGACATGGACACCACCATTACACGTGGAAACACCACCCACCAGGTACGCGGCGCATACTCGTGCGACTCGACCAATGTAGTCTACCTCATACGCTGCAGGAAAGGATGTCCCGAAGCGTGGTACATTGGCGAGACCATGCAGACACTGCGACAACGAATAAACGGGCATCGTGCGACTATCAACAGGCAGGACTGTTCCCTTCCAGTTGGGGAACACTTCAGCAGTCAAGGACATTCAGCCTCTGATCTCCGGGTCAGCATTCTACAAGGAGGCCTTCAGGAGACGCGACAACGCAAAATTGCTGAGCAAAAACTTATAGCTAAGTTCCGCACGCATGAATGCGGACTCAACCGGGATCTGGGATTCATGTCGCATTACATTCGTCCCACACCAACAAGCCTGGACTTGCAGAGGCCTACCGACTGAACTGGCTTGGGACAATTCACACCTCTTTAACCTGGAGTTACCTCTCTCTCTGCATCTTTGATGATTTGATTGCCTGCAGGTGCTCGCATTCCGGGGCATCTCTGACTGTGTCTATATAAACATTTCTGGAACAAGCCTTTCCATTCACCTGAAGAAGGAGCCGTGCTCCGAAAGCTCGTGTTTGAAACAAACCTGTTGGACTTTAACCTGGTGTTGTAAGACTTCTTACTGATTCCAGATAGAGACAGTGCAAAAAATAATTGGGAAATGCACCTTCTGGCTCAGACACAGGAAGAAGTACCTGTCAATTTCTGGAAAGGTGAAACCAGTTATCTGTGTTTAACCCCCTTCAGATCTTTGATCTGCAAGCCATTCATTCTTTTTTCTTTGATATTGATTTTACTGGGTTGTGATTGACAGCCTCCACATACTCCAGCTGTCAGCGTTGTTCCATTTATTTTCCTTCATGGTTGAGTAACTGTGAAATGCTCTAACCACAATGCTTATAAACATCAATCTTTGACTGACAGCTCCTGGACCGTCTCAAACAGAGTTAAGTACTTTCCAATCACCTCCTAGTCATGGTTAGATGGTTTTGAAGTAGTCAGCTAGAAATTGACAGTCCCGATCTCAATGTGAGGTTGAGGGTTTCCCACACCCCCACCCAGGACAATGCGACCCCCGTAGACATGGGCAACAACCCAAAACCTCGACCCCCGACGGGCAACTTCCCCCCATTACTAAACATTAGCATAACCCTCCCCCACCACCCAGTCATGGAGGTGACGCAGCCTCACACCCACCCATCCTCTTAGGCATCGGGGAATCGCCAACCCCTCAAAGTGCACATCCACCATGATGGGATCTATGAGGGCCCCCAGCGAGGATGTAATCCAGATTACGGCAGGCCTAGCGAGTTGGGCTTCTCCCGCGATGCACCCAACACAACTGGATCGGCTCCAGGAGCAACGTGGTGGAAAAATTGAGCTCTACTTCTGAAAACTGAAGTTTGGCATTAGAAAAATAAATTTTTGTGCAGTGAAATATATGTCCACTGAGCAATTATTACACAGATCCCTTTGACTCGACTGTTATTTTTGATTGCTGCTTCACATTTTTGAGAATGTGTGTATCACTGACAAGATTGGCTTTTGTTGTCTGTGAGGGTGATGGTGAGCATTCTTCTACAATCATTACAATCACGTGGTGAGTCTCACCTGTTCTTGGTACAAATTGATCCAACATCACGGGGCAGGTTTAGCACAGTGGGCTAAACAGCTGGCTTGTAATGCGGAACAAGGCCAGCAGTGCGGGTTCAATTCCCATACGGGCCTCCCCGAACAGGCGGCGGAATGTGGTAACTTCATTGAAGCCTACTTGTGACAATAAGTGATTATTATTATTAAGTCATTTCAAACAACAGTTGAGAATTAACCAGATTAATGTATGTCTGGACTTGCATACATGCCCAGACTGGATAAGGACCTCAGGTTTCCATATGAAGGACATTATTGAACAAAGTGAGCTTTGCAACAATTCAATAACCTTGGATCCTATTACTGATACAGAACATTTGGTGATGGATGTTGGAAACGGGTCCACCAATTTATGCACCGCAAGATCGCATATGCAGCAATGTAACAATAATCAGATAATTTCTCTTTTCTGTCATGTTTGAGGGATAAACGTTGGACAGGACACCTTTATAACTCCCCTCTGCCTCTTCAACATAATGCCATGGCATCTTTTACATTCACTTGAGCAGCTAAATGTCGGCTTTGTTTAACGTCCCATCTAAAAGACAGCACCTCCAACAGTGCAGCAGTCCTTCAAGTGCCTCATTGGGAATGTCAGCCTTAATTTTGGCGCTCACATCCTGGAGTGGGACTTGAAACAACAACGTTCTGATTTATACTGCCAACCAAAGTAACAGGTCCCAACCTAGACTTGTCCAAGGAATGATTGTCCAAGTATCCAAGTGTCCAATACAACTGATGGGAAATGGATTCCCTGCCTCTGGACATCTTGATATCTTTCACCAAAGATCAGTCCAAAGATATGCAGATTAGGTGGATTGGTCATGTTAAAGTCATGTATGTAGGGCCCCAAAAACGTTTAGGAGGGGTTATTGGGTTATGGGGTAGGGTGGAAGTGAAGGCTTAAGTGGATGCTGACTCGATGGGCTGAATGGCCTCTTTCTGCACTGTATGTTCTATGTAACACAGTACTGTGGAAACATAGAATACAAAATAGGAGCCAGAGGAAGCCATTTGGCCTTACAAATCTGCTCCGCCATTCATTATGATCATGGCTTATCATCCAAGGCAAATGTCTGATCCAGCCTTTCCACCATCTCCTTTGATCTCCTTCGCAATGAGTGCTGTAGGAAACTGTTTCTTCAAAATATTTTGGCCTCAACTGCTTTTTGTACTAGCGAATTCAACAGGTTGACCACTCCTCATCTCTGTCCTAAACAGTCTACCCCGTCTCCTCAGATTGTGACTCCATTTTCTGGACACATCCACCATCGGGAACATCCTTCCTGCATCTACCCTGTCCAGTCCAGTTAGAATTTTATTGGTTTCTATGAGATCCCACCTCATTCTTCTGAACTCCATCGAATACAATCCTAATCAACTCAATCTCTCCTCATACGTCAGTTCCATCAACCCAGGAATCAGTCTGGTAAACCTTCGCTGCTCTCCCTCGAGAGCAAGAACATCCTTCCTCAGATAAGGAGACCAAAACTGCCCACAATACTCCAGGTGTGGCCTCACCAAGACCATGTATAATTTCAGCAAGACATCCCTACTCCTGTACTCAAATCCTCTTGCTATGAAGGCCTGTATAACATTTGCCTTCTTTACCATTCGCTGAAACTTCATGAAACTGGTGCATGAAGGCACCCAGGTCTCAATGCACATTCCTCTCTCCTAATTTATGGCCATTCAGATAATAATCTACCTTCTCGTTTTTGCTACCAACGTGGATAACCTCATATTTATCCAGATTATACTGCATGTGCCATTCATTTTCCCACTCACTCAACCTTTCCAAATTACACTGAAGGATCTCTGCATCCTCTTCCCAGCTCACCCTCCCACCCAACTTGGTGTCATCTGCCAATTTTTCAAATATTACATTTTGTTCCCTCATCTAAATCATGAATATATACTGTGAATAGCTGGGATCTTAGCACTGTTTCTTGCAATACCTCACAAGTCACAGTCTACTAGTTGGAAAAAGATTTGTTTATTCCTTTTCTGTTTCCAGTCTGCCAACCAGTTTTCTCTCCTTCTCAATACATTTCCCCCCAATCCCATGTGCTTTAATTTTACACACTAATCAACTATGCGGGACTTAGTTCAAAACCTTCTGAATCCAACTAAACCACATTCACTGGTCTCCCCCTCATCAACTCTACTAGTTACATCCTCAAAGTATTCCTGTAGATTTGTCCAGCATGATTTCCCTTTCTTAAATCCATGCTGACTCTGTCAGATCCTGCCATTATTTTCCAAGTGCTCTGCTATGAAAATCTTTTGTACTGGACTTTTGCATTTTCCCCACTGTTGGCGTCAGGCTGAATGATCTATAATTCTCGGTTTTCTCCCTCCCTCCCTTTTTAAGTAGCGGGAATACATTAGCTACCCTCCAGTCTGCAGGAACTGTTCCAGAGTCTATAGAACCTTGGAAGATGACCATCAATGCATTCACTATTTCCAAAGTGACTTCCTTAAGTACTCTGAGATGCAGATTATCAGGCCCTGAGGATTTATCAGCCTTCAATCCCATCAATTTCCCCAATACCATTTCTCTACAAAAATTGATCTCCTTCAGATCCTCCCTCTCAGTAACCCCTTTGTTCCCCAATTTAGGTTATGTTATTTGTGTCCTCCTTTGTAAAGACAGAACCAAAGTATGTATTTAGTTGGTTAGCCATTTCTTTGTCCCCAATACAGATTCCCCTGCTTCTGACTGCAAGGGACCTACATTTGTCTTCCCCAATCTTTTTCTCTTCACGTTCCTGCATAAACTTTTGGAGTCAGTTTTTATGTTCCCCACAATCTATTTTCTCCTTCTAAATTAACCCCTTAGCCTTCCTTTGCTGCTTCCAGCCCTCAAGTCTGTTGTTATTTTGGGCAATTTGTATCTTCCTTGGATGTAATACAATCTGTAATTTCCCTTGTAAATCACGGTTCAGCCACTTTTCCTGTTTTACTTTTGCGCCAAGACAAAAATAAAGAATTGTTTGCCATGGACTATCTACCATCGTCCTTTTAGTCCAATCCATCGTAGCCAATTCATGTCATATCATCTGAATTTCCTTTATTTGAATTCAGAGTGTGATTATAGAGCGGGATCAAAAAAATGTGCTGAACAATTATAATTTCTCTTTGTTATTCTGATGTAATAATCTGCAATAGTTTGTTGGCTAAAACAAAGGCTCCAATATTAAAATGAATATTGGTGTAAGAATAATTCTGCAGTCCTCAGCATTGGCAATTAAGTTTCTTTCCTGTATTGCACATGCCACTGAATAGATTTGAAACTTACTTGGAAATTACATCACAGCACAAGGATTTCTGCAGCATTAAAGGATCAATAAATACTGCCTGGAGGGAGGGGAGCCGACTTCTTGTGAGCAAAGATAATCCAGCAAATGATTCACTTTGTCAAAATGTCAAAAGGTTCTTGAACTACCATATGATCAGCAGTAAGAAGATGTTTCACAGCCGCTGGTGAAAAATAAAATTATTCTTTAATTCCTAATCCTGAACAATGGGGTACAAACATCTCTATAGGTCACTGAGTCTATTTGCCATGATCAATATGCAAACTAATGAGTTTAGAAATTGCATTGGTACCATTGCACTGATGGAATTTGTGAGACTTTCACCAGCCTATCCGGCTGAAAATTGGTCCAGACACGAATTGCAGACACCAAGACATTTCAATGTTTGTGATGATTGTCATAATATCCATTCATCTATATAATGAGGTGCAGACAGGCAGTGATTGACACACAGGATGACCAGTGAGCACACAGCACAGTGCAGCCAATCACCAGACAGGACACGACAACTATAAAGCCAGAGGGCACTAGGTTTCCCACTCTCTCTGGACCCAGCCACTAGAACATAGAACATAGAACGATACAGCGCAGTACAGGCCCTTCGGCCCACGATGTTGCACCGACATGGGAAGTCAAAAACTAAAGGCCATCTAACCTACACTATGCCACTGAGACAGTCAGAGTCCACGAGCTAGCAAGTGCAAACACCATGCGGTAGCTAGTAAGTCTGGTCAGGCTACTACTAGGTCTCCAGTCAGTTCAGTATAGTGGCGACCCACAGCTGAATATGTTTATCAGTTCTATCGTTGAATAAAACAGTGTTGGATTTTCTCCAGTGTTAGATGTCTGTTTCTAGCTTCCCTGCATCGAGTGCAGTCCACATCGAACCAACCTGCCGAATACATCATGGTACCAGAGTGCTCCTGATCTTGACGGACCTACCTTGAGTGAATCAGCATTGACCAGCAAGCAGCCATCCCGTGATATGGAAAACATCCAGCCTCCTCCGCAGCTCCGCATCTCCGGCAACCTCGGCGCCAATTGGAAGATCTTCAAGCAAAAGTTCCACTTGTACATCGAGGCTTCCGACCTCAAAGCAGCATCGGATGCCAGGAAGATCGCACTATTTCTCTCCACCGCGGGGGACCACGCCATCCACATCTACAACTCCCTTATGTTCGCTGAAGGCGAAGACAAAACAAAATTCAAAACAGTTCTGCTGAAGTTCGACAGTCACTGTGACATTGAGGTGAATGAGAGCTTTGAACGGTACATCTTCCAGCAGAGGCTTCAGGGTAAGGATGAACCTTTTCAGTCCTTCTTGACCCATCTCCACCTCCTAGCGCAATCATGTAACTGTGACTCGACGGCTGATTCCATGATCCAGGGTCAGATCATTTTCAGGGTCCACTCCGGCACCCTTTGGCAGCAGCTCCTGAAAGTCAAACAGTTGACCCTCCCTGTCGCTATCGAGACGTGCGTTGTCCATGAACATGCTAAGAATCGTTACTCCCACATCAGGGCGGCAGAAACTGCAAAGCTGGCCTCCCACGAAGCGGAACGGGTGCAGGCCATCGCACAGATGCAAGGCCTGAGCACCGTGGCCGTTTTCCGCGCTTTTCCTGGGTCCCTGCGCATGCGCGCCAGGACCGAGTGGACGACGAGACCGACAACCCGACTGCGCAGGTGCGTACGTCGACCGACCGCACTGCGCATGCGCGATGGTGCATGGAATGCGCTGACGTCGGTGTCATGACGTGTCCGAATTGTGGCTCCACCCACTTAAAGCGGCAATGTCCGGCAAAAGGACTCCGGTGTCCACAGCGTGGCAAGCCTGGCCACTATACAGCCCTTTGCAGATATGCTCCACCGCTCAGCAGCCAGCGATCCCAGCTGCGGCGCAGAAGTGTCCGCTCAATACAGCGAGGCATGCCAGATTCCGATCCCGACAGCCCAACGGACCCTGATGCTGAGTGCCTCAAGTCCCCATACTAGGTGGGCATCATAACTACACATGCGCTGCCTTCCACCACAACGGCCAAATGCCTCTCAATCCTCAGTGTGGATCCTGACGATGAGTGGTGTGCTGTCCTCACAGTTAACAAGGCTCGCATCCGATTTAAACTGGACACTGGCGCATTGGCGAACCTCATCTCAAAATCCGACCTCGACACCATCCGCGCCAGACCAAGCATTCTTCCACCGGCCTGCCAGCTTCTTGACTACAATGGCAATGCCATAGCTGCCAGGGGCTCGTGTCAACTAGGGGTATCCAATAAGGTGATCAAGGCGACGCTGCGGTTTGAAATTGTTGGGCCTGACAGAGCATCCCTGCTCGGTGCTCGAGCCTGCAAGGTCCTGAACCTGGTTCAGTGAGTCCACACCATGTCGTCAACATCACCGGCGACGGCCTCGCCTGATGGAAAACTGCAAGCCGACATAGATGACATTATCACGCAGTACCACAGCGTATTTGATGGAATGGGCAAGCTCCCGTGCTGATATAAAATCCTGGTCAAGATGAACGCCACCCCTTTAATTCATGCACCACACCGGGTGCCGGCACCCCTCAAGGATCGTCTGAAGAAGCAATTACAGGACCTCCAAGACCAGGGCATCATATCGAAGGTCACAGAGCCCACAGACTGGGTCAGCTCCATGGTCTTCATAAAGAAACCGTCAGGGGAGCGTCGCATTTGCATTGACCCGAAGGATCTAAACCGCAACATCATGCGGGAGCATTACCCGATACCAAAACGTGAAGAGTTGACCAGTGAGATGGCTCATGCCAAATTCTTTACAAAGCTGGACCCCTCCAAGGGTTTTTGGCAAATACAGCTGGACGCGTCCTGTCGCAAGCTGTGCATGTTCAATACCCCGTTAGGTCACTACTGCTACAACCGCATGCCTTTTGGTATCATATCTACCTCCGAACTATTTCACCATCATGGAACAGATGATGGAGGGCATCGAGGGGGTGCGAGTATACATTGACGAGGTAATTATCTGGTCCACAACACCCAAGGAGCACATCGCTCGCCTCAAGAAGGTATTCCAGAGAATTCATGAACCTGGGGCAGGATCCTCCGACCCCCTGCCAGGTCGGAGAATCGCCCGGGGCCAGCGTCAATCCCGCCCCCGCCGTGTCCCGAATTCTCCGCCACCAGAGATTCGGCGGGGGCGGGAATCGCGCCGCGGCGTTTGGCGGGCCTCCCAAGGCGATTCTCTGGCCCGCGATGGGCCGAAGTCTCGCCGCTGTCAAGCCTCTCCCGCTGGCGGGAATCAAAACACCTACCTGACCGGCCATTCAACCACGCCGGGACCCCCCGCCCCGTCGGGTAGGGGAGAATCCCGGCCCTGGTATCCAGCTCAACAGGGCCAAGTGCTCATTTGGTCAATCGGATATTAAGTTCCTAGGTGACCAAATCTTGCAGCAGGGCGTGCCGCCAGATGCCGACAAGGTCTCGCCGATCAACGCCATGAAGACCCCGGAGGACAAGAAGGCGGTCCTCTGCTTTTTCGGGATGGTCAACTTCCTCGAGAAATTCATTCCCAATATGGCATCCCACACCACGGCCCTCCGCCATCTCGTCAAGAAGTCGACAGAATTTCAGCGGCTGCCCACGCATGAAGAGGAATGGCGTGAGCTGAAAGCAAAGCTCACCACAGCCCCGGTTCTAGCGTTCTTCGACCCAACCAAGGAAACCAAGATATCAACTGATGCAAGCCAGGATGGCATTGGGGCGGTGCTCCTTCAGCGAGATGACTCCTCATCCTGGGCTCCAGTGACGTATGCCTCCAGGGCCACGACGCCGCCCACTGAGCAACGGTACGATTGAGAAGGAATGTCTGGGCCTCTTGGCAGGGATAGTCAAGTTTCACGACTATATTTATGGCCTGTCAAAATTCACGGTAGAAACGGACCACAGGCCTCTAGTCCACATAATCCAAAAGGATTTAAATGACATGACACCTCCGTTACAGCAAATTCTTCTTAAGCTACGCCGCTACGACTTTGATCTTATCTACAAGCCAGGCAAAGAGCTGATTGTTGCAGATGCCCTATCAAGGCATTGGAGCAGTTCACGCCGCTCCAGTTGCTGATCCCGGCATCAACTGGGCGTCGCGGCGTCCGCACATGCGCAGTGGCACCAGCGCCAAGGCGCGCATGCGCAGTGGCTCTCTTCAATGCGCCGTCTCCGACGCAACATGGCGCAGGGCTACAGGGGCCGAAGCAGAGGAAAGGATGGCCGCTCGGCCCATCCCCGGCTGAGAATCGGCGGGGGGGGGGCCGCATACAGGGCCGGCCCAAGGTACCGGCAACTCGGGCAGTTGCCCGGGGCGCCATGTGTTAGGGGGCGCCAGAGACTCGGGTCCCGCGCATGTGCAGTTGGGCCGGTGCCAACCAGCGCATGCGCGGTGGCCGCCCTCCCCAGGGCTGCCCCCTCCTCCCCCTCCCTCCGTCCGCCCCTCCGGCCGCCCCTCCCCCTCCGGCCGCCCCTCCGTTCCCCCCCCCCCCCGCCTCGGCCCCGGCCGCCCCTCCGTTCCCCCCCCCCGGCCTCGGCCCCCCCCCGCCTCGGCCCCCCCCCGCCCCCCCCCGCCTCGGCCCTGCCCCCCCCGGCCCACCCCCCCCCGGCCCCACCCCCCCCTCGCCCCCCCTCGCCCCCGGCCCCGCCCCCCCCGGCCCCGCCCCCGAAGGGCGCTGAAGTTCAGCTTGCCCGGGGCGCCAGCAACCCTAGGGCCGGCGCTGGCCGCGTAGAGCGGCCCCCGACAGGCACCGCGCCAACCAAGCCATCACGTGCTAGCATCGGGGCTGCGTGGTGCGATTCGCGCCGGTCACGGGGATTCTCCGGCCCGGCCCCGGGCTGAGAGAATCCCGCCCCCTCTCTTTGTTGTGTGTGTGTGTTCTAAAAGGGATGGATACTATATTTCAATTGTGTGTTTGGTAGTTCTTGCAACTTGTTTAAAAAAATAAGTTTTGTTTTCTGATCGATCAATTAATCATAATTAATTGAAAGCAGCCTGGTCACTGTCTCGTTTATTCTCAGTCAAACAGTAGGACAGGTATATAATTTGCCATTTTGGTATGCAAATTAAACTTTTAAACTAATGGTGCAGCTTGTGGAGTAGTGGGGCTTGTTCAACTGAGAATTCTCCCACCCCAGTTGTATCAATCTGCAGGACTCTCCGTCGGTGGGATACCCTGCTTCGCTGGGAGCGTACCCACGCCTGCAAGTTTCCCGATGGCGTGGAGTGGCCACAATGGGAAACCCCATTGGCCGGCTGCCGGAACTGAGGATTCCTCTGCTGGCTCGGGAACACCGAGCTTGAAAACGGGGCTGATGGGATGGAGAATCCCACTCAATATCGAGTTACCACTCGATTTCCTCTTGGAATGATTCACATTTGAATCTGGCATTACGAAGCCAGTGTAAGGCACTGTGCAAAAAATACTACTCTTGCTTCAGAACCAACACAAGAGCAGAAGCATTAGAGATAAGAGTAAACCTTGTGGTGTCTTGAGCGCGCTTCACCATTCAGTATAATCATAGCTGATTCTCTACCTCTGCTGTATTTTCCTGCTCTGTTCCCATATCCCTTGATTCACTTCGGGGTCCAAAAGTCTATCAATCTCAGCCTTGAGTAGGTTCAATAACCAAACAGCCACAGCTCTCTGAGAAGAAGAATTCCTGAGATTCACAGGCCTCCCAATAAAGTAATTTCTCTTTACCTTAATCATAAACAACTGAGTTCTTAATCTGAGTCTGTGACCCCTCGTTTTACCCTCTCCAGTCTGGGGAAATACCCTATCAGCACCGTCCCTGCCAAAATCACACTAAGAATTTTAAATTTTTCCGTGATCATCTGCCATTCCTCTAAACTCCAGAGAAACTTAGCCTCTTCTGCTCAGTTTCTCTTATGCCACGAGTCACGCAGGCGGCTGGAGGCAGGTGTAACGGCCATCTCAGAATATGGCCAATCACGTCCCAAGAAGTGATGTTGGGTTCGGGCAGGGGTAGATGAAGTGCCTCCTTTTCTCTTCCCATCTGAATGTTTTTTTCAGAGCTCACAGGAATGGCTTGCACCCGAATTTCCATCCCTGTCCACTTCCACTGTCACCCTTCCACCCAGAAGGCAGGGGAACATTGATGATCAGATATTGAAGTGGGCAACACGGTGGCGCAGTGGTAACGCAGCTGCCTCACGGCACCGAGGTCCCAGGTTCGATCCCAGCTCTGGGTCACTGTCCGTGTGGAGTTTGCACATTCTCCCCGTGTCTGCGTGGGTTTCGCCCCCACAACCCAAAGATAGGCGGATTGGCCACCCTAAATTGCCCCTTAATAGGCAAAAATGAATTGGGTACTCTAAATTTCTTTAAAAAAAGATATTGAAGTGGTTTAAATCATTTAGCACATGTGTACTGGCAAGAAATAAAAAGGGATGATGAATAGAAAAAAAAATAATCATTAATCTTCGAGTAAAAAGACAAGAAATAAAAAAGACAATTGTGCTGTAAGCAAAAATTTAAAAAGAAATCAAAGGAAAAGGAAATACAAGTAACAGGAACAATTTCACACAAGGCTTGAAGGTTTAAATCAGTGGTCCAGGATACTGACAGGCTAATAAATCATCAGCTTTAATGATAGGACAATTGCGACTCAGGCCAGATGTAAAGAGGTTTAGATTTATGCATCATAAATTCAGATTAACTGTGGGTGTTTGAAGGGTTTTAATGCTGAAAAGTCTTTTGTATAAAAACCTCAGAGCATGAATTAACAAGAATTATGCCAAAATGGAAAGGGAATGCTTGCCCCTTTGAAATTATATGCTGATTAGTGAATTATGATATTAAACTTGGATTATCTGCAATGCATTTCATCAAACTCATGTAATTGTAAAAAAAAAGGCTACAAAATAAAATCAAAACAGACATACCATTGGATGGTTTTAGTGATGTTAGAGCAGCACGGTAGCACAAGTGGCTAGCACAATAGCTTCACAGCGCCAGGGTCCCAGGTTCGATTCCCTGCTGGGTCACTGTCTCTGCGGAGTCTGCAGGTTCTCCCCGTGTCTGTGTGGGTTTCCTCCAGGTGCTCCGGTTTCCACCCACAGTCCAAAGACGTGCAGGTTTAGGTGGACTGGTAATGCTAAATTGCCCTTAGTGTCCAAAAAGGGTTAGGAGGGGTTATTGGGTTATGGGGGATAGGGTGGAAATGAGGGCTGAAGTGGGTCAATGCAGACTCGATGGGCCGAATGGCCTCCTTCTGCACTGTATGTTCTATGTTCTATTCTTGAAAAAAGAGACAAATTGTTGAAACTGGTTGTCTTCGTCTTCAGGATAGACCTAAGGATACCAAATTTCAAAGTGTGCAAAAAATGTGTTCTGCATGATAAAAGGACACGTATTGGTTGGCAAGTCAACTCTGATTGGTCGAAGTAACTATGATGTCTTATGTTTTTGTTCAATTCAAAACAGTTGCGATTCTTCGACGTGTTCCTGGATGTGTTCCTTGTACTTGAAGGGGACAGGTCGGTGCGTATAAATATATGTGGGCCCCGCTGCTAATCCTATGGGTGATAGTGTGATTCTTACCACATTTGGGATTATTGAGCCAGGATTAAATAATCACAGAATCACATCCAATGTTCGGCATCAAGACTTGTAACTTCCTGGCTTCCCGGTGTCGGATTTGGGGGTAACCCAAAGGGAATCCCTTTTGGAGGTTACAAGGTCAGGGTTTACTCGACAATTGTATGAAGGGTCAATGTTCCCTGGCCAATGGCGCTGGGCTGGGAATCATCCGACAAAGTGATTTAAATCACTAACTTCGGTTGGTTCTGCCAATTTTACACCAATATTTACTCTGAAAGAGTTGGAAAAAATAAAAACACTTCGAACTTCAGCATATCTATTCTAAATACCCAAACCAAGTCCTTACGGGATGTCCCCTGCACTCAGAAACCCCGCAGATCCCATCCCTCCCACCCCACGAAGCAACCCACCCCAATGGCATTCCCAACCTGCAACCCCACCGTCCGGAAGGGATTTGCACCCCCACCCCCCACCCAATGGCCCCTGGCCTGTCCACCTGACCTAACCCAGCCCACAATCCCTCCTCACCTGACCAAACCCCCCCCCACTGACTCGACTAGAGCTAGAGCCTGAATAAAGCGGGTGTATCCTCCTTCACTTTGTTCCTTTTACGCTGGCATCAGGGACGCGGGGCGCTGCCTGAAACTTATCCGGCCTGAGTTAGGAAGGTCTGCCCAGACAGGTACTTCCAAATTTCAGTGCAGGTCGGTTAGTACGGAGAGGCAATCCAACGTTGATTGCCGCTCCGAGGGGGTTATGTTCTGAATTTTGCTTCCCGTATAGTATGGTCAGTACTCTGCCTGTAGTGAACAGTCGGAGGGACCTGCTGATTGATGTGATCCACCAGTTATTGGGAAATAAAAACTAATCACCTGGCATTGGAGTAGCACGAAAACGCATCTTCCACATCCCTCGTTTCTGTGGTCGGCAGAACTTTGAATGGTTTCGATCAGCTAAAATGTGAAAGTGGCTTCTAAATTCTGAAAATATATTTTATAACAGCACAGATCCAAATAACAGTGGTACCCTGACTAGAGACTGCACAAGTTCAATTCTAACATCTGAGAGCAAATTTTCTTCAGCCTGCAGCTGGTTAAGTTGGCCGTAGCCAGGGGCAGCACAGTGGCGCAGTGGGTTAGCCCTGCAGCCTCCCGGCGTCGAGGTCCCAGGTTTGATCCTGGCTCTGAAAGGTCCCTTATTGAGGAGACTCAGGGCTATTGCAGGGTCTCCAAGACAGTAGGTGAGACAGGACACCATGCAAGATACTCACCTCATATTTACAGCCCGTCCTGGCTGTTTGAAGTGCTGCCAGGCCCATTTGCGAAACTCCTTTGCTATGATGTCTCTGGTCATTACATTTGGTGAATATACATTTGGCAGAAATGTCCTGTACTGCCATTGGGAACATCTGTAAATGAGTTGTCTGTTACGTTCTCGGCAAAGTTTATGGGATCAAGCAGGAGCTGTTCCATTGAAATTACTGGCCATTGGTACATCAATTACAATCAATAAACATTTTCAAATTCGAATGATCTCCTTCATAATTCTGAGAACTAGACACAGATTAGGCTCAACTATTTTTCAGCAAAATCTTACATTTTACAACAGCCACTTGACTTTTATATGTTATATATTAACACTATCTTCCAGTTCGAACAAGAATGATTCACTCTTTGTTTCAACTTTTATTTGCACCAAGCTCACTTCAGAGCGGATTTTGCTTCCTTTGATTCTCAAAGCTTTATTGAGACATCAAAGGGCGATTTTGTGTGTCAGTGTCAGGTTCAGTGGACTGTGTCAGCACAGGCTGTATCAAAGTATAGGGCAGGTCAGAATGCTGTGAAAAAAAACATTTGATTTTCCTTCCTCTACGCACCAACTGACCCGATTTTCCAAAACTGACAACGGCCAACTTCTTTTATTAGATTTAGAGGACCCACTTCATTTTTTCCAATTGAGTGGCATTCAAGCGTGTTCAATCCACCTACCCTGCACATCTTTGGGTTGTGGGGGCGAAACCCACGCAGAAATGGGGAGAATGTTCAAACTCCACACAGACAGTGACCCAGAGCCGTGATCGAACCTGGGACCTCAGCGCCGTGAGGATTTCTGACCCTATTAAGTGCCACCCAAACAGTTAACTGGACAGCGCAGACATTCCCCTGAGATCAAGTCTTGACTGCCAAAGCTGCCAGCCAATCAGAGGCCTGCCAGTTCGATTGAATGGTAGCATCATTGCCATAGGGCAGCACCTAGGGCTGTAGGGCAGAATAGCAGCACAGTGGGTAGCACTGTTGCTTCACAGCTCCAGGGTCCCAGGTTCGATTCTCGGCTTGGACTGTTGCAGAGTCTGCACGTTCTCCCCGTGTCTGCGTGGGTTTCCTCCGGGTGCTCCGGTTTACTCCCACAAGTCCCGAAAAACATGCTGTGAGGTGAATTGGACATTCTGAATTCTCCCTCTGTAACCGAACAGGTGCTGTAGTGTGGCGACTAAGGGATTTTCACAGTAACTTCATTGCAGTGTTAATGTAAACTAACTTGTGACAATAAAGATATTTAAAAAATAATGCGGGGGGGTGACTGCTGCTGGTACAACACTCGCACAGAGCATAGTATCATCCTTGGATCTCAGGTCACAGGTAACCGATAGCGGGAAGCAGGTTACAGGGGGTGGGGTGTCATAGGAGGGTGCGAATGGGGTGGGCTGTAGGGGCAGTCCTCAGCAGCCCCCCCTCCCAATGCTGGATCCCTCGATCAGGCACTGAGTGTCGCCCCCCTCTGGGAGCTTGAAGAAAGAATGTGTGGGTTTGCTTGTCGTGCTCCCCACATGGCGAATCTCCAATCCGCCATTGCGTTACCTGCAGATTAAGCGGGCATTAATCGGCAGAGGTGTAAGAAGGTCATCCATGAGCCTCCTCCCCACAAAGCTAATCTTTTCTTTGTTCTTTGTTCTTTGGGGTGGTGACAGGAAGGTGGTGGAGTCCACACCTGATTAATTGCCCCATCAGCCACCAAAAGCATTAAATTGCACCCCATTTTGGGGTCAATGGATTTAAATCAAAGAGTTCCACCAAATGGTCGTCAACCTGAAATGGGAAAACATGCACCTGTTTCACATTGAGGAACTAGTCAATCATTGAAAAGTTGGGAGGGTTAAAGATTGTGTCAATGCCTTGTAAAGTTTACCCTTGTATTTTACATAGTAACTTAGTCTAAAACTCCTTTCATTATAAATCTGTATATCCACTGAATCAACACGAGGAGCACTGCAGGACATCTACTAGAGTTTGCTAAATATGGTTCCAATCTATATTTATCCAAAAATTAGGACAACTCTTTGGAGAGTTGGACTTTCTGAGCCCATTTGCTCAGACAAATCAGACAACCTACTTTAATGTGTCCGTTTGATTTCCAGTTCTGTCTTGTTTTCCCGAGGAACGAAGACCAGGCGTAATCTGTGCCTTTTTAAACAACTCTTGACATTGCGATGATCAGACCTTTGCCCATTGCCATGGCCTCTGCCACTGATTGGTGACAGGTCTCGCTTCACACACAGAATTACACAGAGCTTTCATTTGTATCTTTTTTTTAAAATCAGAGGCCTCTTCCTCCCCACTCAACAGGCCTTGGCAACAATTTCTCATCAGCTCAGGTTTGCCAATGTTTTAGACGGAAAGAAGATTCGTCCACTTGAGGATGGGTCTGAAACTCAGGGCCATAAATATAAAATAGTTGCTAATGATTCCGTTCGGGAATTCAGCAGAAACCGAAAATGAAATATCAAGGGACTGGCTGAAATTCCCAACGTTGAAGAGTAGTTGAAGTTACGAGCACAGCTGCATTTTAGGGGAAATTAGATGAAAAGCAGATTAAAACTAGAGCCTGTTAAAGACAGCGGAAGGTCAGTGGGAAATTCATAAAATCATAAAATCCCTACAGTGCAGAAAGAGACCATTCAGCCCATCAGGTCTGCACCATAGTATCACAGAATTTACAGTGCAGAAGGAGGCCATTCGGCCCATCAAGTCTGCACCTGCCCCCGGAAAGAGCACCCCACCCAAGCCCACACCTCCACCCTATCCCCGTAACCCAGTAACCCTACCTAACCTTTTTTGGACACTAAGGGCAATTTACCGTGGCCAATCCACCTGCACATCTTTGGGCTGTGGGAGGAAACCGGAGCACCCGGAGGAAACCCACGCAGACACGGGGAGAAAGTGCAGACACTGCACAGACAGTCACCCGAGGCCGGAATTGAACCCAAGGCCCTGGTGCTGTAGTGCTAACCATTGTGCCACCCTGCCGCCCCTTATTGCCACAGCCAATTTAAACTGCCTACTTGCCAAGTTCCCACTGTAGAGAGCTGGGTGAAAATTGCCCTTGTCAGTCTGAAATAACTATATTCATAATTAATAATTGTATCCATTGTACTGACAAGGGAGGGAAATTAAGGCAAAGAAAATGATGAGCTATTTCTTGTCGTGCACACAGAAAAGTCATTCCTCATTCATAACAAGCAGAAAGGTTCAAAGGGCAATACATTACTCAGAGACCTGTGCAGTGTTGCTTGCTGATGGAATCAAGCCTTTCATTTTATTAAATGCCTTGGGAGAGGTTGAAAGGAAAATAAGCAGATTAGCTGCACAGAATAGTGTAAGGTTAAAACTAGAGTACAGCGCACCTGCTTCACAGGTTGGGTGGCCAAAGCTGGGCCCAAAATGAGGGCTAATGTCTCGTGCTCCAAGGAGACCAGAAGCGCATCAGCCCTGAGATACGGTGGACTTTGGCAAGGAATTGGAAGCTGCTGTGCAAAGTTGGGGGACTATGAAGTTAGAAGCTGTGGAGAGAAATTCTCCAGAGGTGATGAGGTCAGTGACAGTTCTGGAGCCATGTTTTGAAGTTCAGCGGTGGTATCTTTTCCAAAGGGAGGTAGGAGAACGTGTCAGAGTTGGCGCCGTGCCTCTGCGAGTAGAGTCAGTATGCCGGACAACTGTTTCGGTCGGCAGGTTTGATACACGGCCAGAGTTGGATCTAAGAGAATGCGTGCAGCAGGTTGAGAGGGGCGTAGGTTGGAATGGGTGAGAGGGGAAAACATATTGAGATGGCTGACGTTGCACCGACAGTTCTCAATAAAAATATCAAGAGCAGGTAGGAGGGGAGAGGGTGAGGTCCAGGTAGAGGCAGAACACTGGAGGCGGGCAAAACAATCCTTTGATGATTTGAAGACCCCTGCCCAGAGCGCAGTGATGGAGAAGAGGGAAGAAGAGTTCTACATTGTGCCGAACCCAAACCTCATTGAGGTGAGGATGAAAGGGATAAAGCTGAGTCCTTTGCTGAGTACAGAACGTCCAGCATCAGAGATGGGAAGGTCAGAGGAAATAGTGGATTCTTGGCAAGGCTTGGGATTAGAAGAAGGGATGGAGTCAGAGGCACAGGAAGGTGTGGAGCATTCCTGTTGGGTGTTGGTGTCAATAACGTTACTGGAGCTTGGGTTCCTTCACACCTGAAAGGAAGAGAAAGAGTATTTTGCCAAGGCGTTGTCATGGGAATGTCCCTTTAAGAAACGTGTGTTGAGCAAATAGCTTAAGTGATGTCATTGTGTGGGTGGAGCTGGTCTGTGGTTTTGTCTTTTACTTTCGTTTTGAACTGGGAGCTGTTTGTGGCTCCGTGTTTTACTTTCGGTTTAGACAGTTGGGAGCTGCATTCAGACAAAGAAGTTTTATTTTGGTCTCTCTCTCTCTGTATGGTAAAAGGTGTCCAGATCATTTGATAATTTAAAAGTGATACCTCTTTTCTGTGAAGAATTCAAACCTACTGTTTTGTGGGAAAAGGGTGTTCATTTTTATGGATGTTGTTACTTAAGTAAAAACAGTAAAAGGAAGTTATTAAGAGGTATATTCTTCTATAAAACTGTAGCTGTGTCGGGGGGATGTATGTTTGTAGTTGATCAAAATGCTCATTGTATGTGTTTATAAAATGTTAACTGAATTCGTAGAATAAACTTTGCTTTTGATTAAAAGTGCTTAAGGCCTCTGTTGCATAACACCTGAAAGGCAGGCCCTTGTGCTCCTCCTAATCAAAATCAATAAACAGTTGTGGGTCAGGTGAACTCCATGATATACTTTGGTGTTCTCTACACCCTGGCCCATCACAGTGCGGACAGGATAAAGGATGAAATTGAACTGGGATAAGGACTGCTTTGAGAGAGATTGAGTAGGTATTGCTGGAGAGAGAGGTCCAGTGTGTACATATGGCGATGCATGGCCCTAACTGTGGATCTTAGAATTTATCCAGAACTGCAATCCAATGAACAATTTATGTCCCGGAGATATGTGGTCCCAAAACTTGACAAGAGTGGATGTTGGAGCGTCCCACTGATGGAGAGGCAGACATTTTATTAACATATTTAATTAAAAGCCTGATTTTAAAATGTGGAATAGCAACGGCAGGATTATTTGTCTTGGAGTCTGAGGCCTCACTGCCCACTGGATCTGGGTCTCCCCTCCTCTGATGAAGACGTTCCTGATTGTTCCCCTGTGCCTGCCTTAATTTTCCTGGGATTGATTTCATTCCCCAAAGGAATTTTGATCAAACTCCTTACCCTCTCCTCACGACGCCGAGGTCCCAGGTTCGATCCTGGCTCTGGGTCACTGTCCGTGTGGAGTTTGCACATTCTCCCCGTGTTTGTGTGGGTTTCGCCCCCACAACCCAAAGATGTGCAGGGTAGGTGGATTGGCCACGCTAAATTGCCCCTTAATTGGAAAAAATGAATTGGGTACTCTAAAAAACTCCTTCCCCACTCCGTGCCCATCCCAATCCCTTCAACACCGCACCATCTGTGACATCATTCCCACTGACATCAGACAGGGGTCACTATTGGACTATGCTAATTAGTTATTACAATCTCCCAGCACTCTTCATGGTGGAGAGAAATCGCTTTGCAATTCCCACCCATATTAATGCCAGGGCTTCTAGATCTGAGGAGAAAGTAAAACACTTTCAAACCACGGAAAGTTGTAAAGGTCGGAGGTTCCAGGTTATGAAGAGTTACGATTAGATAAATAGGTAAAAACAATTCACAATGAACCAGTAACCAGAGAGCATGCCAACAATGATTATAATAATAATCTTTATTGTCACAAGTAGACTTACGTTAACACTGCAATTAAGTTACTGTGAAAATCCCCGAGTCGCCACTTTCCGGCGCCTGTTCGGGTACACAGAGGGAGAATTCAGAATGTCCAATTCATCTAACAAGCACGTCTTTCGGGACTTTTGATTGGCAATGATGGGCTTTGGAACTCGGCAAGGTGTTATGATCTGGCAGTCGGCAATTGTTGTGCTAACCAAATCCCAAAGGGAAACTTCGACCATAAGATGTGGAAGAAGAATTATGCCATTCGGCCCATCAAGTCTGCAATTCGATCATAGAATCATAGAATTTACAGTGCAGGAGGGGGCCATTCGGCCCATCGAGTTTGCACCAGCCCTTACAAAGAGCACCCTACTGAAGTCCACATATCTACCCTATCTCCGTAACCCAGTAACCCCCACTTAAAATTTTTTGGAGACTATGGGCAATTTAGCATGGCCAATCCACCTAACCCGCACATCTTTGGACTGTGAGAGGAAACCGGAGCATCCGAAGGAAACCCACGCAGACATGGGGAGAACGTGCAGACTCCGCACAGACAGACAGACAGTGATCCAGCCGGGAATCACACCTGGGACCCTGAAGCTATGAAGCAACTGTGCTAACCACTATGCTACGGTGCCGCCAGGCTGATATGTTCCTTATTCCCATTCTCTTGTCTTATCCCCATAACCCCAATCCCTTTATTAATCAAGAAATCCCCTTATTAATCAAGAACACCAGATGTGTGCTTGAGGTGCTGTTACCTACAGGGCAACAGACTAAGAGCTGGAAGGTGGAATGAGACAGAATATTTATTTCTTATACCATCAGAACTAGGAGCAGGAGTCTGCAATTCAGCTTCTTGAGACCTGCTCCACCGTTCAATACAATCATGGCTGATCTCATCAAGGTCTCAACTCCACCGGCCTACCGATTCTCGAAAATCCATTACTAATTAAAAATCTATCTAACTCCTCCTTACATGTATTCACTGTCCCAGCCCATCTCAATCTGGGGTAGTGAATTACATAGATTCACAATACTTTCTCCTCATCTCGGTTTTAAATTTGCAAGCTCTTATCCTGAGATTATGACCTCTCATTCCCACAAGAAGAAGCATCCGCTCCGTGCCTACTTTATCCATACCTTTAATCATCTTGTATACCTCAATTTGATCTCCCCTCATTCTTCTAAACTCGAGAGAGTATAGGCCTAAACTGTTCAATCTCATTTCATAAGACAAACCCCTCATCACTGGAATCAATCCAGTGAACCTCCTCTGAACTGCCTCCAATGCCACTACATCCCTCCTCAAATAAGGTGACCAAAACTGCACAATGCTCTCAACAATGCCTTGCACAGTTGCAACACCTTCCTTCCTTTATACTCTATTCCTTGAGCTCTAAAAGCCAACTTTCTATTCACTTTCTCATGCACAAGGACACCCATATCCCTCTGCACCGGTGCACCCCAACGTTTCTCCCCATTTAAATAACAAATTGCCTTTACATTTTTCTGACCAAAATGGATGATCTCACAAATATTCACATTGAACTCCATCAGCCATGCTTTGGCCCATTCTCCTAACCTATTAATATTCATTTGTAAGGTTCTTATTTCCCCTTTGCAACTTACTGCCGTGATATCTGCAAATTTGGCTATAGAACCTTCTATGCCGTTCATATAAATTGTAAATAGTTGGGACCCAAGGACACCCTCTGGCACCCCAGTAGTTACATCTTACCATCCCAAAAAAGACAAATTAATCCCAGCTCTTTGTCTTCGGTCCATCAGCCAGTCTTATATCCAAGCTAATAAATTGCCCTTTAACCCCATGTGATCTAACCTGGTATATCAACCCTCTGTACGGCACCTTATCAAAGCCTTCTGGAAGTCCGAATATACTACATCTACAGGGTTGCCATTATCCACTTGGCTTGTTATATCTTCGAAGAACTCTAGCAAATTAATCAAACACGATTTTCCCTTCATAAAACCATGCCGACTCTGATGGATTGCATTTTGACTCTCCACATGTCCTGATATTACTTCCTTAATAATGGATTCTAACAATTTCCCAACAGCAGATGTTGAACTAACTGGTCTGCAGTTTCCCACATTCTGCCTCCCTCCCATTCTGAATAAGGGTGTTACATTAGCTTTTCTCAAATCCACTTGAAACCTTTCCTATCTCCAGGGAATTTTGGAATATTATAACTAATTGATTCATTATCTCCGCTGCCTCTTCTTTTAACACCCTAGGATGTCGGCCATCAAATGTAATCCCAATAATTTGTTGAGTGCTGTTTCCCTATTGATGTTGATTGTTCTAAGTTCCAGCCTTTCTATTACCTCTGAATTGCCCGTTCCTATAGAAATGGTACTGTTGTCCTCCACTGTGAAATCTAGGGCAAAATATTGCTTTCGCATCTCTACTATTTCTCTGTTCCCCACTATTAAATCTCAAGTTTCATCTTCCAAGGGACTTTCGCAACTAGAACATAGAACATAGAACAGTACAGCACAGAACAGGTCCTTCGGCCCTCGATGTTGTGCCGAGCAATGATCACCCTACTCAAACCCACGTATCCACCCTATACCCGTAACCCAACAACCCCCCTTAACCTTACTTTTTTTTTAGGACACTACGGGCAATTTAGCACGGCCAATCCACCTAACCCGCACATCTTTGGACTGTGGGAGGAAACCGGAGCACCCGGAGGAAACCCACGCACACACGGGGAGGACGTGCAGACTCCGCACAGACAGTGACCCAGCCGGGAATCGAACCTGGGACCCTGGAGCTGTGAAGCATTTATGCTAACCACCATGCTACCGTGCTGCCCATTAATTCTCTTCCCTTTTATGTACTTATGGAAGCTTTAGCTATCCTTTCTGATGTTTTGTGCTAATTGTCTTTCATAATTAGCTCTTTTCATTACTGTTCTAGTGTCCCTTTGTTTTTGTTTGAAAGTTTCCAAATCTTCCAATCGGCCACTGGCCTTTGCAATATACTGGCCTTTGCAATATGGTATACCTTAATTTTTGTCTTTATAATGTCCTTAACCTCCTTGTTTAGCCATGGATGTTTTTTACTCCTCTTAACATCATTCGTCCTCTCTGGAATATATTTTAGTTGTGTGGAATTGAGTATCTCCTTAAACAATTGTCACTGCTCATCAGCTTTCCGACCTTTTAGCCTTCTTGCCCACCCTACTCTGGCCAACTCTGTCCTCATGCCTATGTAATTACCTTTGTTTAATTCCAGAACGCGAGTGTGGGACCCCACTTTCTCGCCCCCAAACTGAATTTTGAATTCTACCATACTCTGGTCACGACTGCCTGGGGGATCCTTAACTATGAGGTAATGAATTAATCCCTCCTCATTACACAATACCAAATCCAGAGTAGCCTCCTCCCTGGTTGGTTCCAGAACATATTCTTCCAAGAAACAATTTTTAATACATTCAATGAACTCTCCCTCAAAGCTACCCTTGCCAATTTGATTAATCCAGTCTATGTGCATATTAAAACCACCATGAATATTGTCGTGTCTTTTCTTATAAGCCCCCAATAATTCCTGGTTTGTACTGTTCCCCATTGCGGAACTACTGTTTGGGGACCTGTAGATTACTCCGAACAAGGATTTTCTTCCTTTGCTATTCCTTATTTCTACCCAGACTGATTTGACATCTTGATCTCCAGTGCGAATGTAATTTCTCAATACAGCACAGATCCCTTTCCTCACTAGTGGGGCATTGTCACCATTTTTTCCTCTTAGTCTGTCTTTCAAAAATATTGAGTACCCCTGTATATTCAATTCCCATACCTGTTCTCCTTGTAGTCATGTTTCAGTAATCACCTCCAAGTCATACTCTTTAGTCTCTATTTGCACCCTTAACTCATTAATTTTGTCCAGAATGCTTCATGCATTAAGATACAAAGCTTTTAAATTTGTCCTATTGTCAAATTTCCCTTCTCCTCTTCATTCCTTGTTGCAAAAAGACATTCACCTCTTCTGTCTCTCACTTTTACTTTCTGGTAACCATCTGCCACATTGCTAAACCACATTACTACTTCCTCCTTTAATTTTGGTTTTCTAATTTTCCCTGCAATTGAATACTCCACTCCCCACCCCAATCCAACACCATCCCCTATTTACTTTAATCCCCATCTACATGCCTCGTTATATGAATCCCCAGCATGCTTCAGATGAAAACCGTCCCATCAGAACAGCTCCCTCCTTCCCCAGTACTGGTGCCAATGTCCCATGAATTCAAACCCACTCATCCCACACCAAACTTTGAGCCATGCATCTACCTCCTTAATTTTATTGACCCTGTGCCAATCAGTTTAGGGCAGGCAGTGATCCGAACATTATTACATTTTCAGTTCTTCTTTTTAATTTAGATGGTGGGCTTGCAAAATCTGTCCTGGGCTTGCAAAATCTGACCAACTATCCTGGCTTGAGACAATTCACACCTCTTTAACCTGTGATCATCCCTCTCTCCAATCACACCATCTGGACCTGTAAAGACTTAATTATCTGCATTCAAAGGTTCATCTTGCATCATTGACTTTGTCGATATATGTGTTTATGGAACGCACCTTCTCAACACCTGATGAAGGAGCTGTGCTTCGAAAGCTAGTGATTCCAAACAAAGCTGTTGGAATTTAACCTGGTGTTATAAGACTTCTTATTGTGCCCATCCCAGTCCAATGCCGGCATATCCACAGCATAAACACACAAGATTACATTGACGCAGTTAAAATTAATCTTTCAGAACATTTCCCCCCAAAAAAGATTTCACTTGGTTAAACTCACAAATAATATACCATTTGGCAGCAGTCCTTATAAATAATTAATCTACTAAAAAATCAGTAATATTTTTACTGTAATATTACCAAAAGGCACCCACTGTTACTAGAGGGTAGATTTGTCACAGGTCTTCTTCTCTCTCTCTCTCTCTCTCTCCCCGCCCCCCCCCCCCCCCTCCCCCTTCTCTCTATCTCTCTCTCTAACTCTCACTCCACTGTGTAGAATTTGAAAAGCTTTAAACAAAACCCTGCGGCAATCACCAGGCAGGAATGTTCCCTTCCAGTCGGGGAACACTTCAGCAGTCAAGGGGATTCAGCCTCTGACCTCCGGGGTAAGCGTTCTCCAAGGCAGCCTTCAGGACACGCGACAATGCAGAATTGCCGAGCAAAAACTTATAGCTAAGTTCTGCACGCATGTGTGCGGCCTCAACCGGGATCTTGGATTCATGTTGCATTACATTCACCCCCCACCATCTGGCCTGGACTTGCAAAATCCTACCAACTGTCCTGGCTTGAGACAATTCACACCTCTTTAACCTGGGGTTATCCCTCTCTCAGGATCTGTAATGATTTGATTACCTGCAAATGCTCGCATTCCAAGCATTGTGCAGCATCTCTGACTTTGTCTATATAAATGTTTCTGGAACATACCTCTCCATTCACCTGAGGAAGGAGCAGTGCTCCGAAAGCTCGTGTTTGAAACAAACCTGTTGGACTTTAACCTGGTGTTGTAAGGCTGGTTACTGTGCTCACCCCAGTCCAACGCCGGCATCTCCACATCACTGTTTCCTTAGGACAGCAGACAATCTTTTGGGTAGCTAAAGACTGCTTCACTTTATTTTCACAGCTCTAGTCCAGCACTGAGCATGATCTAGAGTCTTGTGCGACAACTCCCCCCAACACAGCTCCCAATATTTCCTTAAAAATGCTTTTCTTTTTCGTGTTCAAAACCACTGTTTGGGCATTTCTCTGAAATCAATTGTCCTGAAAATGTAAAAAAAAACATTTCATGTTCCTTATTGCCCCCACTCTTGGGTCAAATAAAACTTAATAACATTTTCCAAATTTATTTATTACCTTTCTCCAGTTTTAAAACCTTTTAATTCCCTTTGAAGTTTGACTGAAATCCAAAACCTTACTTATCATCTAATGCAAATTTCAAACCATGCCTTGTTTAGCTGTAGAGCATCCAACTTGACCCTATTCACTTCAAGTGCCTGTTTTTCATATTGAGTCCCTTTGATGTTTTCAACTCTGCAGATGCTCTGACTTCAATTTAATTAAATCAATCCACACAGACACAAACCTGCTTCCTAGAACGCCACAGCAGACCCTAAAAGTATTTTTTAAATAGCATTTTCTTCACAAAGGCACTGGTGAAATACAACATCCTTCTTCAAATTGAAAACCAGCATCAAAGGAGCAAAGGGTAAAGGTGAGGAGAAGCATTATTATGCAGTGAGTTACTAGAAAATGAAATGTTCGAACAGTAACAATGATAGAAGCAAAATCAATAAAATCTTTCAAGAGTTCAGAGCTGTTTCACAGAGCTAAGGCAGCTGTGCTGCACTCTACAATTCTATCATTCTAATATAGTCAAGGTTTTGGAAACTAGCGCGAGTTCATCCAGCATCTAGAACAATGCACGCAGGTTGCTTGTAATGGCTGCTTGCATCCTTTCCTTTACACTTGCCTCTCTAACCAGCCAAAGTAGAAATGAAATGAAAATGAAATGAAAATCGCTTATTGTCACAAGTAGGCTTCAAACGAAGTGACTGTGAAACACCCCTCGTCGCCACATTCCGGCGCCTGTTCGGGGAGGCTGGTACAGGAATTGAACCGTGTGCTGGCCTGCCTTGGTCTGATTTAAAAGCCAGCTACTTAGCCCTGTGCTAACCCAGCCCCAGAATTGCTAACATAACAAGTTCTGTGACACAACCGACAGTGCCACTAGTCCACTTATTGTTCACTGATGCATAGCAAGCCCATCTGTTAGCATGAGAAAGATGAGATCTGGTGTGTTGTGTATTTGTGAACTTCCTGACTCACATAATCTGTTTCCAGGGATAGCTCTGCTGTGATTGTTGAAAATTGGAAATCGACATCGGGAGGAAACCTGTTTTCGGTCAAATGCAAAATAATAATCTCACAGACACTTGTTTCTCTATGATTGAGAAATTCATCCTCACGTGTCTGGTCAGGCTTTACAAACTTTGATCAAATGCAAAAGGACTGAGAGAATTGGATGCAGAAATCTCCAGGATGAATTGATAGTGAATTTCATCTCCAGCAATTCACGAACACCGTGACTACAACACACTGAGCCCTGTGTCCAGCTTCCAGTCCACACTCCCTCCCCACTTTTAAAATGTAAGACAAATTAAAGGGCTTCAAAGGTAAAAGCTTTCAAATAACATAAATTAGTATGTGACCATTTACCCAATATTTCAGGCAATGCAGTTTGCCCAAGCACCAGTTGATCGCAGAATAAAGGAAAGAATGGCAGGGAGTGTAGACACTGTTGTGTAATACATGTTGAAATGTTTACTTGTTGATCGGTTGGAGCAAATATTGCACCAGAACAAGAAATCAGCAGGTAACTCAGAGTTTCATAGAATCGGAGAATTTACAGTGGAGAAGGAGGCCATTCGGCCCATCGAGTCTGCACCGGCCCTTGGAAAGAGCAGTTTACTTTAGCCCACACCTCCACCTTATCCCCATAACCCAGTAACCCCACCTAACCTTTTTGACACAAAGGGGCAATTTAGCGTGGCCAACCCACCTAACCTGCACACCTTTGGACAGTGGGAGGAAACCGGAGCACCCAGAGGAAACCCACGCAGTCACGGGGAGAAGGTGCAAACTCCACACAGACATTGACCCCAGATTGGAATCGAACATGGGCCCCTGGCGCTGTGAGGCAGCAGTGCTAACCACTGTGCCATTTCAGGCAGCACTGAAATAGGCTCTGAAATTGAAAGGTATGGCATGCAGTTCAAAAATATTTAATTTTACCAGAAACAAAAGTCCATTACTGATCTCAGGAATACCACTGTAACAAGGTACTATGTTTTAATTATTCATGAAGTATTTGCATAACACACTCTTTTTTGTTGAAAAGGCAGAGATCAAGCTTGCTCTATCTGCACAGTTACAAGATTGCCCCTCTGGTAGAAATCGTGCCTGTGAATTATTGCTTTACTGTATCTTGATCCATCCAAAGGCTCAGTATTGGCCCCTAAGGATTGAGTGCAGAGTAACCCTGGTCATTAGGCACCATCAGAAGCAAGTTTGTTCCCTCAACGTAATGAGCTAAACACAAATAGACCCTTTGCATTATTCATTTGTTTAACATGGTACACCTTTGTAAAACTAATAACTTCCTTTGGTAATTCATTGCAAACTCAGTTATGTATTTTACTAACAAATGCATGCAGTCTTTCAAGGTTCGAAATATACTGTGGATTTAAATAATGCGAATCGGTTTATAAATCAAATAGTATTGCCCTTAGTGTTGGGTGGGGTTACTGGGTAACGGAGATCGGGTGGAGGTGTGGGCTTGGGTAGGGTGCTCTTTCCAAGAACTGGTGCAGACTCGATGGGCCGAATGGCCTCGTTCTGCACTGTAAATTCTATGATCTTTGAGTATAAATAATCTGTCTCTTGCAAGTTCCATCCAATGATGGGTTTGCTCCAAACCAATCCCTTTCTGTTTCTGGATTGTACTGAATGTAATCTGATACATGGTCAAGGATATACCAGTACATTGGTACACCAACATGGTAAATGAGGAATATGGAAATAGCACTGATACTGAGAGGAAAACAGAACAGAATGGAAATCCTCAGCAGGCCTGGTTGTGTCTTTGGAGAGAGAAGCAGAATTAATGTTTCAAATTTAGGAATACCCCTGATGGAAGGTCGTCAATCCAAAGGGATCTGTTTTTCTCTCTCCTTAAATGTTGTTGAACCTGTTTCCAACACTTTCTGTGTTATTTATTCATTCGTAGGGTGTCAGTCATCATGCCCGGTAAGGCAAGCGTTTATTGCCCATCCCTGGTTGCCCGAGAGAAGGTGGTGGTGAGCTGCCTTTTTGAATACGACTGAGTGGTTTGTTAGGCCACCTTGAAAGGCAATTCGGAACGCACAGCGTGGCAGTGAGTCTGAAGTCACATGGAGACCAGACTGGCTAAAAGGCAGTGGATTTCCTTCCCGAAAGGACTTTAAGCCAGTTGGCTTTTTACAGCAATTGAGAAGCTACATGGACCTGGATATTACCCCCGACCTCCTCCGCCTGCCCTACCACACCCACCAGTCGTGTATCTTGGACGGGGGCAGAGGGACATGTAAAATAAGAGGAGTGGTTAACCTAGTGCCTTTCCTACCCACTCTCAAGGTGCCCCCCTCCTCCATACTGAGAGAGGTGGGTAGGTGCTGGAGTCAGCAGCCTGCTCGCTTTCTACATAACTAATTAACAGTCAATCGAGCCTGTTGGCAACACAGTGGTTCAGAATAATGTACTACCCACATCATAATACATTAGGCATGGGTAGGTGGGCAGGGGTTTCCAGGCCTTGTACTCTGTGGCCTATGCGCATCGGGGACCCCTCCCTCAAAATGCTGCCCCACACCTGTTCCTCCCTACCTGGCCTCCAAAACTTACCTTCCCCCTCCCTGGGCTCTATAATCCTTCCCTTGCCCAACAACATCAATTTACCCCTCTCCGGCATCTATACCCTCTTCATCCATGGGCCTCCTTGTAGTTCCAGCAACGTCAACTACTGAACCCTGGGGCTGCCAGGGCTGCTCAAGTTGCTGGCCAACCAGATTGGCTGGCACCTCTTGAGGGCACAACTTCTTAATTGTAAAGTTAAAGGGCTGGTTTAGCTCAGTGGGCTAGACAGCTGGTTCGTGATGCAGGACAAGGCCAGCGGGTTCAATTCCCATACCAGCTTACCTGAACAGGTGCCGGAATGTGATGACTCGGGGCTTTTCGCAGCAACTTCATACTTGTGATGATAAAAGGTTATTATTATTACTAATAAGGGCAGGACATCCCATTCTCTACACCTTCAGTCTGCCAGCAGTGGGTCATGTCTGCATGGGCGGGCTTCATTCAGGTGCACTGATGTCCGACTCTCGCAAAGGGGACGGGGGGGGTGGGCTGTGCGGGCTGTGGGGCAGGGGGGTGTATGGTGAGCAATATGTCCCCACTGCTCTCTGTGAAATCCAGTCCCAGAGTTTTCTTATTACTGTTGGTAGCATTTTAACTCTGCATTTTATTTTCTGCTGTGGATGGACAACGGAAGCCTTTGTATTCCCCGTAATGTCTGCCTGAGTTAAATGGGTCGTCCGATGAAAAGTAACTTGTGAAATTCGGAGAGAGGAAGTGTCTGATGGTGTGTTTTTGGTTAAAGTTGTAACAGTAATTATACTGGGAATGGAAGTAGTTTGGAGCTTGGGGAGGGGGGAGGGATTTGGGGAGCCCAGTTCATAAGACTTAAATGGCAGCGCGTCAGACAAACAATGAAGCTAATGGATTCCCAGGTTTCATGTGAAGAACCAAAAAACCCAAAACCAAGAGAGAATTATGAGTCTTTACAAAACTTTAAAGAGATACCAGTAAATTATTGCTGTGTCCGGTACTTGCAAGCGAAAAGAATGAAAGTGCGGAAGCACATGGATTGAACGCAAGAATCAAAAGAGATTTAGCTCACTTGGCCGGACAGCTGGTTCCTGATGCAGAGCGAGGCCAGCGGCGTGGGTTCAATCCCCGTACCGGGCTGAGGTTATTCATGAAGGCCCCGCCTTCTCAACCTTGCCCCTCGCCTGAGGTGTGGTGACCCTGAGGTTCAATCACCACCAGTCAGCTCTTCCACCCCCCCTCCCCCCCCCCCTCAAAGGGGAAAGCAGCCTATGGTCATCTGGATCTATGGCGACTTTACTTTATTAGATGACTAAGGCAAAAGCCTGTGAAGCAGCCAATGATGTCATGACAATCATGTGACTGAAGGGACCACACAACAACCCACATATGCAACAACCATTGTCTGCAGTGTTGAACTCCAGGTTTTCAGGGAGATTTCTGAGGCAGTAGACAGATTCAGAACGATGCTGCTTGTTATGTGCGAGGACAGATATGGCAATAACAAAACTAAATCACATCCAATAAAAAAACAACAGAGATGATGATGCAACATGATGGAGTTATTTAACACTATAAAATGATGGGTCCAGATAAGCAGATTGTCTCCAGTAATTGAGGAAGAAAGCATGAGGACATGAGATACACAATTAAGTGGAAGAGATTTTGAACAGAGAGCAGGAGGGATTTCTTCACGCGGAGGGTTGTGAAGTTGTGCAAAACACTTCCAGAATTCATGGCTGACGCAGAAACAACGTCAGCGCTCAGGATCAGTTTGGATTGATGGATTATGATAAAACGGATTAAAATGACATGGGGACAGGTTGGGCAAGTGTTTGCTCATGTGGAGATCGGAAGCCATGAGGTCTGTTTCCATGACTTGGATTTTCATCATTGAGGTGGGCAGGAGTTGGGAAGATTCCCAGCTCAGGATGCCCGCTTTGGGAGAAGGTGCCCGCAAATCCCACTGCTGAGGGGGTTGGATTACGAGGAGAGGTTGAGTAGACTGGGACTGTACTCGTTAGAATTTAGAAGGATGCTGGGGGGATCTAATAGAAACATATAAAATTATGAAGGCAATAGATAGGATAGATGCAGGCAGGCTGTTTCCACTGGCGGGTGAAAGCAGAACTAGGGGGCATAGCCTCAAAATAAGGGGAAGTATATTTAGAACTGAGCTCAGGAGGAACTTTTCACCCAAAGGGTTGTGTATCTATGGAATTCCTTGCCCACTGAAGCTGTTGAGGCTCCTTCATTAAATGTTTTCAAGATAAAGATTTTTTGGAAGAATAAAGGAATAAAGGGTTATGGTGTTCGGACGGAAAAGTGGAGTTGCGTCCACAAAAGATCAGCCATGATCTCATTGAATGGCGGAGCAGGCTCGAATGGCCAGATGGCCCACTCCTGCTCCTAGTTCTCATGTTCTTAAAGGCAGGATCGTCATTGCTCGGCATGGGGCAGGCTGGAGAAATGCCAACTGACCAGGGAAAGAGTTTGGAGGGAGCAACAGCGGCTGCCAGGTGATGGGGCACTGTGGGACATTGTCCCCTACACACCCACCCCCACACCATACATACAACCTCAAACTCCCTAACAAGCTGCTATAGCCCCTTATTCCCTCTATGCCAACCTATGCCACTCCCCCCCCAGGTGCCTGTACTTAAATGCCCATTGCCCCATTATACACAATATAGAACCAATGAATCAGTGACAATAGGATGCACTAAAAAATATTTTAAAACAGTCAATAATTTGTTACTTTCCACTCTGTTAAGAAAGTCCAGGATGCTACCAGGACTTGATGGTCTGAGTTATCAGGAGAGGTTGGATAGGCTGGGAGTTTTTTTTCCTGGAGCGCAGGAGGCTTAAGGGTGATCTTATTGAGGTCAATAAAATAATGAGGAGCATAGATAAGGTAGATAGTCAACATCTTTTCCAAAGGTAGAGGAGTCTGGAACTAGAGGGCACAGGTTTAAGGTGAGAGGTGAGAGATACTAAAGAGACCAGAGGGGAAATTTCTTTACACAGAGGGTGGTGAGCATCTGGAACGAGCTGCCAAAGGCAGTGGTAGAGGCGGGTACAATTTTGGCCTTTAAAAAACTGTTAGACAGTTACATGGGCAGGGTGGGTATAGAGGTATACGGGCTGGTTCAGCTCACTGGGCTACATCGCTGGCTTTTAAAGCAGACCAAGGCAGGCCAGCAGCATGGTTCAATTCCCGTACCAGCCTCCCCGGACAGGCGCCGGAATGTGGTGACTAGGGGCTTTTCACAGTAACTTCATTGAAGCCTACTCGTGACAATAAGCGATTTTCATTTTCATTTCATTTCATTTCAAGTGGGACTAGCTTAATAATAGAAATTGGGCCACATAAATAAGCTGGGCCAAAGGGCCTGTTTCTATGCTGTAAACATCTATCAATCTAAAGTCCTTTTATTCCAACCCAGCAAAAGTGCTAATCACCCAGACCCCTTGACGTTCCAATAGCTGAAACTATTTTGTAATCTCCTTATTTTGTGTGGATAAAAATTGTGAAGTTGACAGCAGAGATCAGACATCCAGAGGTGTCAATCAAGCAATGCTTTCCCTGGGTCTCAGGTGTTTCACCAGAGTAATGGATGTCTTGGCTCTCAGCAAAGTCTCGTTATGTATTCTTTTTAACTGATAAAAGCAGATTTCAAGACTGGGTCTTGCAAATTCAGTGTTTGCAATTATGGACATTCAGCAGGGGGTAAAAGTGAAGTACTGGGAAGCTTCTGACAGTGCAGTTTAAAGGGAAAAGGATGTGTCCGAATACATAAGATTGGAGAGGTTTTAATGGGTGGGATAGTACAGGGCATTTGTAGATTGTGACATTATTGAAAAATAAATTGATGAGATCAGTACATGGAAGTCCATGGAACTAGTTGGTGTCAGCAAGGACATGAATGATGGATGGGATCCTTTTCTTAGGATATGAAAATTGTTAGAATTCTTTTTCCACAGCACAGAATGTGGACAATGCTAACAGGCCAACATCAGTTGCCCATCCCTAAATTTCCTTGAGAAAGTGGTGGTGAGCCACCTTCTTGAATTGCCTCAGTCTGTGCGGCAAAGGTACTCCTGTGTGTCATCGAGTGGGGAATTCAAGGATTTTGACCTAGCGACAGTGAAGGAATGCCAACATATTTCCAAGTCAGGATGGTGTGTGTCTTAGAGGGGAAGTTGCACAATGTTCAGATCCTTTTCAACTTTTTAGATAACAAAGTTGTCCATTGCCACATGCAGCAAGACGTAAACATATTGAGGCTTGGCTGATAATTGGCCGGAACATTCGTGCCATAGATTAGCACCAGGCAATGATCATCCAGACAAGGGCAGGAGGGACATGGCAACGGCACCGTCTGCACGTTCCCCTCCAAGTCACACACCATCCTGACTTGGAAATGTGTCGCCTTTCCTTCACTGGATCAAAGTACTAAACCTATTTCCCGAGCAGCACTGTCCGTCTACCTGTCACCAGATGGACAGTTCATGAAGGTGACTCACCACTGCCTACTCAAGGGAAATTAAGGATGGGCAATAAACACTGGCCTTGACACCAATGCTCACAACCCATGAATGAATAAGTAAATAAAAAAGAAGCAAGTTGTCACCCAGCAACAAAGTTTAACCACTGGGTTGTGAAACATGCTTCCAGACTGACAGTAAATGTAGGCTTTGCACTTGAGGCATTCTCAAACAATGCTGCAGTGACTCCACTTGCTGTGTCCTATTTATCACAGTCCTCAGTACAGCAACGAGTTTCAGTGTTTATTGTGCCGTCAACACGTCGCAAAGATTATTAAGGTGTGACAAATAGGAAGCGGTACTCATTCAGCAAATGTTTAAACTAAATGAACAAATGCTCTGCAAAGGCTGATGACATTCTCGCTCTCAAAACAAGAATCAATGGAACAATTATGGAGAAGCATCACAGCTCAGCACAGCTGGCAAATGCCCAAGGCAGAAGTTTCATACAGCAGGTAATGCTGAAAATTTATTCCCCATGGTTACAATACATGAGTCATGAACACTGTGGTTTGGGGCTAGCTTGTTTGTGATCCCATTCTTCCTATTAATTAGATGTGTTATTGTGCCCAGATTGGTGCTGACAGCATAAAGATAGATCTGGAAATATGGAGCCTTGTCCTAACCTGTCTGGCAAAGCAACTGGCCACAGATCTCAGATGAATAGTTGTGGTTAATGTTAACCCCAGAGGTTTGCGGGCACCACCTGGCCACCTGCCTGACATCATCAATCTGAGCCTGGACCAAATGAAGGTCCCAAAGGAAATGGCAGCGAGGGATATCAGAACTGAAAAGAACAAATGTGCATTCATGTCGCATCTTCCTTCGCCTCAGGATGTCCTACAGCTCTTCGCACAAATGCAAGACATTTGAAATGTAATGTTGTGCTGTAGGGAACACACCAGCCAATATGCACATAGCAATCCCCCATAAACAGCAATGTGCCGATGGTTGAAGGATAAATACTGGCCAGAACACCAGGATAACTCCCCTGCTCCTTTTTTTGAAATATTGTCATGGGATCAGTAGCATCCACCTGAGAGAGCAGATGGTACCTCACTCTAATGTCTCGTCTGAAAGATAGAATGCACGTGATGCTTGTATCAATGCGATTTCGGGCATCTTAATCCCCCGTTTTGCTGCTGCACAGCGTGGGTGCGCGCATTTGAAAGATTACAAAGCAGAAGGAGGCCATTTAGCCCATCATGTCACCACTAGCTCTCCAAATGAGCTTCATTACTTTGCGCCATTCTCTTGCCTTTTCCCCGGATCTAACAGATCTAAACATGGAGGTAAGGAATTTCTTGAACCAGTAACAACATAGCTGTTGAAAAAAAATACAGACACATTTAAGCAGCAAAATGCAATTATTCCACTCTCCCTTGCACCGCCCACCCTCAGTTCATTTATTCACACACACAGCATCAGTGATAAATGTTAGCCAAAGCAGCGACAGTAGAAGAGTGGACAATAGCTATTTTAATGAAAACAGTTTGAATATGTATGGTCCCTGAATCAATATAACCCCAGAACTGACTACTTGGCCTGTATTAGATGCATATTTTAGCATTGTTCAGTTCCACTTTGCTGCCTTAAGCTACTAACAAGGTCTGAGCAATCATTAAATTTAACATTACTGAACCTGCATGAAAACCTACATGGAATTATATAGAATCAACAGCACAGAGGGTGGCAAACCTGTGGAATCATCTTCCAAAGAAGGCGGGTGGAGGTCAAGTCACCGAATATACTTCCATAGAATCCCTACAATGCAGAAGGAGGCCATTTGACCCATCAATTCTGGAATAGATCCTCGGAAAGAGCACCCTCCCGAGGCCCACTCCCCCACCTTATCCCTGTAATCCCACTTAACCTGAATGCCTTTGTGCAGGAAATAGGTAGACTTCTAGACATCGAGAGTATAAGACCATAAGACATAGGAGCGGAAGTAAGGCCATTCGGCCCATCGAGTCCACTCCACCATTCAATCATGGTTGATTTCAATTCCATTTACCCGCTCTCTCCCCATAGCCCTTAATTCCTCGAGAAATCAAGAATTTATCAATTTCTGTCTTAAAGGCACTCAACGTCCCGGCCTCCACCGCCCTCTGTGGCAATGAATTCCACAGACCTACCACTCTCTGGCTGAAGAAATTTCTCCTCATCTCTGTTCTAAAGTGACTCCCTTTTATTCTAAGGCTGTGCCCCCGCGTCCTAGTCTCCCCTGCTAATGGAAACAACTTCCCTACGTCCATCCTATCCAAGCCATTCATTATCTTGTAAGTTTCTATTAGATCTCCCCTCAACCTCCTAAACTCCAATGAATATAATCCCACGATCCTCAGACGTTCATCGTATGTTAGGCCTACCATTCCTGGGATCATCCGTGTGAATCTCCGCTGGACCCGCTCCAGTGCCAGTATGTCCTTCCTGAGGTGTGGGGCCCAAAATTGCTCACAGTATTCTAAATGGGGCCTAACTAGTGCTTTATAAAGCCTCAGAAGTACATCCCTGCTTTTATATTCCAAGCCTCTTGAGATAAATGACAACATTACATTTGCTTTCTTAATTACGGACTCAACCTGCAAGTTTACCTTTAGAGAATCCTGGACTAGGACTCCCAAGTCCCTTTGCACTTTAGCATTATGAATTTTGTCACCGTTTAGAAAATAGTCCATGCCTCTATTCTTTTTTCCAAAGTGCAAGACCTCGCACTTGCCCACGTTGAATTTCATCAGCCACTTCTTGTACCATTCTCCTAAACTGTCTAAATCTTTCTGCAGCCTCCCCACTTCCTCAATACTACCTGCTCCTCCACCTATCTTTGTATCATCGGCAAACGTGGCCAGAATGGTGCGAACATTGAGAATTATGCCCACTCTCTGCTTTTTGTTGGTCAGCCAATCCTCTATCCAAGCTAATAGATTACCCTGGACCCTTTGGGATCTTACCTTGTGTATTAATCTTTTGTCTGGCACCCTTAACAGATTCCTTCAGATGCACCATGGGTAGAATTTTCTCAAAAAATGGCAAGGTGTCAGTGAATGACTGAAAACTGGTTTGTTTCTGACCAAAAACAAGGGCGTGTTTTCAGGTCGGGTTTTCTGGCACTTAGTTCACAGAAAATCTGGGGGAGTGTTTTGTGTAGTCACTCTGTCGGGGCGGAGCGTGAGAGAGCCAGCAAGGCCGGTTCCACAGTGATTGGGGCGCAATCTCTAAAGGGCCCCCGTATCTGCGTTTAAAATGAGTTCACACACGGACACAGGGGACCCCCCCCCCCCAAAAGGTTTGGGAGGATGATCTACCCCCCCACGCCCCCACAACACAGAGGTATCAGGGGCCAATCTGCCCTCTCTCCCCCCCCCCACCCCATGGAAGTATCGAGGGGCACTATCCTTCCCCCCGTGTTACCATCGGGGCACTGTCCTCATCCCCAACCACACATCAGGGGAACCCCTCACAATAGAGGACGCTTACCCCCCCCCCCCCGAGGCCATTTGGCAATGCCCACTTCAGTGCCCACCCATTCACCCGGGCTATGCCAACCTGGGAGTGCCAGGGTGCAGTGCCTAAGCACAGACTGACCATGTCTCTCACCACCTGGGGGCTACACTCACCTTCTCATCCCTGGTATGGTCATCACGACTGGTTCTCAGGTTTGAAAACCAATAGTGATCTGTGTAGGTGTGATGTCATGCCATCTGGATGGGAGGATAAGACGTGGGCAGACATCATGGCATAAAGTTGTCTGAGTATATTTAACTTTATTAAAATTCATGGCAATCAGGTTAACACCGTTTCTGGGCGTGAACCTGATCAACCCTCCGGTGGGGTTGCGGGGAAGATCTCAAACCGAGATCTCACCGGCACAAATCCTGTTATGGCCCTCTTACCAGATTTAGCGGCCATAATCGGACTTGTGTCCATTGCGAACGGGCCTGCAAAATTCCACCCCACATGTTACAGCACCCCCATTATCCACTTTGCTTCTAACATCTTCGAATATCTCCAGCAAATTAGTGAAACACGATTCAGCCGTCACAAAACCATGCTGACTCTGATGGGGTGGTTCTGAATTTCTAAATGATCCTTACCACTTCCTTGACAATGGATTCAAAGAGTTTCCCAACGACAGAGGTTAAACTAACCGGTATAATTTCCCGCACGTGAAGGATGTACCCAAGGGCAGAGTGAAGACTTTAAATATTAATCATTGGAAACTACAGAACACAAACACTCAAGACCTGGACTGATGTTTTTTTATTCATGTCTACATGAGGTGTTTTGCCATGCAATGCAAAAGTTGATCATGGGAATGCGAGCTGGCTGATCGAGCCTTGAGCATGTGTGGAAATGCTCGGCCTTTTGGTGCTGTTACCTCTGGGACCAAAGCAATAGTGTTGGGCGAGGGTTCTATATGTGCATGTATATACTTTCTTTAAAAATAAATTTAGTGCACCCAATTCTTTTTTTCCCAATTAAGGGGAAATTTAGCACAAATTTAGGTCAATCCACCCAGCCTGCACATCTTTGGGATGTGGGGGCGAAACCCACGCAGACACGGGGAGAATGTGCAAACTCCACACGGACAGCGACCCGGGACCGAGATATAACCCAGGTTCTCGGTGCCGCGAGGCAGCAGTGCCAAGTGCGGTATATACTCGGGATTGTATTCAGACCAGCGTCACCTACTTATTGAATCAAAGCTGGAATTTACACCAATACTGCACAGTTGTGATTTGGGTTTTCGCAGTCAAAGAAGATGTATATAGAATACCCGTCTAGCTCCATTACTGCTGAATATATTTCAGTGAAGGTTCAGAGAAACAGGTTTTGTATTATTGAGCAAAGGCTGGATGTTTCTCTTTCAGCAATTTCGCTGATCGGACAAGCTCACAGATTTGCTTCTGCACACAGGACAAGCAGGTTCGCCAGCCTGAAAACCTTTGGGGGTGACGGTGGGGGCAATGTGATATGCTGCAGGAGGGTGGGAGGGTGGGGGGGAGGGTGAGTTGCGGAGGGTTGGGGGAGGTGGGGAGGCATGTTTCTGACTATTTCCTATTTAACATCAGTCCCCTTCGTGTGGAATTAACCAAAACAACACAAAAGATTGAGGAGATTTGACCACAAGTGGCTTATGTTAATGGTACTTCTGTGCATTGCACCATCTTTTATATTGGTTTCAGATTCAATTGGCCTGGATCAGGTCATCTCCACAAAACATAGGAACAGGAATAGACCATTCAGCCCTCGAGCCTGTCCCACCATCAATGAGAACATGGCTGATCTGTGGCCTAACTACATATACCTGCCTATGGCCTGTATCCCTAAATATGTCTGCTGAACAAAAATCTGTCCATCTCAGATCTAAAGTTAACAACTGATCTAGCATCAATTGCTGGTGTGGAAGAAAGTTTTTTTTTAATTTTAATATTCTTTATTGTCACAAGTAGTCAGTGCAATGAAGTTACTGTGAAAAGCCCCTAGTTTCCATTCTGGAGCACCTGTTCGGGGACACTGAGGGAGAATTCAGAATGTCCAAAGTTCTCCTACTCTTTGCATGAATTAGTGCTTCCTCACATCTCTCCGGATGGTCAGGCCTGAATTCTTAGACCATGCCCCCTAGTTCTAGAATAGCCACCATGTGGAAACCGTTTATCTTTATCTAACCTGCCTTTTCCTGTTAGTATCTCAAAGACTTTGATCAGATCACCCTTTCATCTTCTAAATTCTAGAGAAAACATGAGGCGGGATGATACAAATTAGATCTGTTTTCTCTAGAATTTAGAAGGTTAAGGGGTGAACTTGTAAACCTCCAAGGCCAAAATATCTTTCCTAAGGTGCCCAGATTCATTCACAGTGACTCCAACTGACGTCGACCAAGGTTTTCTAAAGCTGCAGCGTAACTCCTGTATCTTTACATTCCAGCCACTAGAGATAATGACCAGCATTCCAAGAGCCTTCTTGATTACCTTCTGCACTTGCTCCTGGCATGAGGGGCGGCAGTGGCGTAGTGGCATTGTCACTGGGTGAATAATCCAGATACCCAGAGCCTATGATCTGGGCACCTGGGTTCGAATACCACTGTTGCTCATTCTGAGTTAGTGTATTTAACACTCCTCCAATAGAGGCAGTGTGCTTAACACTCGTTTGGCTCTGTTTCTTATTTCTATGCTCTGGAGTCGCCAGGTGCCGGAAGAGACACCGTCACAAGCATCAAGGTCAAGTTCAAAGCAATATACACCAATTAGTAAGTCCAAACAGTTAGAGTTTATTATAACAATTATAATAAATACTTATGCACACGCTAAAGACTAACTTACTTCTCTACCATTAAACGACTAATACTTATCTAAGAAGGAACAGGCAAGGTCAGGGAACAAGGCCTTCGTTCCGTTCTGGTCTGCAACTTCTTGATACTACTGGTCGGCACGGGTACAGGTAATGCCTGGGTCAAGGTAGCAATCGTTGTTTTGGCACTTACTTATCGATGGCTGCTGCTCGACGGCTGGTGTAAAAGACAGGATCTGGAGGCTGGAGTCGGAGGACGGAGACAGGAGACCGAACCATGTGCGGGACCTTCTTTTTATAGGTCCCAAGAGGTCCATGCCCCTTGGGGCGGGCTTCCTCACCTGCTGGGTATCGATTGGGCCTTTCCCCAATCGATATGATTTGAACCCCCCTATCATAGGGTCGTTCCTTGATGGCTGGGGCGGTTCTTAGGGCTTATTGTCCTGGTTTCGCTGGCTCCGTCATGTCTGCTTCGCTATTGAAAAGTATCAATCGATACTTAAGTGTATCTATTGTGTCCGGGGTTGTCCCCGTATCACCTCATTAGTATTTAGATGGCTTTCCCATTAACATCGCTGCCTGGACTCTGCAGCCGTGGGGAAACCGGTTTTTGCAAATGTCTGAATGCTGCAAGCTTCTGCAAGCTGTTTGCTCTTTACTGTCCGTTTTTCCCTGCAGTCTTTGCAGTTCTCCATTTTGTGTTACTGGTGTCCATCTTAGATGGCTACACGAGCCTATGATCTGGGCACCTGGGTTCGAATCCCACCACGGTAAAATTTGAATTCGATACAAATCTGGAATTGGAAGGTGACCATGAAACAATTGTCATAAAAACCCATCTGGTTCCTGCAAACCAACTGGCCTACATGTGACACCAGATCCAGATGATTGATCCCTCCACAGGGCCGGGCAACAAATGCTGGCCCAGCCAGCGATGCCCACATGAATGAATAACAAAAAAAAATTAAAGCTCGATGCACCTGAAGCCCCACATCCCTTTGAACATCCATTAACATCCACTCACCCAGGTCAAAACATAAGATTCTGTCAATTGCGTTGTTTCAAGAAATCGCTTCACATTGAACTCAATTCTCTTCGGAACACAGGTGCTGGGTGGTTTTTTTCCATATAGAAACAAGGAATTTATTGAGAACCTGAGCGTACAGGAAATAGTAAGTGGTTCAGTATAGATTTTTAAGTCATTTTCAGTGATTTCAAATCAGGTTATTCACAGGTGGTGGACTGAACATTATTCTTAAAGAATTCTTATTAAGGTCATTGTTGCTGATAAATCCATTTTCAGCTGTATTAATGAAAACCGCACCGAGATCACCACTCCTAAACATATCAGGGAACGTTTATCGTGGAACAATGAGAAAGTAGAAAAAGCAACTCACTTGGAGTTTGTGCTCCCCAAAACCCCTGCGTTGCTGTGGTCAATTCCACCCAGGGAGATGCTGATGGTACCAATGGAAATAGGCAGAAGCTCAACTTCCACACCTCACCACCACCCGGAAAGGTTTTATTCTGCCTCCCAATCTCATTGACCCATGGAAGATTTTAGGTTTGCAAATGAGATGTAACCTCAGCAATGTGATTTTGACCACGTTCCTAATTACCCACTGCACCTACATTGGAAACTCTACCAGAGGGTTTCTATATCCCTCTGCTCAGCATAATTGGAGGTGAAGGAACTCGTATCCGTTTCCCAGTCCTAATCTGGAGTAAAGCCATTGCCCTGGGCCTTGAAGCTGCCCACACCTGGAACTCTCATGTGGACAAGAAAATGGAGTCATGCTTACACGGTGGCAGAGTGGTTAGCACTGCTGCCTCATAGCTCCAGGGACCGGGTTCGATTCTGGCCTTGGGTCACTGTCTGTGCGGAGTTTTAACTTTTTCCTCATGTCTGCGTGGGTTTCCTCCGGGTGCTCCGGTTTCCTCCCCAAGTCCAAAAATGTGCAGGTTAGGTGGATTGGGCTTGCCAAATTGCCCTTTGTGTCCAAAAGTTAGGTGAGGTTATGGGGATAGGGTGGAGGCATAAGCTTAAGTAGGGTGCTCTTTTCAAGGGCCGGTGCAGACTCGATGGGTCAAATGGCCTCCTTCTGCACTTTTGATTGTATCTATGATTCTATCTGCAACAACAATAACAGCTTGTATTTAGTTAGTGACTTAAACATAATAATACACCACAAAGTAAAGCCTCTCATGCACCCCAATTCTAATTGCTTCATCATTGGTCGTTATGCCTTCATTGGTCTGGGACCCGAAGCTCTGTAATTCTAGCCATACAACTCATCACCTCTCTTGTCCTTTAAGACACTCCTTAAAATGCACCTCTTTGACGAAGCTCGGGACGTGTATTTACCTTTTAAAATATTTTTAAGTGCGTGTGTTTTTAGCACAATGCAAATAAACCCCTTGTGTGTTTGAACTCAAGAAAACCTGTTGGACTGAGTTATTTGCAAACAGCACATAAAGGGATAAATAAACACACTGAATTGGCAGCTTCATTCTCATAAATCTAAAACATGAACCTGTTGCCATCAATTGAGGCGCAGCGAAGAAAGGCTGTGGTGTGACATGCAGCCTCATTGGTCATTTGATTGACAGCTCCAAGTTGTTGTAAACACTTTGAAGTGTGACTAATTTTAATGTTTTTTTAAAAATTAATTTACGGGATGCGGGCCTCGCTGGTCAGGCCAGCAATTATTAACCATCCTTAGTTTCCCTTCAGAATGTGATGGTCAGTTGCCTTGTTTAGCCGCTGCAGTGCCTGAGGTATAGGCACACCCACAGTGCTGTTAGGGAGGGAGCTCCAGGATTCTTACCCAGCGACCAGGAATGAACGGCGAATATTTCAAAGTCAGGAAGGTTAGTGACTTGGAGGGGAACTTCCAGGTATCTGCTGCTCTTGTCCTTCTAGATGGTCGTGGTCGTGGGTTTGGAAGGTCCTGCTGAAGGAACCTTGGTGAGTTCCTGCAGTGCATCTTGTAGGTGGTACACACGGCTGCCACTGTTCGTCGGTGGTGGAGGGATTGAATGTTTGTAGAAGGGGTAGCAATCAAGCGGGCTGCTTTGTCCTGAATAGTATCCTAAGCTTCTTGAGTGTTGTTGGAGCTGCATTCATCCAGAAAAGTGGAGAATAGTCCATGAACTCCTGACTTGTGCCTTATAGATGGTGGATAGGCTTTACGGGGAGGGGGAGGGGTGGGCAGGAAGTGAGCTACTCGGCCGTACAATTCCTAGCCATTTATCTGCTCGAGTAGCCATATTAATATTGTGGCGTATTATAATTTATTTTTTTTCTCATTGTTTCAGAAAAGTGTTGGAAGAACGATGCAGGCCTTCTTCCCAGGCCACCTCCCCACCCGACAGCCCACCATGAGGCCTCTTCACTGTTCTCAGGGACCACCCACCGTGACTCCGAACGTCTGTACACCCCTGACTCCAGCCAAACCCGACCGGATCAAAGATCACAAATTCAGGGTTACTTTATCCTGAGTCGGGCTGGCTAAGTTGAGAAATGTCACAATCTGTGCTTCCGACCCAGGCATGAAAATTGAGGCCGCTCTCCGATATTGTTAAATTTAAATAGCTTTGCAGTGAAATTACATATAGATGAGTTTCTGCCATCTGTCTCACAACAACGTAAGAAATCCCAGTCTCCAGTAAGAAACAGCACTGAGAAGAAAACAATTTCAGGCCAATTATTTTACTAAAAATGCAGATGGTTCTGCTTCGTGAACACCACCAGCAGGGTCTGTAATACAACCTTAGAAACCTCGATAATATCTGACTGTGAGATAATATATGCTGAAAACTAAACAGACATGCTGGGATTAAATGGACCTTGTGTGTTATTCCAGTTAGTTCGGTTTATCACCAGATACAGGTGATAAACAGGGTTTATCAGGATACAGGGTTAGGTGGACTGGCCATGCTAAATTGCCCGTAGTGTCCTAAAAAGTAAGGTTAGGGGGGGGGTTGTTGGGTTACGGGTATAGGGTGGATACGTGGGTTTGAGTAGGGTGATCATTGCTCGGCACAACATCGAGGGCCGAAGGGTCTGTTCTGTGCTGTACTGTTCTATGTTCTACAAGTCAGCCAGGAAACTGTTTCCTCACAACACTCGCAAGCACACCCTGCACGGTTCTGGTCCCCATATTACAAGAGAGGACATCAAGGACCTGGAGAAGGTGCAAAAAAGATTTCAAGAAATTACATTAAAATCAGATGCTCTCGCTATCAGGAGTGATTGAACGTTGGGGGTTCTTTTCTCCACACAAGACGAGGCTGGAGGGAGATGTATTAGAATTGTTCAGGGTTTGGTCGGGCAGGCGCAAAGATATTTCCCCTTGAAGGAAAGTTCACAAATAAGGGACATCAATATAAGATGATCACAACAGGGTGGTATAAATGTGGAAATCGTTATTAGAGTCGGGTGAATGCCAGAGATGCATTTAAGAGAAAGATAGAGAATAAGTGAGGCAGAAAGGGTGGCACGGTAGCACAGTGGTTAGCACTGATGCTTCACAGTGCCAGGGTCCCGGGTTTGATTCCCAGCTTGGGTCACTGTCTGTTCAGAGTCTGCATGTTCTCCCTGTGTCTGCGTGGGTTTCCTCCGCGTGCTCCGGTTTCCTCCCACAAAGATAATAAGAACATAAGAACATAAGAACTAGGAGCAGGAGTAGGCCATCTGGCCCCTCGAGCCTGCTCCGCCATTCAATTAGATCATGGCTGATCTTTTGTGGACTCAGCTCCACTTTCCGGCCCGAACACCATAACCCTTAATCCCTTTATTCTTCAAAAAACTATCTATCTTTACCTTAAAAACATGTAATGAAGGAGCCTCAACTGCTTCACTGGGCAAGGAATTCCATAGATTCACAACCCTTTGGGTGAAGAAGTTCCTCCTAAACTCAGTCCTAAATCTACTTCCCCTTATTTTGAGGCTATGCCCCCTAGTTCTGCTGTCACCCGCCAGTGGAAACAACCTGCCCGCATCTATCCTATCTATTCCCTTCATAATTTTAAATGTTTCTATAAGATCCCCCCTCATCCTTCTAAATTCCAACGAGTACAGTCCCAGTCTACTCAACCTCTCCTCATAATCCAACCCCTTCAGCTCTGGGATTAACCTAGTGAATCTCCTCTGCACACCCTCCAGTGCCAGTACGTCCTTTCTCAAGTAAGGAGACCAAAACTGAACACAATACTCCAGGTGTGGCCGCACTAACACCTTATACAATTGCAACATAACCTCCCTAGTCTTAAACTCCATCCCTCTAGCAATGAAGGACAAAATTCCATTTGCCTTCTTAATCACCTGTTGCACTTGTAAACCAACCTTCTGTGACTCATGCACTAGCACACCCAAGTCTCTCTGAACAGCGGCATGCTTTAATATTTTATCGTTTAAATAATAATCCCGTTTGCTGTTATTCCTACCAAAATGGATAACCTCACATTTGTCAACATTGTATTCCATCTGCCAGACCCGAGCCCATTCACTTAACCTATCCAAATCCCTCTGCAGACTTCCAGTATCCTCTGCACTTTTCGCTTTACCACTCATCTTAGTGTCATCTGCAAACTTGGACACATTGCCCTTGGTCCCCAACTCCAAATCATCAATGTAAATTGTGAACAATTGTGGGCCCAACACGGATCCCTGAGGGACACCACTAGCTACTGATTGCCAACCAGAGAAACACCCATTTATCCCAACTCTTTGCTTTCTATTAATTAACCAATCCTCTATCCATGCTACTACTTTACCCTTAATGCCATGCATCTTTATCTTATGCAGCAACCTTTTGTGTGGCACCTTGTCAAAGGCTTTCTGGAAATCCAGATATACCACATCCATCGGCTCCCCGTTATCTACTGCACTGGTAATGTCCTCAAAAAATTCCACTAAATTAGTTAGGCATGACCTGCCTTTAACGAACCCATGCTGCGTCTGCCCAATGGGACAATTTCTATCCAGATGCCTCGCAATTTCTTCCTTGATGATAGATTCCAGCATCTTCCCTATTACCGAAGTTAAACTCACTGGCCTATAATTTCCTGCTTTCTGCCTACCTCCTTTTTTAAACAGTGGCGTCACGTTTGCTAATTTCCAATCCACCGGGACCACCCCAGAGTCTAGTGAATTTCGGTAAATTATCACTAGTGCATCTGCAATTTCCCTAGCCATCTCTTTTAGCACTCTGGGATGCATTCCATCAGGGCCAGGAGACTTGTCTACCTTTAGCCCCATTAGCTTGCCCATCACTCCCTCCTTAGTGATAACAATCCTCTCAAGGTCCTCACCTGTCATAGCCTCATTTCTATCAGTCGCTGGCATGTTATTTGTGTCTTCCACTGTGAAGACCGACCCAAAAAACCTGTTCAGTTCCTCAGCCATTTCCTCATTTCCCATTATTAAAACTCCCTTCTCATCCTCTAAAGGACCAATATTTACCTTAGCCACTCTTTTTTGTCTTATATATTTGTAAAAACTTTTACTGTCTGTTTTTATATTCTGAGCAGGTTAGGTGGATTGGCCATGCTAAATTGCCTCTAAAATGCCAAAGAAGGATAGGTGGGGTTACGGGGATGGGGTGGAGATGTGGGCTTAGGTAGGGTGCCCTTTCCAAGGGCCGGTTGATGTGGAGCAGAAACACTGGCGTTAAATAATTGGACTGAAGGATCTGTTCCTGTGCTGTAAATTCTAAAGCACCGTCAACACAGATCGGACTCAATGGGCTGACTGTTTATCCTGCTGCTTGGTTGTAACACTGTTGTTGCAGATCAGACACCCAAATAGATGCTGCCTGATTGTATTTCCATTGAAATGGAACATCAATGTTGTCAGTTGGAAATTCATTCTCATGTCACTGCTGTAATATTCTCCAAGAATTCTATTACAGCTCAGTGAAACATTCTAATATCTGCCATTGTTTTTGAGATGACTAACTGGTTGCTTTAGTTCTGTATACACAGTAATATTGATGAATATACCTCAAGAGCATGGCGAATAAATACCAAAATGAGGACAATTAGGTGGACTCTTTTTAGCTGTGTTCCAACCCATCGGTTTTTCCTGATATCCACTGATGCAGCACACTCAGGCACGGACCCAGGACACTCTCACGTCTTTGTAGGTTCCATTGAGATCATTAGGCAGGCACAAGATCAGATCAATGATCCAAAGTTTGTTTTTTGCATTTAAGACAACTCTTCAGAAGGCACATCTTGAAAAATCAACCCAAAATAGGATTAACATGGATTAGAATGTACACTCGTCTCATCGAGTTTACTGCACCAAATGTGCACACGAGGAAAGGTTGAGGGTGCTGGGCCTTTTCTCATTAGAACGGAGGATGAGAGGCGACTTGATAGAGGTTTATAAGATGATCAGGGGAATAGATAGAGTAGACAGTCAGAGACTTTTTCCTCGGGTGGAGCAAACCATTACAAGGCGACATGAACATAAGGTGAATGGTGGAAGATATAGGGGGGATGTCAGAGGTAGGTTCTTTACCCAGAGAGTAGAGGGGGCATGGAATGCACTGTCTGTGGAAGTAGTTGAGTTGGAAACATTAGGGACCTTCAAGCGGCTATTGGATAGGTACATGGATTACGGTTAAATGATGAGGTGTAGATTAATTTCTTCTTAACCTAGGACAAAAGTTGGGCACAACATCGTGGGCCGAAGGGCCTGTTCTGTGCTGTATTTTTCTATGTTCTATGTTCTAAATCAGCATGTTCCACAGGGAATTCTGTCAATCTGTTTGTGATAATTCCTGATCCGTAATCAGGGCCAGGAGCATGAATTGGGAATCTATCATCCATTGGTGAGAATGAAGCAAAGACTGATATGCTGGAGAGGTTCACGTGTCCTTCAGCAACACAGGTCCCAGGTCACTCTGCTGCTGTGATAAACTGTAACAAAAATCACTGCAGGTTCCACTTTGAAAGGACCCTGCAGTGTGAATGAGCATGGGGAGGCGGTGGCGTAGGGGTATTGTCACTGGACTAGTGAAACCCAGGTAATGCTCTGGGGTCCCAGGTTCAAATCCCACCACTACAGATGGTGAAATAAAAATCTGAAATTAAAAATCTAAATGACGACCATGAACCCATTGTCAAGTGTCATAAAAACCCATCTGGTTCACTAATGCCCTTTAAGGAAGGAAAATCTGCCGTCCTTACCCGGTCTGGCCTACATGTGACTCCAGACCCACAGCGATGTGGTTGACTCTTAACTGCCCGCTCAAAGGCAATAAAGGCTGGCCCAACCTGCGCCATCCACACCCCACAAACAAACAAAAAGTTTATAAAATTCCTTTTCCTATCATTTTCTCTTTGTTTTCTTTTCAGGTTCCAACTCTGCAAGTGTCTGCAGACCAAGGTTAGCTTAATTGTGTTATGAGCGTGCAGTAGTCCGTGCCAACCTGTAATCCCGAGGTCAGTCTGGGCAGGGTCAGAGACTTTGCTGATGCAGAGACTGGAGAAGTTGAGACTGTTCATTACAGAGCAGAGAAAAGTTAAGGGATGATCTAAAAAGAGTAATGCAAATTATGCAAGTGTTTGACAGGATGGGTTAGGGTGAGGCAAGTGGATCAGCATGTCACACAGAGCAACATTTGAAAATAAACGGAGGGAAAATTAGGATAAGTAAGATCTAAAGGTCACTATTTCAAAGTTTGGTGAAATTAAACTCCAAAGGCTGGCTCAGCAGCACAGTGGTTATCACTGTTGCTTCACAGCACCAGGGGCCCAGGTTCGATTCCGGGCTTGGGTCACTGTCTGTGCAAAGTCTGTAAGTTCTCCCCGAGTCTGTGTGGGTTTCCTCCGGGTGCTCCGGTTTCCTCCCACGAGTCCCGAAAGACGTGCTGTTAGGTGAATTAGACATTCTGAATTCTCCCTCTGTGTGCCCGAACAGGCGCCGGAATGTGGCGACTAGGAGATTTACACAGTAACTTCATTGCAGTGTTAATGTAAGCCTACTTGTGACAATAATAAAGTTTAAAATTATAGAAAATTTCAAAAGGCAGTTAAATAATTCTTTGACGAGGGACTAATCTGCAGGGTTCTGGGGATGTGGCTCGCTTGTGGCACTGATTTCAAAGTGCAGCCGAAGCACAGTGGATCGAATGGCTCCCTTGTTTTTGTAAGATTCTATAACTCTAAGTCTGGAATTAGAATTCTAAGTTTGCGCTCCTGGTTTGCTGGGAGCACATGTCAGGACATGTCAGCACATGTCAGGACATGTCAGCACGTCAGGACATTCTGCACACTCAGCTTGTGATTCTCTGAGCCTTGAAACCATTGGTTGGATAATCACGGATTGGACACGATTGGACAGTGCCACGTACATAGATCCCTCAAAGTTGTCACCCAGGTTGATGGGGTTTTTAAGAAGGCGTATGGTGTGTTGGCTTTCATTAACAGGTGGATTGGGTTTAAGAGCCGTGAGGTTTTGCTGCAGCTTTATAAAACCCTGGTTGGACCACACTTGGAATATTGTGTCCAGTTTTGGTCGCCTCATTATAGGAAGGATGTGGATGCTTTTGAGAAGGTGCAGAGGAGATTTACCAGGATGCCTCCTGGACTGGAGGGCATGTATTATGAAGAAAGGTTGAGGGAGCTAGGGCTTTTCTCTGTGCAGAGAAGGCGGCAGAGAGGTGACTTGATAGAGGTGTACAAGATGATGAGAGGCATGGATAGAGTGGATAGGCAGAGACTTTTCCCCAGGGCGGAAATGGCTGTCACGAGGGGACATCATTTTAAGGTGATTGGAGGGAGGTACAGGGGCGATGTCAGAGGTAGGTTCTTTACACAGAGAGTGTGGGTACATGGAATGCACTGCCAGCAGAGGTGGTGGAGTCAGAGTCATTTCAGCGACTCTTAGACAGGCACATGGACAGCAGTAAATTGAAGGGGTGGAGGTTAGGTTGATCTTAGATTAGGATAAATGGTTGGCTCAACATCGTGGACCGAAGGGCCTGTACTGTGCTGTACTGTTCTATGTACTATAGACAGGGGAAATTGCCTGATGTGGGTCCCAGGGTGCACAAGTGGCGCTGATGCAGAAAATGTGATACAAAAGGTTTTTCTTATTTCAGCGATCATTTGAAACGATGAGTGTGGAGTTTACCTTCCATTAAAATATATAATTAATGCCACTCATTATAGAATTTTAATGCACTTCATTTCCTTCAGCAGGAAACCACTTAGCACATTTGTGTGTAATTTCTGCAAAATCATTAGTTTAATAACTGCGTCAAAACAGCAGATAATGGAAATTGTGTGTACTATCAAAGGAAATTAAACCCCTCAGAAATGATTGTCCCAATAGTTTGAGTTGTTCGCAGTTCCTAAAGTTAATTGTGAGATTGGTAAAGTCACCAGATTTGAAATGATTAAAAATAAATGGAAAAATAAACTGCAGCTGCTTGAGATTGAAAATTGAATCAGAAATCAGGAGAGATACTCAGCTCGTCAGACAGCATCCCTGAAGAGCGGAACGCAGGGCGGACATTTCTATTCAATGCTCTGACACGTCAGCCCAGAACCCTTTCTTCCTCTCTGCAAGGGTGTTGTCTGACCAGCTGAGTGCATCCCAATTTAAAACAGTGTTTGTAGTTGCAACGTAATTTCATCAATTAAGAAAATAAACAATTACATTTGTCACAATCTGATTTGTGCCATTTTTCTTCATTCCTTCAAGTTATTGAAAAGTGGGGCAGCACGGTGGCCTAGTGGTTAGCACAACCGCCTCACGGCGCTGAGGTCCCAGGTTCGATCCCGGCTCTGGGTCACTGTCCGTGTGGAGTTTGCACATTCTCCCCGTGTCTGCGTGGGTTTCGCCCCCACAACCCAAAAATGTGTAGAGTAGGTGGATTGGCCACGCTAAATTGCCCCCTTAATTGGAAAAAATAATTGGGTAATCTAAATTTAAAAAAAAAAAAAGTTATTGAAAAGTGTTAAACAAAGGAAGCCTGGCTAAGATTTATTATTATTTATTCGTGGGATGTGGGCGTCGCTGGCTCAGCTGGTTTTTATTTTTCATTCCTAATTTCACTACAGAAGGTGGTGGTGAGCTGCCTTCTTGAACCGCTGCAGTCCATGTGGTGTTGGTACATCCACTGTGATGTTAGGGAGGGAGTTTCAGGATTTTGGCCCAGCGACAGTGAAGGAACAGAGATATATTTCCAAGTCAGGGTGCTGAGTGACTTGAAGGGGAACCTCCAGGTGGTGGGGTTCCCAGGTATCTGTTGCTGTTGTCCTTCTAGATGGCAGTGGTCCTGTGCTTGGAAGATGCTGTTTAAGGTACCTTGGTGATTGCTGCAGTGCATCTTGTAAATGGTACACATGGTTGCCACTGTCCATCCGTGGTGGAGAGAGTTAAAGTTTGTGGCTCGGGTACTAATCAAGCGGGCTGCTTTGTCCTGGATGGTGTTGAGCTTCTTGAGTGTTGTTGAATCTACGCTCACCCAGGCAAGTGTTCCATCACACTCCTGACTTTGCCCTTTTCTTTTTTGGGGGTGGGGGGGCGGAAAGACGACAGTGGGGGGAGGGGGGGGATAAGGGCGTAGTGGGGGCAGTTCCATTTCACATAATTCCCACCCTCTGACCTGCTCTTGTCGCCACAGTATGAATGTGGCCAGTCCAGTTCAGTTTCTGATCAATGATAAGCCTCAGGAGGATTCAGTGATGATAGTGCCATCGAATGTCAAAGGCATTTTAAGATATTTCCTTGAATTAAAATAAGTGCAGTGAGTAGTTTGGGAACAAAATATGATCCACAATTGTTCAAATTTCTGACATTTAATCCAAAATCTGCATGGAATTGTGTTTCTTGAGTTCCAGTTGAAACCTTACATACAGATACCAGTAACAATTCAGTTTGTATCATTTTCATTAACGGCACAGGCAGAGGGCAGATATTGTATAAACCTCTGACTTCTATTTGATTTTGTGAGCTGCTCTTTCATCTTGGCTTTGCACAAGTTAGATTTTTTCCCTGTGGTCTTCATTTAGTCTCTTGTCATCTTTCTAGAGCCTTGCAACACATTTCCTCTCCTTAGTGTCTTTTCTCAGGCAACATCCTATTTTCTTTCCCACGCCTCGTGACCAGGTTTAGTTCAAAATTCAATTCTGACCTTTTCAGAGTTTCCCGACATCTTATTAAAAGCCTCAATTGTATTTGGCTGACCTGTGGCTCAACCACAGGATACATCTATTCCTCTCAATAGTACCCTGCAAAAAATTCAGCACCAACTCTTCAAGGAGAAAAAAATAAATCAACCTCTGCCATAATCAGTCAATGCTCAATGAGCATAACGTTCCCACTCGGGAATGATATAAACTGCAAAGATATCAACAATGACAGATAGATAAAGATTCTCTCGTCCATCTCGAGTGGCACTCATATTCTGATGCCTTGTGTATCACCCGATGTACATTCCCCACCCATGATCCAGTGAAATTCTGGGAGAGGTAAATGTAAAGATATAAACCCCAGGACAATTTGCGGGAAAGAATGTGAGAAATTCCTCTTCATAATAATAATCTTTATCGTCACAAGTAGGCTTATATGAACACTGCAATGAAGTTACTGTGAAAATCCCCGAGTCGCCACATACCCTGTTTGGGTACACAGAAGGAGAATTCAGAATGCCCAATTCACCAAAACACGTCTTTCGGGATTTGTGGGAGAAAACCAGAACACCCGGAGGAAACCCACACAGACGTAGGGAGAACTCCGCACAGACAGTGACCCAAGCCGGGAATTGAACCTGCTAAGCACTGTGCTACCGTGCCACCCACAGAGCGGCAGAGATAGGCCACAGAGATCAACCCACAGAGATGGGCAAAAATAGTCCAGGAGATCGCACAGGCTCTGCTAACCTTATGCTGCACTAACCTCTTTCTCTGAGATAATCACAGATTCAGCCAGAAGCAGGGACTCGTTCTCAATTAAAAAGGAAACAATTGCGATACTTTGGGAAAAGAGAGATGGATTGATGGGTGAATTGGATGGCTCTTCTAATGAGATCATGCAGGTGTTAAGGGCCCAATGGCCTCTTCCTGTGCCATATCACTCTATTATTCAATGTACCAATTATTGTAAATTATTATCCAATTTTGAATAGATTATTGTGTTGTGTTTCTCTTACTTTGAAATCTATTTTACACATAACTGTTCGAATGGCTAAAAAGGAACACTATTAAGGAGGCAATAGCTGGAGCCGAGGCATAGTCTATAGAAGTGCAGATATGTGCATTTCACTGACAATGAGAGGGAAAATAGAATGGATTTACCAGTCTCCAGAACTGAAAGGGAAGCATCAATAAATGTATTCATGTATTTGACTTCAAGCAGATTTTTCATTTCACACCACAAAGAAGTCATTTATTTTAGAAACAGATGGACATCATTCTTTTTTTGTCACTTATCTCACTGCATAAAAAAATATGAAAATGCTGATAGTCTGATATATGTATAATATATTCTATAAGGAGGGAGAGAGAAAGAGAGAGAGAGAGAAATAGAGAGAGAGAAACAAAGTGGTATGTGGGATTCTGCAAATCTTGACATTCTTCAGAAGTGACATGGATTAGTATATTAAGTAAATTTGGTTTTGGGCCTTCAAAAGGTCCCATATTATAAACATTTTCAATGTACAGCTTGAAACAGCTGCTGACAGGCTTTTTGCTATATAAATCTGCCGGGATTTTAAGGATGCACCAACTGAGGTTGAGTGCATATCTACCGCCACTCCGAATGGACAGCCCAGACTGTCCAATACTTAACCTTTCAATATGGAATTGGCAACTTGAGAAGCCCAACGACAGCCCAGTAAGGGAAATATCTGTTGTGATGCAGAGGCGTACAGACCAAAAACGTTTCTGGCTCCACCTCTGTCGGTGCCGAGTAACCGACTCTCACTAGCGGTGGGAAATGGAGATGTTACAATGGTCTCAGCGTCTTCAAAGTTACAAAGTTGCATGACTCACATTCATGCAATTCATAGTCTCAGGATGATTGCCAACAATGTAAGCCAATAAAATTATTTTGGCGTGTAGTCACTGCTGTAATTTAGGGAACGTGGTGGTTTGCCCTGTTGCTCCACAGCACCAGGGACCCAGGTTCAATTCCCGGCTTGGGTCACTATCTGTGCAGAGTTTGCATGTTCTTCACCGTCTCTGCGTGGGTTTACTCCGGGTGCTCCGGTTTCCTCCCACATGACCCAAGACATGCTGTTAGGTGAATTGGACATTCTCAATTCTCCCTCTGTGTACCCGAACAGATGCCTGAGTGTGGTGGCTAGGGGATTTTCACAGTAACTTCATTGCAGTGTTAATGTAAGCCTACTTGTGACACTAATAAAGATCATGTTATGTAATATTGAGGGATAATTACTGGTCAGGACACGGGACAAATGCTATGCTGTTCTTTAAAATTATGCACGGGATCTTTTACATCCACTTGAGAGACTCGGGAGGTCTCGGTTTTTGCAGCTCATCCAAAAGCCAGCACTTCCACTGGTGCTGAACTTCCGCAGTACCTCAGTGGAGTGTCAGCCTCAACTTTTGTCTTCAGTCTGTCGAGCAGGATTCAAATGTTTTGACCTCAAGGCGAGGGTTTAACGACCGAATTATGACTGAATCGGGCAAGGAAAACATCAGGAATCCTGCTTTTGATTGTTGATCAATAACTCCTTCCAGTCACTGCAATCGCCAGAATTCCAGATGAGGACAAATTTGAGCAATCTTGCTAAGGCTCACGAGGACAGATTTTTCCACTGGGCTTGTTAGGTTACCTGCCTGTAGCACATGGAGGAAAATCAGCCCGGCTCTAAAGACATGTGTAAACCCTTTTGCCCAATCTGTCCAGGCAAAGAAACAGGAACATTTACATTGTTGCTGGGGTTTAGGTTTCCACATACCAAACCGTGGGGAGAGGAGGGAAGGAAAACAGTAGAAAGAAGACAAGAAAAAGAAGTTGCTTATGTTTTGGAGCCTCCCTGCACAATTGGAAAATAGGCTTATTCCTGGAGTCCACACAAAATGGGCAGAATATAATGTTCCTCCCGGGGTGTATTTGGTGGTGGAGTCAGTTAATCGGGAGGTGGCATGTGGGGACACTGCTGGATTTTTATCTCGGTCATAATTAAACCAGGGCAGGAAGGCTTGTGGTTGACCTTACCGCAGCTCTGCCAATTGAGGCCCTTCAGTGGGAAATTCACTCCCAATTAAGGGTCTTATTCCACCCTCCTAGTTGGTATTAACCCAGCAGTGGGTGGGGGACTCACCATATGGGGAGTGTGACAAGCAACCTTTGACTGCTTTGCTCTCTGTCCCCCAGGATGGGTACCGCATTCAAAGGCACTGAGTGCCTGATCGAGGGTCCTCAACGTTAGGAAGGAGGGCCCATTAAAAGCCAACCTCGGTTCTTTTCCCTGACCTGGTGACCCCACTCCGCACGACCCACCAAGAGTGATTCCTGCCATCACTCACCCGTACCCGATTCCATCCTGTGGGTGTAGTACCAGCAGCAGCCACTGCCTCCCAGCTGGCACTGCTGAGCGCACAAGAGCTACCTCTACGTGGAGGGTCAGCTTCCCCCAGTCCAATGATCCTGGGGAAATCCCTCAGCTGACCTCTTATGGGCAAAGGATCTGGTAGGCCTTCCCTAAAATGGGTGACATGGATGTCTCAGCAGCTCCTCCATCGGCAGCTAAGACCCCAGTTCCTCCGTGGAATTTCAACCAATGAGATAGTCCTCAGTACAGTGACAGATAAAATTTGTAAATAAAATAAAATGAAAGCAGATAGTTCAAACATTCAACAAAATAAATGCTTCCAATGAATATCAAATAATCAGCTGTGATGACTGTCAGAAATTTGTGTACATTATATCTATTTCAGTAATATTATTAAAAGCCTGATTAAATCTTGGCTTAATGTACAGTTGGGTGCTGTGTCTGCAAAAGCTGGAGTTAAGATTTCATAAAAGTGAGAGAATTATTAATTTTAACCATTTACTTGTTTACAAAGAGATGCCTAATGGAACTTTGCTATGACTGCTGGAGATTCCCCGGACAGTAGATAATTTGAGACATTGGCCGGAATTCTTTGGCCATTTTGATTCTCTGTTCCTTCGCGCAGCACACCTCCCACCTTTGGGTTTTCTGGTGGCATCTGGTGTGTTCAATGGCAAACCCCCATTGACAAACGGCTGGGAACAGACAATCCTGCCACCAGTGAATCCGTGTTGTCGAGAAACACCGAGAGGGGGGGGGGGGGGGGGGGAATGGTAAATCCAGCTGATTGTGTTTAGACTTAGGCAAGCAGGTCATGGGATCTGAGTGGGATAGAGATTATGTAATTAACGGGAGGAGCCAGGACTGTAGCAAACAATTTTGAAGTAGGATTGTTTTATTCTTACGAAGACAGAAGGATCTGTAGGCTGTTCCCTGAAAGGGTCTCTCTCCCCCTCTCTCCCAACAGTCTTTCCAAGAAAACTCTGCACAAGAGTACAGCAAGCATCCCTGTGTTTGCCAGCTTTACACGCTGGTGGCTTTTGACTTGCAATGGATTTTGCTTCGTTGGAGATAGAAAGATATAAGTTAGTAGGTAAACTGTTTCCTTTTTTAAACAATTGTTTAGCTGTTAATTGAAACACTATTTTATGTGATGTTAATGTGTTTAATCCTGAGTTAATAATAAAGTTTGTTTCAGTATTTGTTTAAAAATCCCGACTAATCAATGGGATCACTCATGGAGCGAAGTTTCCTTTCCTCACAGTTTTACAAACTGAAAATTGTTGGCATCTCATCCGGTTTCCTGACATAAATTGTGGTCTGATCTCAGCAATAAGAGTAGGGAAGTGGGATTAGAGAAGGTAATTCAAATGGGGAAGTGTGAAATGATAGACCTCTCCATACTGGAATTTCTATGATCCTTTAAAATCAATGGAACAATAAAAACTTCCAAAGAAGATTGTGGTGATGATCTTTTATCTTCAAACTGCTGAATCAGTGATGCTCTGACAGAATCATGGTCAAAGGTATCATCAAAGTAGAAAACAAAACACAGACCAAGTTGAATGTCACTGAAAGTCGAGAGCAAGTTAGTCCTGAAATCTACCCGTTTAATGAAACAACTTGCTGAATTTTCCAACTGCGGGAAATACATGAACAAAACCATGAAATCATAGACCCAAGTATCACAACAGGAATTCAAGAAATTTCTCAGAAAGCTTGGTTTAACGGAGAATCTGAGAATGCTTAACCGTTTAGAGAATAGGGTTGTTTGGTAAGATAAGACACTTTCATGAAAGCAACAAAGCCACATTAGGTTGACAAAAGTATCTGCTCAATTTAACAGCCCAGGCAATAATGCCAGCTAATGGCCATCACCAAGCTAACTCATGAGGGCATGAAATAAATAGCAAGAGAGAAAAGTTAAAGGGACAAGAATTCACTTTGAATGAATAAAAATAATTAGAAATGGGAGCCAGCTGCCAAAATTGAACAGTAACCCGACAGATGTGCTTTCATATAGGTCCTGAGTGAGGTGAGCATTGCAATTGAAGATTAAATGCTCAAAGCTGCTGTAAGCCACCCTGTACCATTGAAAGCAGGTCAGGGCCGGGATTCTGCCCGACTCGGCAGGGCGGGGGGTCCCGGCATAGCGGAGTGGTGCCAACCACTCCGGCGTCAGGCCTCCCCAAAGGTGCGGAATTATCAGCACCTTTAGGGACTAGGCCCGCGCGGAGTGGCTCCCGCTACGCCGACTGGTGCCAAAACCGGTGCCAATGGCCTTCGGCGCCTGCCGGCCGGCGTCGGGGCTGGCCGAAAGGCCTTCGCCGGTCGGCGTGAGTCCACGCATGCACCGCCACCAGCGTATGCGCGGTGGGGGGGGGGTCTCTTCCGCAGGGTCGGGGAATCGCCCAGGGCCGGCGTAAATCCCGCTCCTGCTGTGGCCGGAATTCTCCGCCACCCGGGAATTGGCGGGAGCAGGAATCACGGCCCGCCGGTCGGCATGTCCCCCACGCCGATCGGCGGGCCCCCTGCGGTGATTCTCCGGCCCGTGATGGGCCGAGGTCCCGCCACTGACAGGCCAATCCCGCCGACGTGGTTTAAACCGCCTCTGTGCCAGCGGGATTGGAGGCGCGAGCGGGCCCCCGGGGTCCGGGGTGGAGCGCGGGGTGATCGGACCCCGGGGGGTGCCCGCACGGTGGCCTGGCCCGCGATCGGGGCCCACCGATTGGTGGGCAGGCCAGTGCCATGGGGGCACTCTTTTTCTTCCGCTGCCGCCAGGGCCTCCACCATGGTGGAGGCGGAAGCGACCCCCACTACCGCGCATGCGCCGGTGGTGACGTCAGCGGCCGCTGACGCCCCAGTGCATGCGCGGACTCACGCCGACCGGCGAAGGCCTTTCGGCCAGCCCCGACGCTGGCCCACGGGTGCCAAAGGCTGTTGCCGCCGGTTTTGGTGTCAGTTGGCGTAGCGGGAGCCACTCCGGCGCGGGCCTAGCCCCTAAAGGTGCAGAGAATTCCGCACCTTTGGGGAGGCCCGAAGCCGGAATGGTTGGCACCACTCCGCTACGCTGGGACCCCCCGCCCCGCCAGGTAGGGGAGAATCCTTCCCCAGATCTGTACAAAGAAGCAAATGAAGACTTTAGCAACAGAGATTTTAGCAATAATTTAGATCAGATGACCAGATTTACATTCCAGGCAAAGGTACCATCAACAGCATGATCATTTCACCCTAGAGCCTGGCCCACCATTCAATGAGGTTACGGCTGCTCTGTGACCTATTTCCATGTACCCACTATTGTCCCAAATACCGAAACAAAAAAAATGCCAATCTTGGATTTAAAATTAACAATTGACCCAACACCAATTGTGTTTTACGAAGAGTTCCAAATTTGTGCCACTCTGTGTGTCAAAGTGTTTCCTAGTTTCTTTGTGGTCGGGCCTGTTTCTAAATTGTAAGCTGTGCCCTCAAGCCCCACACTCATCAATCAGTGGAAATAGTAGATAGAGAAAAACTATCTGACCCCATTCATATCTCGAAAACTTTGAACAAACCAGTCACTAAACTAAGAAACACAGCCATTGATTGTGAAATCCCTTTGTGTAATTAACCCTGAGATTCCAGGTATCATCTAGTTAAATTTATGCCACATTCCCTCCAAGGTCCCTGTATCCTTCCTGTGGATTGGAGCCCAGAACGGCTCACAACGCTCCTGATGTGGTCTAATCAAGGCTACAGTATAGCGAATAGCATGACTCCTATCGCTCTTGAATTCTAGTCCTCTCGATACCAATATCCCAGTCGCTGTTCATGACATTTTAATGATTTATGTTCACTTCCTGAAACAATACTATGACATGTGCAATTTCACAACCCAAAGAAACAGTTCCTGAACTTAGAAGACCTTGGAAGATCACAGTTAGGACATCTGCATTGTTTATACATCCTTTGCTTTCATCTCTGGTGTGAAAACCACATATTCCAGGGGATAATTATCACCTCATGCCATTATTTTCTCCATTGCTGTAATTTGCTTCATGCCAATTTTGGTTAATCCCCGTCTCTCATTCAGTATTAGTTTCCTTGGAAGGTTAGCTGTGAAGCTGAGAGATTAATGCACCAGTTACATTAACTACATTACTATACTAATTTCATTGTATTCTTTTCACTGTTTAACCCCTAATTTCAGTAGGCCATATAACATCTGCTCAACTATTGAGGACCACAATTAACTGAACCATAACTTCCAGTGAGACTAGTTATACTCGATTCCAGGAGTAATTTGCCTGAAAGGACTCCTGGGGAGTGTACACTCGTGACCTAGCGAGCATAGTTTTGAGCTGGAATCCAATTGGATATCCTAAATTAAAGATTGGACACTTTAAATTAAACTACATTCGGGTGGCAGGTGGCGCTGTGGTTAGCATTGCTGCCTACGGCGCTGAAGACGCGGGTTCGAATCCCGGCCCTGGGTCCGTGTGGAGTTTGCACATTCTCCCCGTGTCTGCGTGGGTTTCACCCCCACAACCCAAAGATGTTGCCTTGAGTTCCCACCGATACCTTAGTTGGTAAGGGGTACGTGCAAGCCACACTATCGAAAATGGACACATGGGGCAGACCCAGGTGTCCTGTCAGTGGGGCATCAACCAGACCATTGGGTGCTGGGACTCCCTCCCGAGGCCTCACTGGTTGGCGGCCAAGGGAAGTGGCAAAAGGGTGTGAAGGAAAATGGGATAAAAATAGACACTTGGGGCACACCGAAAGCAAAGACTCGATGTGGGAGGTGACCTCGACCATCTGAAGACTGACCAGAGAAGGAATGAAGGAAGAAACTGCCAGCGAGACCCACCTTTGTGACGGCGGAGCAGAGGGATTCAGGAATCAAACCTCCCCTTCAACCAGCCCATCTTTGTGAGTAATAGAACCGAATCTTGGCTGTTACTTGTAGATATACCTGAGTTAATTTATGGGTTAACTTTGATGAATAAAGGTTGTTGAACTTGTATTCGTGTTTGTTCTTTGTTTCTATCGCCATTAAAAGAGACCTCGGTAAAATCCTTGAGTAAACAAATTGATCGAAAGTATCTGAATTGGACAGATACAACAACATTGATGATCTTGCTGGGGCCTGTGAATGTGTAAAACTGGGCACATTGCCATAATTCGCTGATTTATTTAGGTTTGCTATTGTGGTGCCTCCCAAGGAGTGTAGCCCTTTAAATCGACATGAGCGTGAAAACTTTCCCACACTCTGCCTTGGTTCTGTACCCACTCCTCACCGTCACCACACTCCTGCATGCTCAGGTTTGTGAAGGAGATGGGGAGGCGAGGCTCTGGGTGCGGGGGGGGGGGGGAACTAGTCGAGGGAGGGGTGCTGGAATTAAGAGTAGATTAACTGAAACATTTTAAATCATTAAAACGTAAGAAACCACATTGAGCTGAAGGCAGACCTCCAAGGGTGTGTCTTCAGACAGGATCAAAGGAGACATGCCACTTGGCTTCCCTGCTCACCTCACCGAGAGCGATCCCTACTGCAGCCCAGAAGACAATTTCCCATTGCAGACAACGATAAAGATAAGATTGTGGTTGTAATCGTGGGCGGTACGCTGGCACAGTGGTTAACACTACTGCCTCACAAAGCCAGGGACCCGAGTTCGATTCTAGCCACTGGTAACTGTCTGTGTGGAGTTTGCACATTGTCCCCGTGTCTATGTGGGTTTCCTCCGGGTGCTCCGGTTTCCTCCCACAAGATGTGCAGGTTTGGTGGATTGGCCATGCTAAACTGCCCTTAGTGTCCAATAAAGGTTTGGTGGGGGTTACTAGGTTATGGAGATAGGTAGGATAACTTTCCAAGGGTCGGTACAGCCTTGATGGGCCGAATAGCCTCTTTCTGCACTGTGGAGATTATATGAAACACAGTAAGCGGTGTGTTTGCTATGAGATGGGGAGGCGAGGCTCTGGGTGCGGGGGGGGGGGGGGGGGGGGGGGGGGGAACTAGTCGAGGGAGGGGTGCTGGAATTAAGAGTAGATTAACTGAAACATTTAAAATCATTAAAACGTAAGAAACCACATTGAGCTGAAGGCAGACCTCCAAGGGTGTGTCTTCAGACAGGATCAAAGGAGACATGCCACTTGGCTTCCCTGCTCACCTCACCGAGAGCGATCCCTACTGCAGCCCAGAAGACAATTTCCCATTGCAGACAACGATAAAGATAAGATTGTGGTTGTAATCGTGGGCGGTACGGTGGCACAGTGGTTAACACTACTGCCTCACAAAGCCAGGGACCCGAGTTCGATTCTAGCCACTGGTAACTGTCTGTGTGGAGTTTGCACATTGTCCCCGTGTCTATGTGGGTTTCCTCCGGGTGCTCCGGTTTCCTCCCACAAGATGTGCAGGTTTGGTGGATTGGCCATGCTAAACTGCCCTTAGTGTCCAATAAAGGTTTGGTGGGGGTTACTAGGTTATGGAGATAGGTAGGATAACTTTCCAAGGGTCGGTACAGCCTTGATGGGCCGAATAGCCTCTTTCTGCACTGTGGAGATTCTATGAAACACAGTAAGCGGTGTGTTTGCTATGCCACTGACTGACAAGTCTATGCCCTCATAACCAATCGGACAAATGATCAAATATACTCCAAAATACACAGCTACTTTTATAAATAGAATTCCCTCTCCTCCCAGCTGGGGCCAGGAGGCCACAAATGTGGGGGATTGTACGGGCAACATGAGGTGTCACCATCTCTGACATACAAAGCTCCACCTCCACAATTTAATCATACAGAATCATGAAATCATTCAGCAATCATGATATCACGTCTCATGTTTTCAAATAACATTATGGTTTGACACTGTGGCAGTAAGATTGCAAATTGTTACAGTTTTATACAGGATTACTGTAGACAGCCCAAGTTAATGGCTTTAATCTGAATTCTTGTTCATAACTAAATCAACGCATTCCAATGTTTTCCACTTTATTACTCTCTGCCCATTTAGACAATTACACCTAGTTTGATGTGATCTTGAAACCAAGAATGTATTTTGCGGCAATGCTTCGATGCGCTGCATGTTGCTTCTTCTTAGGGTCAGTGAAATATTAGTTCTTGTTTGATTCAATCTGTCAGAATCACCATAAAGCTTTTGAATGATAACATTTATTGGGGATTAAAGCACCCTTGAGTGGTTTGACAAAAGGGTTTCTGATTTTATCACCTCGCAGCGAAATTTATGAAGCATTAAAAAGCTGTTTATAGTTCAATCACCACTTATGGGAAAAAAATTATACATAATCCAAAGTATTTATTAGCATTTACCTCCCCATAAACGCAAGACCCGCCAATACCCTGAAAAGACCAATAGCAGAGAAATTACGGCCGCTGCATTTGCTTTCAAAAGGTGGTGTGTTAGCTTTGCTTCCAATATGCAATAGTTCATAATTGCTGGAACATAATGGAAACATCAGGGAAATGAAAGGATCATGAATTTAAATTCAATTCAGTAAGTTATCACTTGAAACGATCAATCAGTAAATTACACTTGTTTCAAGAGCATTGCTATTGTAGTGAGTCGCATTGATTTCGATGAAAATTATTATGAACCGCACACTTGCATTGTGTTGCTGCAGCCTCAGGCTGAGAGAGGAGGTCGGAGTGCCAGTCTGAGATGGCGCTTGCTGTCGGGGTCCCCTCTCACCCTCCTGCTGCTCAGACAACTGCGTATTGCGTGCCAGCTCCTAAAGGTGTTGCATCGAGCAGAGGCAGCATGCCAATCGACAGAAGGAGGGAGTCAATGGGGGTTTTCACGGCAGGCCAGAGATCTGCGCCTTGTGCCAAATGGAAACAGAATAGCAGCAGTCAAGGTCACTGGTACGCTGCACTGCCTTCCTCAAACACAACCAGAATCCAAGTATATGCTCAGGAGGCAATGGTGGGAGGTACAATGAGGCTACATAAATCTATCGGGTCAGGGTTGAGAAAATCTGGTTGCGCTACTTTGACTTGTTGTTCCAATTAAGGTCTCTTGGTTCTGTGACTGTTTCTGAGGTCATTGTTCGATTCTGATATTATCTCACGACACCTCGGTTGACAGAATAGCCGTGCGGACTGACTGAAGGTGACTCCAATCATTGCCTGGATGTTCCGCATGAGCCTCCATGTCTTAAGGAAAGCAACTGTTTCCCATTCTGAGATGAATCCCTTGGACACACTCAGGAATTTAATGCTGGAACTTATAGGCTAGTGGTCCAGATGTTCAGCTTGACAATTAAAGCAGCAATGAAAGCTCCTGGTCAATTAGCAGCCACCATGTGGGAAATCGGAATCCTCCAATAACTTATTGCACCTCAGTTCTGTGCTCCAGTGTTCCAGAAGGTGATGCTTAATTGTCAAATTGTAGCTTGCTTCCAGTGACTAACAGACGTAACAACATGGTGCAAAGTATACCGATCTCAATCTGAACTTATACTCCCATAAAATACAATTACAGTGAATCTATTTGCAGGGAGAGAATTATACAACCATATATTTTTACTGAAATGGAAGCAACTACTTGATTCATTACATTGTTGCAGCATTCTTACTTCAACATACTTCCATTGTTTGCCCTTTCTTCATGCAAATGCTCTCTTTCGATTAAAAAAAATAGTTCCAGGATATCACATACCAGCACTTATTGCCTCTCCCTAATTATTCTTAAGAAGGTGGTGCTGAGCTGCTTTCTTGAACAGTTGCAACCTGTGTGGTGTAGGCACACTCACAGTGCTGTTAGGGAGGGAGTTACAGCATTTTGACCCAGTGACAGTGAAGGAACAGTCGCGTAAGTCAGGATGGTGAGTGACTCAGAGGGGAACTTGCCGGTGCCGACGTTCCCATCTGCCTGATGCACTAGCCCTTCGAGATGGTAAGAGTCACAAGTGTGGAAGATGATGCCAAAGGAGCTTTTGCAACTTGCTGCAGTGTATCTGGGAGATTATCCACACTGTTGGCATGATGTACTTATAATGGAGTGCATGTTTAAGGTGGTGAATGGGATTCCAAGCAACAGGGTTGCTTTGTCCTGGATGATATTGAATTCCTTGAGTACCAATCAAGCTGCAGGCAGGGAAGCAAAGAGAAGGCTTTCCATCACTCCTGATTGTTGCCTAGTGCCTGAACAGGCTTTGGAAGTCAGAAAATGAGTTAATCGCCACCAAATCCACTCCATTTTACCTATTTGTGTGGTTTGTTAAGTGTCTGGTTCGAGGTTATTGATGGCAGGGAGTAAATAATGGAATATTGTTGAATGTCACTGAGAGACGGTTTTCCTCTTTTGTTGGCGGTGGTGATTGCCTGGCAGTTTGGTGCTACAAATAAGACTTTAAAAATATCAGCTGAAGTTTGGATGTGGTCCAAGGCTTTCTCCATCACTATCTGAGGAATTGTGAATGGAACTGAACACTGTACAATCAGCAAATGGCCCCACTTCTGCCATTGTGACAGAAAGTTATTGAAGCTGAAGATGGTTGACCTGAAGTTCGAGTATTGGAGAAGGACCAGCGCTCTGAGGAGATTCTGTACTTATGTTTTACCCAGTGCTAACATTTTTACTTTAATGGTCTTTGTCGAAGCATCTGAAGACAATTGGACTTAAGACACTTCTCTGAGGATATCCAGTAGAAACTAAACAGGGTATGAATGAACAAGTGACTTATGACTGCACAATCTTAAGCACCATTCATGACTCCTCAGATACTGAACCGGTCCAAGCAGCGCCGGCCCTAGGGTTGCTGGCGCCCCGGGCAAGCTGAACTTCTGCGCCCTTGGGGGGGCGGGGCCGAGGGGGAGGCGGGGGGGGGGGGGGCCGAGGGGGAGGCGGGGGGGGCGGGGCCGAGGGGGAGGCGGACCCGAGGGGGGGGGGGGCGGGGGAGACGGACCCGAGGTGGAGGCGGACCCGAGGGGGGGCGGACCCGTGGGGGGGCGGGGGGAGGCGGACCCGAGGGGGGGGGGGGCGGACCCGCGGGGGGGGGGGGGGGCGGACCCGAGGGCGTGGCGGACCGAGGGCAGGGGGGCGGACCCGAGGGGGGGCGGGGGGGACCGAGGGGGAGCGGACCGAGCGGGGGAGCGGACCGAGCCGGGGGGCCGCCCTGGGGGAGGGCGGCCACTGCGCATGCGCTGGTTGGCACCGCCCCAACTGCGCATGCGCGGGACCCGAGTCTCTGGCGCCCCCTAGCACATGGCGCCCCGGGCGACTGCCCGAGTTGCCGGTGCCTTGAGCCGGCCCTGGGTCCAAGTGCAAATGCAGCAAAACCTGGACAATATGCAGGCTTGGGCTGACAAGTTGGAAGTAACATTTACGCCTCACAAGTGCCAGACAATAACCATCTCAAATAAGAGAGAATCAAACAATGACATTCAATGGCATTACCATCACTAATCCCCTACTATCAACATCCTGGGGGTTACCACTGACCAGAAACTGAACTGGACCTAGCCATATAAATACTGTGGCTGAAAGATCAGGTCAGAGGATAGGGATCCTGCAACAAGTAAGTCATTTCCTGACTCCTCAAATTCTGTCCACCATCTACAAGTCAGCAGTGTAATGGAATACCCTCCACTTGCCTGGATGAATGCAGTTCCAGCAACGTTCAAGAAGCTCAACACCATCCAGGATAAAGCATCCCTGCCACAAATGTTCACACCCTCCGTCACCGACACACAGTGGCAGCCGTGTGTACCATCTACAAGATGCACTGCAGGAACTCACCAAGGCTCCTCAGACAGCACCTTCCAAACCCATGACCATCTACCATCTAGAAGGACAAGAGCAGCAGAAACCTGGGAACCCCACCACCTGGTAATCCCCCCCTAATGTCACTCACCACCCTGACTTGGAAATATATGGGGAGACAGTGGCGTTGTGGTATTATCACTGGACTAGTGAACCAGAAACCCAGGATAATCCCACCACTGCACATGGTGAAATTGAATTTTTAAAAATCTGGATTCAAAGTCTAATGATGATCATGAAACCATTGCCGATCGTCGGAAAAACCCATCTGGTTCAGTTGTGTCCTTTAGGGGAAGGAAATCTCCCATCCTTACCTGGTCTGGCCTACATGTGACTCCAGACCCACAGCAACGTGGTTGACTCTTAACTGCCCCCCTCAAGGGCAATTAGAGATGGGCAATAAATGCTGGCACAGCCTGTGACGCCCAGGTCCCATGAACAAATAAAAACATTGGCGTTCCTTCACTGTCACTGGGTCAAGTCCTGGCACTCCCTCCCTAATAGCACAGTGGGTATACCTACAATTTATGGACTGCAGCAGTTAAAAAAGGCAGCTCACCACCACCTTCTCAAGGGCAACTAGGGGTGAGCAATAAATGCTGGCCTAACCAGCGAAACTCACATCTCATAAAAATTAATTTATTAAAAAACCTACATGAAGTAAAAGTAAAGTTTAATAATGGAGTTCAATCAATAGATCTGCCATGATCATAATAAAAGAAATGTGTATCTCTCAAATCCACACACATACATGATCATAACCTCCTACCTTTCCCTAAAATACTTAGGCCACTAAGTAACAAGACAGAGTACTAATAATTGTTTTGGATTCAAGTTTTGGCTTTAAGGTGTGAGGGCGACAATACAAGAGTAGGGATGTACTTCTGAGGCTGAATAAGACTCTGGTCAGACCCCATTTGGAGTATTGTGAGCGGTTTTGGGCCCTGTATCTAAGGAAGGATGTGCTGGCCATGGAAAGAGTCCAGAGGAGGTTCACAAAATTATCCCCGGAATGAAGGACTTGTCGTATGAGGAGAGTCTGAGAACTCTGGGTCTGTGCTCGATTGAGTTTAGAAGGATATGGGGGGATCTTATTGAAACTTATAGGATAATGTGAAGCCTGGATAGAGTGGATGTGGAGAGGATATTTCCACTAGTAGGAGAAACTAGAGTCAGAGGACACAATCTCAAGACTAAAGGGACGATCCTTTGTAACAGACATGAGGAGGAATTTCTTCAGCCAGAGGGTGGTGAATCTGTGGAACACTTTGCCGCAGAGGGCTGTGGAGGCCAAATCACTGTGTGTCTTTAAGACAGAGATAGATGGGTTTTTGATTAATAAGGCGATCAGGGGTAATGGGGAGAAGGCAGGAGAATGGGGATGAGAAACATATCAGCCATGATTGAATAGCGGAGCAGACTCGATGGGCCAAATGGCCTAATTCTGCTCCTATGCCTTCTGGTCTTATCTGTTCTAATGAAAGATTATCAATCTGAAGCGTTAATTCTGTTCCTCTTGTCGCAGGTGCTGCAGACCTGATACACATTTTCAACCTTTACAGTTACCATTTCAGATTCCCAAATTCCATAATATTTTGCTTTTCCTTCAGGCAAATAGACCTATTCAAGTCAAGTACTAAACGAACATTCAAAACAAAAGCACATGTTATTCGTCCTGAATCTTGAAAAATTCACGGGATGTGGGTGTCACTGGTGATTGGCCAGCATTTGTTGCCCAACCTAATTACCCTTGAACTGAGTGCCATGCGAGGCCATTTAAGAATCAAGCGCATTGCTGAGGGTCTGGAGCCACATGTGGGCCAGACCAGGTCAGGACGGCAGATTTCCTTCCCTAAAGGGCATTAGTGAAGCAGATGGGATGTACAACAGTCAACGATCGTCTCATGGTCACCATTACTGCGTCGAGCTTTGAATCCTAGATTTTATTAATTGAGTTTAAATTTCACCAGATGTCATGTTAGCATTTTAACCTGTGTTCCAAGAGAATGAGCAATGGTCTCCAGCTTGCAGATCCAATGGCATTACCGCCATCTCCCCAGAGCAATATTGTTACCAAATCTAATATTTGTCACCATTATATTCATCGCTCGTTTCGATTACTCGCTTTTTCAGATCAAACCTTAGCCATCACAAATAGCATATTATTTGAAATGTTTTACCTTTCATTTCTTGCCACTAAAATTATCCAGTGGAATTTGGAGACTCCTAAATAGTTTTTTCATCTCACACTGATCTGAATGATCGATGGTGGTCTTGTGCAATTTTGCCTCGGAGCTGTTCCCATTTATCACCCATTAATGATCCATGGCCACACAAAGCAGAAAAGCTTTGGAATAAGTTAATAGGAATAGAGACCAGTGCGTGCAAGTGATGTGCCATCTTCAATAACAGCGACTAAAATGCCTTGAGTTTCCCAATTACATGTCAAACTGTCAACAATCTGAGATATTTCACTTTAGATTTTAAAAATTTACTGTTCTCACTGTGTCTTATTGATTATTTCACATGACAAACAAAACAATTCCATTATGTGGAAAACCACAGCAAGCAAAAATACTTATGGCATTTGGTTGTCACCTTCATTAATCTTCTGATATAAACCATTTAAAAAGGAGGCCAAATTCCGATGAGGATATTATTTGATTGAATACATATGGCTTTCCATGAATGTTTTGTGTAATAATTTACCATTTTCAGTTTCAAAAATCTGATGCCACTGCTTACGAATTTTGCTGGACCGAACTGTGGGCGGGATTCTCTGCCGACGGGCTTCTCCGTTTTGCTGGCGCCTGGGGGTTTCCCGACAGCATGGGCCTGCATCAGAATGGGAAATCCCATTGACTGGCCGGCGTAACGGAGAATCCCGCTGGCGGGTCGGGGCAGAAAAGTAGCACGGCAGGGCGGGGAATCTGTCCCCATGTCTTCCGCTACTGACATCAAATATGGTCATTTTGGTTCTGATCCTTCATTGCTGTATTTCTATTAAGCCACTTTAGTGCCTAGTTCTTTGCCATCAAACATATTTTCATAACACCACAGGATAATACAATTGGGCTGATATGTGGCAAGTAACATTTTCACCAAGCAAGTGCCAAGCAATGATGATCTCCTGCAAGAGAGAATCCAACAACACTACCCCGAACCTCCGCCTTGTTTGTGATAAAATTGTTTTCATTTTCCTGGAAAGTGCAACCGTACAACAACCAGGAAGCTCAAAACTGTTCAGGGAAAAGTATAATGCTTGATTAGTCCCGTTTCCACCACCATAAACACTCACTCCACCTATGGCAGCTGCGTGTACCAGCTACAGGATGCACTGCGGGCATTCCCTGAGGGTACTCCAACCTGTGTTACTGTGGTACTCTCAATCTGTGACCTCTATTGCCCCCCCCCCCCCCCCCCCCCGGAAGAATGAGGGCAGCACGTGCATGGGAACACTGCAAGCTGATCTCCAAGCCATACACCATTCCAAGAAGAAGCTGCATCTCCATTCCTTCACTGTCGTTGGGTCAAAATCCTAGAATTCCCTTTCCCACAGCACGGTGGAAGCAGCTTCGGCACGCGGACTGGCATGGTTCAAGGGGCAGCTCGCCACCCCCTGCTCAAGGGAAAGTGGGGACGAGCAACAAATGCCAGCAAAGCCCACGTCCCATGAATGAATAAAAAGTAACAATCAATGCCATCCAGTTGAGCCCAGGTTAAATAATTGCAACATAGGCAGTCAGGTGAAAAGAAATCACATGAGAAGGATAATGGGTAAGACTTTGAGCTTGTGTATCACAAAGATAGAAATATTATACAGTAGCACACAGCCAAATCCTTTTACAACCATTTGATATTGCTAATCTCCTATTAGTTAAATAGAAAGCTTTTCTTTGGTCTCAACATTCAAATAGTAATCACTCAATAAGGTGAACTTCTGATACGCATGACAATAGCTCGATGGGCCCCACAAGGCATTGACAGCAGGATCTGACAGTTTGTTGTTTAATTGTGAGCATGTAGCTCATTACTCATCCGTTGAACAATGATGTTTGCCTCATTCACATTTAAGCTTTGATCCCTGTGCCCACGGTTAAGAGAATGTTTGATTTTCAGCCAAGTTGTGGTATTTGCAGCATTAATAATTTAAACTATATAATGAATGCAATTGAATTGGAAAATGTCTCGTCACATAAAATACAGCAACAGTCATCCAAAAAAAATGAGTTTGCAATTATTTATTATATATGTGCTTAGCACACTCAGTTACAGTACAGATTCAGCATTAATTCAGGTACATTTAGTCATTAAAATATATCGACCATACATGTGTACAGTCTAACTTCGAGGCAACACATGTTGTGTGATCTACATAATATTCAATTATACATTTCTGCTGATTTATTTTAGTCAAGAGTTTCAAATCAAAGAAGAAACAACGCATGCCATCAATATATATTCTATAAAGCTTGCTAATATTGGGGAGGAAATCCCACTGTTGATAAAAGTCACACATTTACTGTACTTCAAAGTATGGGATTCGTTTCTCTTTTAAGTCCCATCTGCTAACGGTAACATTTAATATTGCATTATTGCGTTTGACCTGAAATCACCATCTGACAATGCCTAATGTCATTACCTGAAATAAATAGCAAGTAAAAGAAGTGCACTTGTTTCTTTAATCACCAATCAAGTCTTTAATTTTAGTTCACATGGTTTACTTATATATGTATAATATGTACATGAATAAATATAATGTTATTTCTTATTTATATATATTCATGTACATAAATACAACTTTAGATTGTTATATTTTACATATATGATTATAGGCATTATATTGTGTGTGTAAATGTTTATAGATATGTACACCACTGGACCTTTAATCTGGCATTGTTGAAAATTGACCAGTTATGTCCTGTACACAAATGAATATGACAGAGCTTATGTAATCATCAGTAAAGTGATGGAAGGGTTCATCGACAGTGCTATCAAGTGGCACTTGCTTAGCAATAAACTGCTCACGGATGCTCAGTTTGGGCTTGGCCAGGGTCGCTCAGCTCCTGAATTCATTACAGCCTTGGTTCAAACATGGCAAAGAGAGCTGAACTCCAAAGGTGAGGTGATATTGACTGCCCTTGACATCAAGGCAGCATTTGACCGAATACGGCATCAAAGAGCTTGAGCAAAACTGGAGTCAATGGGACTCAAAGGGGGAAAGCTTTCCACTGATTGGAGTCACCCCTGGAACAAAGGGATATGGTTGTGGTGGTTGGACGTCAATCATCTCAATTCCAGGACATCACTGCAGGAGTTCCTCATGGTAGTGTTCCAGGTCCAACGATCTTCAGCTGTTTCACCATTGACCTTCCTCACATCATAAGCTCATAAGTGGGGATGTTCGCTGATGACTGCACAATGTTCAGCACCATTTATGACTTCTCACATACTGAAGCAGTCATGCCAAAATACAACAAGACCTGGACAATATCCAAACTTGGGCTGACAAGAGGAAAGTCACATTTGCACCACACAAGTGCCAGGCAATGACCATCTCCAGCAAATGAGAATTTAACCATCTCCTCTTGACATTGAATGGCATTCCCAATGTACCTTTGTATTCCCGTACCGGCCCCCCCGAACAGGCGCCGGAATGTGGCGATGAGGGGCTTTTCACAGTTGATTGGTAGTCCATCCAGAAACATTCACTCCTTCCACTACTGAAAAACATTGGCAGCTGACCACATCGTTTATAGGATGCACTGCAGATACTCACCAAGACTTCTTCAACAGCCCCTCAAACCCATGACCACTGGCATCTAGAAGACAAGGGCAGCAGATATAGGTAATCCCACCGCCTGGAAGTTCCTCTCCAAGACACTTACCATCATGGCTTGGAAATATATCACTGTCCTTTCCCTGGGTCAGAATCTGGAACTCCTTCCCTAACAGCACAGTGGGTGTACCAACACCTCAAGGACCAGAGCAGTTCAAGAAGGCAACTCACCATCACCTTCTGAAGGGCAATTAAAGATGGGAAATAAATGCTGGTCTAGCCAGTGATATGCACATCCCGTGAAAATGAATTAAAAATGTGTTTACCTCAGAGTAATATACAGATTTAGCATAATATTCACTGAACTTACTATCTGACTGTGCACTTCAACACTATTTGACTTCCTCAACACTAGTTTTCAATGATTGGACTAAATACTGGGTCTCCAAAAATCCCTAGCTCCCTTCCAACTTAATCCAAGGTGAGATGGTGATGTCGTGGCATTTTCACTGGTCTAGTAATCCAGGGGCCCAGGGTAACACCCTGGGGACCTGTTTCCGTGGTTGATAACCCAAATGAATACCCACTGATGGCCAATGCCATAAAAATTCATTTGGTTCACTGTGTCCTTACCAGGTCCAGGCTACACGTGATTCCAGATCTGCAGCAATGTGATAGACTCTGAAATGGCCGAGCCAGCCACTCAATTCAAAAACAATTAAGGATGGGCCTAGCCAGCAATGCTTCCATTCAATGAATTTTAAAAAAACCTCGGCAAGTTTCACAACATTCAAGGAGTCTGTAGTCCCTCCAAAACCATACACTTCTCAGTCATCCTATTAAAATTCCAACTATCTGATTGAATATTTGAAATTGAGACAGTACATTACCCCTTTGTAGCTTTACCAGTCAGCAGCATAATTAGTAAAGATTAGAAATAATTGCAGGTTTAACTCAGCAAATGAGACACAAGTCAATAAAAAATAAAAATAGCAAAATAAAAATGGGAAATCCCATTGACAAGTGTTGGGAAGAGAGAATCCCGGAACCAGCGAAGGGTGCGTTGCCGAGAAGCACGTGGATGGGGCAGCGGGGAATCCCGCCGATCAGAACCACAATCCTGGAGCTGAAACATTCCAGGTTTAATTGTCCATCGTATGAAGGTCAGCCCATCAGGCTAAATTCGGTATTTTAAGTTGCCAACAAATATCGAGTGGGAAAACTATAAGGCAGCAACAGATTCAGCAAATCATGGTAAAGATTGTAATGAGCTAAGAGATTTAATACTTTACTAATCTTACGTTTCCATTAAAAGGCTCTAAAAATGTTTCCAAATCACCAGTAATAAGTTTTAAATTGTAAATTCCAGCTGCATTAAGTTTTCATGAGCAGGAGACATGCCAACAATCAGAACTGATCATCGTCAGATTCTATTGTGGATGAATTTTGCCTTAATGCAAAAGCACAATTACTGCACGCGTCATGATTGTGCACCTCAAACACCTGATGTGGGGATGTTGGGGACAGCACCTGCCCTTTGAATAGTGGTAGCAATGGGGCACTACTTTATTATGCGTGGAAAATGGGTTGGTTGACAGAAAAATGGACACGCTCTCATTGTATTGAGACCACAATTTTCTTCTTTTGAAATAATAATAGGAATCGCTTATTGTCACAAGTAGGCTTCAATGATGTTACTGTGAAAAGCCCCTAGTCGCCACATTCGGCGCCTGTTCGGGGAGGCTGGAACGGGAAATAAATTAGTCCAAATAGATTTCAGCAAAAAAGGCATTAAAGTGTTGTTAGCATAAAACTAAATCCCACCGGAATGACATTAAAGATCCGTTAAAGCAGCCCGGATGGCAGTACTCTGCCCGTTACTCTGCAACCCATTTCCTTTCAAAGCCACTTTGGAGATATCGCAGCAGAACAAATCATTTACTTTTTTTCAACCCACTTGTGCAGAATAAATAAATATTTTTATCGGATGTGCTCTCGGAATGGAGAAATGGAATGTTCCACCCTCCATTCCCCGAGTTTCGAAAAAGGAATTGGTTCACCCCCGAAATGTATTTTGTCCTTTTTAAGAAAGTCGTCTCTCAGATAAGGCCAGAGGTCTAAATTCATCTAAGGTTCATCCTTCCTTTGACATCAGAATACCATCACTTTTTTCTTCAGTGTTGGTGAGACCTATCTTTTCAGGGAATGAGTATTTGCACATTGATGAGTGAATCCAGGATGGACTATGTTGGGATTCGTGAATGTTGAAGTGGGTTTTCTCAGTAGGTATTTTACACTCAGCATATCTGATGAAAGGGTCTCATAGCCGCATGTTCCTTCACAGACGATTCCTTACCATGCTTCCTTTTCTTAAGCAAACTGTTCCCACTGAAATACAACTATTTGTCACTGTTTCAGATTTTGTTTGAGGTCTTTTTTAACCTCTTCTACTGCCAAACTGAAAATAATTTTCCAGTCGTTAGTGCACCACAAAAAGATTTTCTTTGGGATTCCTTCAACAAATACTTGTATGCCATATATGAGCATCCTAGTGGTTAGAACTGTTTCCTCATAGTTCCAGGGACTAAACATGGAGGGCCCAATCGAATGGCCTCGGCGCTCCTGATTTGGGTGTGACCAGGCCGTTAAAACACACAAGAGGCCTCTCGCGAGATTTGCGATGCTCAGGATACCTCGCTGGGCGGGATTCCGGTCTGCATATGTAAGTGAGCAGTTAGGCTCATTGGAGGCCCCCAGGTGATCGGGCTCTGGGCAGGTGGTTCTCTGGCACTCCCATTCGGGTACCCTGGCACTGCCAGGGTGCCAGGCTCGCATTGCCATGGAACGGGCCGGGAGTGCCCTGCCCTTATGAGGTGGGGTGAAGGGAGGAGGGCTCCAGGACCTCTGAACAGGTGTGCTGAGATAGTAGGAGCATCTGGAGGCCATGGTGGAGCGGGGCGGGGGAGGGGGGGGGGGGGATTTGAGACCGGGGAGATCAGGGCAGCATTTAAAAATGGCAGCCCTATACTCTTCCTGCACCGACAAGATCAAATGAAGGTAACTGTGATCTTGGTGGGCGTTCCTCATTGAACTAAAATAAAATAGAGTCCCGTTTGATAGCGTGGTAGTTATCAGCACTGCGAGAAACACCGATGAACACTCCGCCGAATGCGCCCAATACATGACTCTGTTTTTTTCCTGTTAAATTGCATCCTGTGTCTGGTCTGGCCTTGGGTGACTGTCTGTGTGGAGTCTGCACGTTCTCCCCGTGTCTGCATGGGTTTCCTCCGGCTGCTCCGGTTTCCTCCTGCAGTCCAACAATGTGCAGGTTAGGTGGATTGGCCAGCCTAAATTGCCCCTCAGTGAACAGGGTTGTACAGACTGGGTTACAGGAATAGATCGGGGTGGGCGGGGTTGGGGGTGGTCCTGGATAGAGTGCTCTTTTGGAGGGGCGGTGCAGACCTGATGGGCTGAATGGCCTCCTTCTGCACGGTCGGGTTTCTATGGGATATCCCTTCATGATCAGAGCAATTGTATTTTAAAAGTGTATTCAATTCTATCTCATTTCATGAATCAAATAGGACTTATGGAAGTATTGTCTCCATTGTAAATGAAAACAGGGAACTTCATTTGAAGGTACCTTTTAGCCACAATTATGTTGAGGCATTTGGAGATAAACATCGGGCTGAAGAAAGTGGTGGTAATATCACCCCAGCAGTAATCCAGAAGTTCAAGCTAATGTTGTGGGAACACTTCTTCAAATCGCACCATGGCAGTTGGGAGAAATGACATCCCAGTAACAAAATCAGGAATTCAAGTCGAGCAATTGAAAGCAACGGTGACAATCAAGCACCATTGATTTTTGAAAAAAGGCAACTGGTCCACTAATGTTCTTCAGGGACGGAAATCGGCCATCCTTACCCGGTCTGGCCGCCATGTCCAGACTGACAGCAATGGGGTTGACTCTGAATTGCTCTCAAGGGCAATTAGCAATGGGCAAAATGCTGACCTTGCCAGTGATGTCCACATTCCATCAAATAGTTTTTAAAAACAGGGCCGTGGGCTTTATTTAGAACGAATTTGGTTAGATCGCGCCCACAATCTTGGCAGCTGTTGATAACAACATTGCAGCATCTGATTTGAAAAATAAAATCTGCATGATGTGACCGTGTGCTGCCTTTTAAATTAAGCAGTGGCTAGCAAATTGGAGCATTTTACCTACCGTTTTGTGCACTATCTCTGCCATTCTCCTAATTAGCGCTCAACACAGACCTACACTTGTTCTGTTTAATTCAACTCGCATTTTCCTCTTTGGGCTATTGTGTTAAACCCAGGCCTGTTGGCCAGAGATTGACCTGTTTTCAATGAATTTGGTTAATTCTTGAATAGCAGAAAATGTGGATTCCATTTGAAGCACAAATTCGCTCCATTCCAATTATGTTTCCCAGACTGTATTAATTTATCAGGAATTCACACCAGGATAACCGGTTTCTTTTCTATCTGACCACTCGTACACTTGCTCTACATTCTAACAATGTTTTTCAAAAGTACTTTCTTCGTTTTGAGGCAAGCTGAGCTGAAGGCATGAAACAAACACATTTCATTTTTCCTTTCCGCTTCCAATCTTAATTATCCTGGTAGAATGAAATGTAAATGCATCCTCTCCATAGCTACTTTGAACTGGTAGGAATGTGCCACGGAAGGTGAATACGTGGAACATGATGGGCTGTTGTTTATTTTAACGACTATTCAAGAACCTCGATAAGGGACACAGGCCCACAATGCAGAACCTCATCGAGAGAAATGCATGAAATAAGTCAGAGATTAATTGTAACCATTGTTGCAAATGAAAAATAAATAAATAAAAATTTACATAAAAGGGCTGAAGAAACATATTTATACCAAACGTGAATATGAATCGGTGTTTAGACAGTATGCCCAGCTATTCTATCTGCTGCTTGAGTGATACAAAACAATCCCTGAATCCTCACCTCTCACATGGTGACTGATTCCTCCCTCAGCACCCAGGGAGTGATTAATCCAGGGAATGGGGTGTTCAAGGTCCTCAAACACAACCTCCAATCCCCACAATTCAAATTTTCTGCAAATGTCTTTATTGGACCACTCTTTTCAAACAAGCATTGCATTCGATAAATTAAACAGTTGCTTCCAGAGTTTGTAAGTTCTGCGCTTCAACCGAAAGCTGGTTAGTTGGTCATATATTTCTTTTTTATTTTTATTTTTTACAAACTTAGAGTACCCAATTCTTTTTTATTTCCCAATTAAGGGCTATTTAGTGTGGCTAATCCACCTACCCTGCACATCTGTTTGGGTTTTGGGGGTGAGAGACCCATGCAGACACGGGGAGAATGTACAAACTCCACACAGTGACCCAGGGCCGGGATCGAACCTGGGTGCTCGGCGCCGTGAAGCAGTAGTGCTAACCATTGCACCACCGTGCCGCCCATGTGCATTTCTAAATGTTTACTGGCGTGCTGCAATTAAATTAACATTGGTAATGATAGAGTTCTGGCACATCATCTTCTAAATCACTTTCTTGTTTTATTCTTTTTGTCTAGCCTGACATTTTTCATGTTATTTGCTGAATTTTACTTTTTAGGTAAAGATCTAACCTTTAATTAGGGCTTACAAGCTCATATCAAAATCACCCCAAATAAAATTCAAATCCTGTCTTTGGCACGGTATCCAGAGATTGGCGAAACTCAAATCAGGATAAACCTGGATGCATGCGACAGTGGAAACTGACGTGAAAGATGCGATGTGCTTATTTTGTTACTGGTCAGTTAACGGAGATATGGTCCAGTGCCATCCTCAGTGAAAAAGACTGCATTTCAGGAAATTGGCAACCACTGTTACCTGGTCAAAACCACAGTGCTGAGCAGTTAGCAACACAGCCAAGCTCTGATTTCCTGTTAGGTATTTGCGTTTAATTTAATGGAGGAAACTGCGCGTTGCACAGACCACAAAGTATCAACTGATGTACAGAAGAGGCACCATTCTCATCATTTAATAAGCTTTTACAGTCTAAGTTAATTAGTTCTCCATAGCGAAAATATTTCAGAAATTCTCTATTACATGTCTCCTTCATTGCTTTGAACTCAGGGCATCCACCTTCACACATTTCCTCAAACCGTACCTTTTAAATCCGTCAGACTCAGTATCGACTAACCAGACATGTAAAGTGAGCCAAAAGTTACAGGAACACAAATACTCTGCATTGCTTCCAGTTACTGCACCTACAACTTCCGATTGCATTTTGACTGTTTCTGAAGAACAAGGCATGTTATTTCACAGCTATGAGTAGATGATCAGCAAAGTTTTCGAGGAGTGAAGGACAAATCATCGTGGCAGTCATGCAGGCATGAATCTTATTTCTAGCTGACTGTTTAGTGATCTCCATGCCGTCGCACAGTGACTTGACTTGAACTTTGTTCATGATTCTCCTATTCAATTTGGGGGGAATTCTGACTTTGGTCGACAGTGTGAACAGGCGATGAGATTCAGCCAATTGTTGTACTTCATTCCCAATTGACATTTTTGGAAACAGAAATTGGGAGAGATGCATTATTCATTCCTGAATCCATATTGACACAAAGTCAAAACATGCACCAGTGATTTATTGACCATAAGGAGAATAATGTACAGTTCTGGGCACCACGTGAGAGGAAGGATGTGAATGGATTGGAGAGAGTGCAGACGAGGTTAACAAGAATGGTTCAGGGGTGAGAAACTTCAGTTACGAGGATAGATTGGAGAGGTTGGGACTGTTCTCCTTGGAGAGGAGAAGGCTAAGAGGAGATGTGCTGGAGATGTTCAAAATCATGAGGGGGCTACCCCAGTCGATAGGGAGAAACTTCCCACTCATTAAAGGATCAAGAATGAGAGGCACAGATTTAAAGTGATTTGCAAAAGAATAAATGTGATGTGAGAAAAAAACTTTTCACACAGCGAGTGATTTGGAATGCACTGTCTAGACTGTGGCAGAGGCAGGTTCAGTGGAAATTCAAGAGGACAGTAGATGATTATTTGAACAGAAAAAAATGTGCCGGGGTGCGGGGAAAAGGCAGGGGAATGGCACTAAGGCATAATGCTCATTTGGCGAGCCGATGCATGACACCATGGGCCGAATGGCCTAATTCTGTATTGCAAGGATTCAGTGATAAGGGTTGGAATTCTCCAGCCGTTCGCTGGGGGCGGCATTCTCTGTTCCCGCCGGCAGAGCACCCCCGTCCATGGATTTCCCAATGCCATTGGGTGATTTCAATGGGAAGTCCCATTGACACTGGCGGGAGCACAGAACCCCGTTGCCAGTGAACGCCTCCCACTGCCAAGAAACACACAGCTGGGAGGCAAGGAAATCCCGTCCAAGATTCCCAGAAGAACGGAGGGAAACTGGGTAAGTGTGTTAACCCATTATCTTACCTTTGAGCAAATAACTGAGAACAGGAAGCAAGAAGCTTAGAGTCTATCTGTTGCCTGGGAAATAGCATAAGCAACATGTTAATGCACAGAATGTTACTTCGAGAATCCTCTGGTATTGTTCATCCTGACAGTTGAACACTACGGCTTTAGAGAATGGGCGGGATTGAATTTTTACATTGAAATGCTGCAATCAGGGTAGGTGGCAAAGGTCATTGTATTTGACAGTAATTTTTGTCCACCCATCAGGTGTAGTGTTGAGGGAAGTGTGACCCTGGAATCTAATATTGGGAAAGGATTGTGGTGGAAAGATCGTTTCAAAGGTAGAAGACCAGCTTCCCTAATCTGGGATCATTGCAATACAGAAAGAAGACCTGAAAAAAAAGCCACTTTTCTTTTGAAATTGATGCGTGTTGAGGAGTGTTGGTCACAGATCAGTCTTCAATCGGCTAACTCTTAGTCTTTATTAACTACTGGACCTACTTACACACGTACTGTAAAGGGTATAACCTAGGGGCTGTCTCCATGCTTACACAGACCTCTGCTCAATCCAACACTCACCTCTGGGTCATGTGCCTTATCATTTCACTGTGTGGGTAGTGCTGTACTCAGCCCCACATTAACCCTGTATGTGTCAGACCTTTATACTATAATGTGGTGGAATGGTCAACCATTGCTACGTTGCAGCAAGATACTCACACTTGATCAGGCGCTGGCATCTGTGCTGTAAATGCCACATGTACCCACCCCAAATATGGAATGGCAGATACCCCTGGAAAGTACACCAAGATGTGAAGTGCAGATAACAGACAAGGTGGGTTTTGAACACCTCCCGCTGGATGATCTGCAACATTGGCACAGTGAAGAAATTCAGGGTGTACCAACACTTTGTTTCAGAGACGCGTTTCTCTGGAGAGGAAAGTAGGTTAGGTTCCTCGTACCTCATTTTAAAAGTTCTTTTTGAGAAATTAGGAAAAGTGCTTCCGAATGATATTTAAAATTTCATTTTTCATAGAAACCTCTTTACCTTACTCTGATCTCTTCTGCATTCGGAATTTGAAATTGCTTCATTATTCGTGGCTATGCATTCAATTATCTCAGTCCTAAACTCAGAAACTCCCCCAACCCCCACCTCTCTACCATGCTTTCCTTCTTTAAGACACTCCTTAACATTTATCTCTGACGCATCTTTTGATCATCTGACCTAATATCTCCTTCTGATTTATTTTATAATGCTCCCGTGAAGCACCTTTCGACGTTTCATTGCAATCAATGTGCTGTCTGAAGATAAGTTGTTGTTGATCTGGGGGCCCCTGGCAGGCGAACCATTAATTGGCTGAAGTCTTGCCATCTGCCATCAGAATCTTTTTTCCTGGATTACTGAGGCTGGTGCATGCATTGCAGTGCAAGTGTCTTTCTGCTATCGTCCAACCCGGCTGACGAAGTGAGACAGATTTCAGTGCTGAGATGTCACTTTCCAAGCTGACCCCTACAATCCGCTTCCCAATTGTATGATGCGAGCAGATTGAACTGTAACCCTGCAAAGGAAATCTCATATGCTGGTAATGGCGAGATTGACAGGTTTGAGGGAAGCAACAAGGCGGGGAAGGAGGAGTGGAACAAATTGGATAGTTTCTTTCAAAGTGCCAATGCAGGCACAGTGGGCCACAGAGTGACATCTTTCCGAGCTGAATATTCATGTTTTCAATCAATATCAACAGCTCAAGGTTTGGTGTGTTCATTATTGAGGAGGTGGGGAACAGTCTGCTTTGGCTGTCCTTTTTTAAAACGGAGGGAGGATCTGTGTTTCTGTCTCGCACCATTTCTGCCGCAAGAGTGGTGCAACACTGCCTGGTGTTTAGCCGTGTATTTTATGTTCCTATGGAGAAGGAAGAGAATAACTGGGAAAACAAAATGATTGCACTTTCACTCAATGTCCAAAAACAAACTTGTGCCAGAAGGACTCCCAATGATATGGTCCCAAGTTGGAGATATGGCATCATCTCCAAACATCTAACAAAAAGAATGTTTATTCATTCAGATAAGCAGAAGTTTTCGATGTCCATCTGCTCGAGCATTGGGCATTTTATTTCCACTTTGCCTCATGGGTCTCAGCTGTAGCTGCTAAATAAAAGGCACATAAATATTCTGTCTCAAAGTGGTCCCACCTGGCATTGACATTTAATTGAAGCAAACTGCACTGCTCTGTGTGATTCCCATCAGTTAATTGATCTACAGGGAATGAGCTGAGGACTCTGCCAATTATCCACGCTTTGCATGCTGGAAAGGTCGCTTGCATTAGATTGCTAACGAACAAAGCTGGTGAGAGAGAGGGGGAAAAAAAGGTTTGTGAACGTGTTGAAGGGCAGTGTCAACACACCTCTCGATCCACACTCATGTCAAATAAAACAGCAGCTGCTGCTTCTAAATAAATAAGGACACATTTTGCATGACAGTGACCTCCTCTCCTGTAGAGAGGTTTAAAAAGGAGAGCGTAGGTGGGGGGAGTCCGATGTAAGGTGGGGGGCGGTGAGGGTGGTGGTGAGGGAAGGGGGGTGGTGGTGGTGGTGAGGGAAGGGGGGGGGTGGTGGTGAGGGAGGGGGGGGGTGGTGTGAGGGAAGGGGGGGGGGGGGGGTGGTGGTTGGTGTGAGGAATGGTGTGGGGGGTGTGGTGGGAAGGGGGGTGGTGGTGGTGAGGGAAGGGGGGTGGTGGTGGTGAGGGAAGGGGGGTGGTGGTGGTGAGGGAAGGGGGGTGGTGGTGGTGAGGGAAGGGGGGGGGGGGGTGGTGGTGAGGGAAGGGGGGGGTGGTGAGGGGGGGGGTGGTTGGTGGAGGGGGGGGGGGGGGGTGGTGGGAGGGGGGGGGGGGTGGTGGTGAGGGAAGGGGGGGGTGGTGGTGAGGGAAGGGGGGGGTGGTGGTGAGGGCAGGGGGTGGTGGTGGTGGTGACGGGCAGGGGGGGGTGTGGTGAGGAAGGGGGGTGGTGGTGAGAGGAAGGGGG